>NC_092809.1:138446936-138764620 GCF_040954645.1 Diabrotica undecimpunctata
ATCTAATATAAATATATCTAAGGGAAGTCACACAAAGTTGTAAAGCCGTCTTTTTCCAACAAGATACTGAACTACGATCATCTTCCCATATCAATTGCCCACCTATGGAATTTGCAGTTTATGGCGATTACCGTAAACAAATCATAATGTACATGCTTTCATAAATTCCCATATTAATTATCAGGGTATTTTTATCAATATTTATTTAAAAAATTACTCTTATGATGTTTTATTTATTTTCTTCCTTTTTTTCTCCCCTTCATTTTATTTTATTTCCAACAATAAAAAAAACATTTTCCGCTAAACCGTGGTTTTACATTCGCATACATCAATATAGGTTGATTTTTTTACAATTATCTTAAAACCAGGGGTAGCTATGGAAAAATGAAATAAAAACAATTGTCAGTTAATGTCAAATGTAAAGCTTATTGGCGATTGTAAATCTTAAAATGAGTCGAGATAAAGTTGGCGATGAAAAAATGTATTTAATTATATTTAGATATCTTAATTCTGGAAAATCCAATTCGGAAAACGGGAATCTGTTGTAAATGTCGCGGTCTAGTGTAAGACATAATTAGAAGAAACAAAACTACAGGTTAGGTTTCCACAAAACCTAGAAATGTAGGAAAACAGATGGAAGGGCATTAAGACGCAATATAGTGAAAAATTGTCGTGCAACTTATATCTAGTGTTTTTTAGAGTAACGTTATTGAATATACGTTGCTAAATCAATATGTCAACGAGATGCCCATAAATTGGGATTTGATACTTACAAAGTAAGTTATATAGTTAAAAAAAGCAGTTAGATTTGATTTTGAACAATTTCATTTTGTCTCAAGCTAATAAAAGGATAATTTTAAAATTACAACAAAAGAAAATAGGTTACAGTTATTAAAAGAGCACAAAGATTATACAGTCACGATGGGATCCAATACAATAGAGTTATGAGGCCAGATTTGAAATGTGTGTTATATACAGTAGGAGTCGCGTTATTTGTAAGAAAAATAAAGCTTTCCATCTCAAGAGGAAAGACAAATTTCCTGCGTCTTATCATCTCGAGCAGCATATCGTCTACAGGTGTGGGAAAGTTGCATTTTATCAATGGAATTGTAAATACGAACAAATATTTAAATATTTAAGACTAATTTCTTTTACCGCTTATGGAACAAAGTTTAACATCAGCGAAAGATTTTTGTCTTCGATGTCAAAAAATGTAGCAAGAACGACTTCTTTATGGTGTAAGTTCCTTTTTAGTTCCAATACCAGATTGTGCAGGGTGGCTTCACTTGAGTTCCCTGCTTGATTCGTCCATTGCCGCTTGTACAGTGGATTTTCTTAAGCCTGTTTTTCTTGGTATATTCATTCAAGATTTTCTCTCAGACTTATTGGAATTTATGACTTTGCCAAGGTGTAATCTGATTTTCTTGTTAATATCATATCTAGTTTAATTTGTCACTTCGTAGCAGTTTGTGTCAATTTTTCAATGTAATTTATTCCTATATATAATAAATATTTTGTGTACAAGGGTATTAAATAGATGTTTGTGCCCAGATGACGACGATGTTTTGTACGACGACGATGTTTGCCGAGGGTTTGTAATACACCCGAGGGCATATACATCTATTAATAACCGCGGTGCATACAAATTTTTATGTCATACTAGTTCGTTGTTGCATCTACAAATAAATATGTTCTAAAAAATCCGAAAATTCGATATCATTTTGACAGCATATTTACTAGTAGACATTCTATCATCCGTGTTATGTTGCTATGCTGCGGATATTTTATTACCTTTTTGTTTGTATTTTTACGCCCGTGCACACAATAATAAACTAATATAAAATAAAATATTTAATGTATTATTGACAGTTAAATATTTTTACTGGTCTTTTAATATGTAGTGAAAATTATATTGTATATATTATTTATAAACTTAAAGTATTTCATCTAAACAATGAATTATAATTTGTTAATTTCTCTTTCTCACAAATGAAAGATCTTGTGTAAAGTGCGCCTCGCCTATAAAAGGAGTTTCTTTATCTCTCTCCCAACCAGAAGTGATTAAAACGATGAGGAATTTAAGTTATTTTAGAGCTCGGTAGAACTGTTATTTTCTCGGCTTTGTCAACTACTTTCATTTGCTACGAATGAAAATTGAAGCAACTCAATAGCAGTATTTGTTGTAGCCTAAAGATATTTAACACTTACCCGTATTTATCTAAATCCTGGCATATAAAGTAAAGAAATTGTTAATTGTTTTTGGAATTACTTCCGAAATAGAGTCCCTGCTCTGAAATATTAGGCACGATATGCAGCAAATAGGTAACTCGACGTCTCTAGATAAGCAAAACAAGTTTTATGTTGACAATAAGTTTTCGTTTATTTATGTACGGAGTATAATTTAAATTTTAACACAAAAATAATATTAACAGCTAACTAATTTTCCATTATAATAAAGTTAGGTTTTGGACTTTCATACAAATAATGTTTTTCACAACGACTTAAGTGTTATTTATAGGAATAAATAAATTATTTTTATTTATCTTTATGCTGGAAATAACTGTATATGTGTGATTGGTTATTTCCTCCAGACTTTATCTCTTCGTTTAAATGTTTCCGTTATATTTTTGGGATTTCTATAATTAGTTCCTTTAAGAATTTGCCACCAAGCGATTCTTGGTACTGACTAATTATAAGCACAAAATGTGCATAAAGGCATGTGCATAATACGCGCATAAAGTATAAAATTCTCTGTATTATGTTGTTCCGGCTTGTTTCCTTATGTCATAGTTCTATCTTAAATTTCTACGTCTTTTTGGTTTCTTCACGTCTCTTGGAATCATAGTGTAATTCTAGTGAACCATATATTGTCAGTTCCTCCCGTTAAATGTCCAGCTCACTGATATTTTAAAAACTTAATTCTGTGAATTACATCAGTGACCTTAGTTTTCTGTCTTATCTATTCTATTTTTTTGATCTCTCTTTATTATGCCTAGCATGCGTCGGTCTATTGATCTTTGAGTGACTTTGAGCTTCGCTATTATCTCTCTCCATTGTCCAAGTTTCGCAGCTGTATGCCATGATTAAAAGTATACACTGATTGAATGCTTTCTCCTTCAGGTGGAGTGGCATCCTGTATTTGAATATAACTGCATTTTTACCAAAATATACCCAAGCCAGTTTCATTCTTCTGTTAATATCTGGGTGTAATAATATAAGAGATTTATGTATTAATTATCCCTGGTATATATACTCGTCTACTTGGTCTACTGCATTAAGAGCAGTAGACATTTGTTTAGTACTACATCTTGGACATCCTCAAGCTTGTTGTACATGGTTTTCGTTTTTGTCAAGTTCATTTTTAGACCAAGTCCATTGCTAGCTGCATTTAGCTCCCTTATAAATTGCTGTAGTTCTGCAGGATTATTAGCAATCACAACGATGTTGTTTGCAAATCTTAGATGGTTGAAATATTCTTCATCATTGGACAGGATTTTGTTCTGCCAGTTCATTTTGCTTTGGTGATATTGCATCTCCTTGTCGAACACCTTGATAATGAGAAATTTTGAAATTTTTTCATAAATTTTCACCTTAGCTTTTGCTAGTCTGTATCTATTTGCTTAAGTCTCTATGTACGGTTTGTCAATGCTTTGATTGGTCAAAGCTTCTATTACTGCCTTGGGATATGTAAAATCGAAAACCTTCTCAAAATCTATTAGGATTAGTGCTAGCGGTATTTCATATTTCTGTTGTTGATGATCTTTGTGAATATCTTGTATATGATTGGTAGTAGACTTGAGATGATAGGTCTGTAGTTTTTTATATCTTCTTTTCTACCTGTTTTATAAATGATAATTCTGTTTGCTGTATTTCAGAGGTCTGGTATGTATCTTGATCTTAGGCAGTTCTTAAATATGCCTGCTAAGATTTTTCAGGTTTTTTTGCAAGCGTATTTAAGCAGTTCCATTGTTTCGCAACCCCTTCCAGCTGCTTTACCAATTTTAATTTTGGTAATTGTCGATTCTACTTCTTTTAGAAAGACAAATATTTCAGGTGCTTTATATTATAACTCACTGTAGAATTTAGTCACGAGTTGTATTATTTAATATCTGTCTGCAATTCTGGTGTTTTCGTTTGTTAGAGCAACGATTTGCTTCTTCCCAATGATTAATGGTTTTCCTGTTTTGTTATAATTTTTCTGTTTTCGATTGCATTTTCTTCCAGTCTTTCATTGTCTTTTCTTCTGTCTTTCTTGATACTTTTTCTTATTATCTAACCAAGTTCTGTGTATTCTATTCTAGGGTTCTCAGTGAAAATGGAGTTCTAGCTAAGTATGTGAAGATTGTGAGATACATTATAAGGGAATAACAACTATTATTAGGAGAGGTATGGGGAGACTGATGAATTTCATTTGAAATTATGATTGCAACGGGGGTCGGTGTTTAGCCCTTGTAAGCTTGTCTTAAACACAGCTGGCTTCTTAGGCTGATATAAAACTAATTTTCGTTATAAACGTTTTGTGATAATTAAACCACTTGTAAATATGGGACAATAAACTTATTGGCCTATAATTCTCTAGATATGGTATATTCCTTTTTTTGCGTATTAAGATAGTGATTGCATTATTGATTGAATTGATGGCATTATCATTGTTACCTGAATCTAAATTGTCAGGTTCATTTTTCCAACTTCATTTATTTAACGTATTGTCTTCAAATTGTTTAATGCTTTCGATTTATAGTTCATCACTACCATATGCGTTATCAACATTTTGTGAAACATACATCAATATTTGCCTGATGTCTCGATTTTTCTTCGGTTAATTTATCTGATAAAAGTTAAAGAAACAATGAATTGTAGCATATTTAAATATCTAGATTGAATTGCTTAATATTTATTATGAAATTTACAAATTATTTATATCCTTTACAAATTTATTTTGTATCTGGACACCTAAAAGTGTATACGAGTAGATTTTTTAATGTTGCGAAATGAGAAAAAGTAAAAAATGTATTATTCTGTAAATATTCATTTTATTTTTACGGTTTCCCAAATTTATTGAAGCATAGAATAATCTAAAAACGTCTTACACGTTATGCTTTTACCACTTCATGAATTGGAAATGTAATTTGGTTCCTCGCGCAGTTTTTATCATAAAACTTGACATCTATGGCGCACACGATGGTGTATCACATAATAACTTTTGCCTAATGTATATTTTAAAAAAGAACGTTAGAGCCACATTCGGGATAATATATATTTATATACCGTTAGATAGAGGATATTACGCTTGTAACAAATTTGAATAAATCTTGTTAAGCAAGTTTTATTAGGAAAAATAATAAATTTAAATAATACCGAAAAACACTCATGGAGAAAAAAGTTTAAAAATATTAAAAGTTTATTTGAATAACAATAAATATAAATAATGAATGCGCAAAATTTCCGTCTATAAATAAATCCAAGATAGATGCAATTTTTATACTAGGTCAGTTGCCAGAAAATTCCATAGAGTTCAATAAGTCGGTACATATGTTTCGTAGATCTGAAGCAAGCATTTGACAGAGTACCGCTGAAGAATGTAATCGACAGGTTAAATCAACAAGTATCTTATAAACTTGGTAAGGCAACTTAATACACTTCTCCAAGAAATTAACGCACCACTTTGAAATATTAAAATATTTTATTAGCGTTAATAAAAATTTCCATTGTAATGTTATATTTTGCATGTCCCTTGTATATGCTATTCGTACACTCTTTATTTATTGACTGTGTCTTATCGCTATAATTCTTTTTGCAACAAAACAAGAAGAAGCAAAAAATGTACTCATTCTAAATATACTAATTTCCAAGTGTTTACGAATTTTATTCGGCTACTGTTTAATTGTTGATTATTGTTAATTGTGTTTATTATGGAGCGTCAGTCACGTAATTTAACCCGAGATGAATGTGTCCAAGCAGTGATACTGTCGGAAGAAGGTGGAGTTACCGGAGAATTGGTCGTCGGTTGAATGTGTCCCACACATCCGTCTCACGGGTGTTAGAAAGATTCCTCGAAACGGGATTATACTCGCAGACCAGGGCAAGGACGAAACCGGGTAACTACGCCTATTCAAGATCGATTTTTAAGAATTTCTGCTCTTCGACAACGTTTTGTAACACATCTTAGTCTACAAATTCAGCTTCGAGACGTACATGCTATACAAATTAGTACTGAAACTGTTCGCCAGCGACTTATGGAATACAACAACAAGGATTGCCGCCCGAGGTCCTCTATTAACTGCAGAGCATCGAAGGGGAGACTACATTTTGCCAGAGAACACGTTAATTGGTTAGAGGCTGACTAATAACGAGCGCTATTTACTGATGGATCCTGATTTTGTTTGTACAATAACGACAGACGTGTTCGTGTGTTGCGACGACACCCAACGAACGATATGCTCAGTGTAACTTCTCACACCACATTTTTTGGTGGAGGATCCCTTATGGTGTGGGGTGGTATTTCTTTGCCCGCACGTACGGACCTAGTGGTCTTACAAACTGGAACTGTTACAGCTAAAAGGTACATATTGGAGATCCTGGAGCAACATGTAGTACCATTCGCTCCTTATATCGGTGAAAATTTCTTACTAATGCAAGATAATGCCAGACCTCACGCTGCACAGATCGTCAGAAATTATCTAGAAGAGGTAGAAATTAACACTATGGAATGGCCAGCACATAGTCCGGATTTAAATCCGATTGAAATTCTCTGGGATATCCTTGGTACGCGATTAAGAGCGACACCGATCCAACCAAACAACTTACAGGAAGTGGGAGGGAGGCTGATCCAGATTTGGAGAGAACTAGACCAAAATGAAATACGGCAATTAATTTTAAGTATGGACCAACGATGTGTTATCATTATTTTTTAAGAATTTTCCGTTTTATTTTTTTTCTCCTGTACTTCAACATTTTCTGATGATTAGACAAATTGTTATAATTACGAATAAAATGTAAAATAAATCTTTTTATTCTTTGCCTGGTTACAAATAAAATTAATTTATTGAAGTGGTGCGTTAATTTCTTGGAGAACTGTATTAACTTTAACTCTCATATGCCACCATGCAGCGTAATTCACAGAATTTCTAATAAAATTCTAAAAAAAAATAAGAATATAACGATGCCGCTGGAATTGTAGAAGTTTTCAACAGTTGATAATCTAAAATTAGTTCTTAAAAATGAATCGCTCTCCAAAAAATTGTCAAAGGATAGTGACCACTACTTGAAAGATATAGGTACACGCGCCCGCGTCCTAACTAAAAACCATAGCAATAAATTCTTAGTAAGCCATATTATAATAATTATTGTTCTCGCGAAATAAAATTTTTATTGGTTTAACATAAGTTAACCGTAATATATTTTTTGTTTTTCGTCTAAAAATAAATGAAAGGAAAAAAGTAATAAAAATTGCAGAAATCAATTAAATGGTAATTTTTCAAAGTAAATAAAGTTACAGATCAAGTTGATTAACTGTATGTATTATATATTAGAGTATTTGTGAAATTATATCCAGAATTATGCAGGCCAGAGCATTTTAGAAGAATATCCAAGGTGTTATGTAACATACCTAAATTTGGCAGTGCGGATCTGCCTACTCCGCTTCTACGTGTTCTCGATCTTAATTTATGGTGTCGACTCTTGGACTGTGAATAAAAGTGATCTAAATCGCCTTGAGACTTTTGAAATGTGGTAATATAAAAGAATTTTAAAATTTCTTGTGTGGACATGATTCGAAACTCCTCAATACTAGAACGTCTCAGCAAGACTACTAAGATTATAAAAATCATTAAAAAGACAAAGCTGGAGTACTTCGGTCATGTAATGAAAGGTGCTTAGTATAGGTGACTGCCAAATATTATGGAAGGGAAAATAGCAGACAAAGTTCAGGATGAAGAAAGACTTTGCGGTTGAAGAACTAGCGAGATTGGTATGGCATTGATATAAGCATGCTATTTATCTTGGCAGTAAATAAAATTAAGATGGTTATGATGGTAACCAACGTTTTGAAAGGATGTGCTACCTAAATAAGAAGTGGTTTTGGTTATTTGTATGCATTGTACTAATATATATTTATTTATAAATAATGGCAATATAATGACGTATTCGTATCCCATGGACCAAATTTCAAACCGTCATTGTATTACTACTTCGTCTATATTGCAGCATCATAGTGCAGATGTATGAACCGATTGTTGCATATTTTGCTTAGGTTTCTTAAGCTTTGGGGATATTGTGACAGTCTGATATATTAGATTTATCAGTTCAATCATTATATCGACAACACCTTCGTCAATGAGTATAATTCGATGAGCACATCATCTGGTCCAACAGATTTTCGATCTTTCGTGTTGTTAGTGGCATATAATACTTCTCCTAAAGTTGGTGGTCACTTATACTCTGTGATTTCTAATGACAGTTCTTCTCTTTCGTTATAAATAATTGTCAAATGCAATTGATCCATTAAAACAATATCACCTTCACAGTCAGTAATTAGATTCCATCCACATACGTAATTATTTTTAAATCCTGTCATTTCTTTGATTTTTTTTGCGCTAATTAAAGCTATTATAGTTTTAATTAGACCGATAAAAAGATAAAAAGCCAGCCGGTGAGATTGAATAAGGTCTGAAGAAATTAGACAGAGAAATTGCATAAAATAAATAAAGCTGTAGAACAGAAATTTCTACGAGAATGAATCCGCGAAAAATTCATTCAATTCAAAATATGAAATTTTGAGACTCATAATACAGATAAAGATTCCAGGAAGAAGATCTGTTAAAAAATCTACATGATGGGCATAAATGCAGATCGGTTGATTTGCTTAGAGTAGCAAATGAGAGATTCAAAAATTAAAAAATCTAACCTCCGTAGGGAGACGGCACTTTAAGAAGAAGAAAAATATTCATTGTCAATCAATTCTATAATTCATAAAATCAAAACAAAGTATTAGAAAAACCAATAATGTCTACGAAATTAATATATTTTATTTGTATCTTTTTATATTATTTTTGATTAAAAATTTAGTAATTGCCATGTTAACATTATTCATTAATATCACTAGAAGGTTTATATTGTCAACATTTTCTGCCTTATTTCTTTTTGCTTTTAGCGAGGTATTCATAGAATGTTTAATAAGGGTACGGAATAACCTTCTTAATTTTTTAATATACAAGTACTTTATATACTTGAGTTTCGTATTCTCGTTAAATATCAAGGACCATTTTCAATAACGCTGAAAATTTTCCAGCAAGTTTATTAAAATCCCTGAAGAAAACTTGCTAAGTTGTTTTAAACAAAGTTTAAAAGCAAAAAAAAAGGAAAGTGGGTGAGACTAGTATTTTTATTGCTGCTATTCAGGCTGTCCCATAATTATTTTTCAAAATCCTGAGTATTAACGTTAAAAATAAAAATAATTATAGCTCACATTTTTTGGTCGAAACGAATCACAGTGAAATGTAGTAAGTAATCTATTTAAGTAGAATATAGGTAATGACTAGTAATTGTAGGAAATATGAAAACGAATTGGTAAATTTAAGATTGAATTTCAAATAATATGGTTCTATAAGTTATGCACAAAATCGCTTACCTTAAATTGGTGTTCTTTGGGATTTGGTTAATTATACAGACCCAAATGTGATTGCTCAATTCATCACTGCTCAATCACTTTAATGGATTCCTTCCATGAAATTCCTGTTGGATGCGAGACGGTACCGCCAGATACGTAAGGTCCCGAATTCTTAACCGTTTTCGTTGAAGGTTGGAAGCGAAGTCGTACCTTATCGGTTAAAATCTACTCATTGGAGCATCCCATTTGGATGTATGAGCGATTGTGTGCGTCGAAGTAAAATCATATATCGCGCTTTTAAATGAAATGCGACCAATAAGCACATAAGGTTATTCTGCATCATTTCAAGGAAATATATTTATTAAAGATCTAAAACTCATTCTACCCGAAATAAATTAAGTATTATTCGAAATGCTCACGGTCATACTCAATCATGGTCGATGCCCAATAGTTCTTTCGCAATAATGAATTTTACTGATACCTGAAGATGAATTAATAAATAAATACTGCATGTATTTCCAACAGCTTTATTTATGAATAGCTTCTGGGACTTCACAAATTTAGATCTAGAAATGCTTTTCGCCGCTTCATACACCTGGGCTGAGATTAGTGCTTTATCTAGCAGTTTGTGATGTTGTAATCGAAGAGCTTGTTATATTTCAACATCCTGTAATCTGTCTATAAATTACTGTATACCAATTTTTTTCAGGAATTCTTTATGAGTCTGAGGGTAAGCCAAATGCAATGGTTTTTTAATATCGACTTCAAACTCATGCAGACTCTCGTTACGTTTTTGATATCGAAATTTTTATTAACTTTGAAAAACCTGCTTTAGATGCTGCTGGGCATATCTTGTCTTTAAAACTTCAACAAGAGATATATAACTGGGTGCATCCTGGGGAAGAAATTGGTTGCTGCCTGCCCTCGAATCGATACAACCAAAGAATCTGCAATTTCTTTCTTATTTCAGCCATTTGTTGTAGCTGCAGCTTCGATTTGAAAACGAGTTTCCCATGTTGTTTGGCCATAGAATGAGGGTGGTTTTAAAATTTTTCTAGTTCTTATTATGCCTGTTTCAACTATAGGGGATAATGAAGCTGTTTGGTGTGATTCGACATTAGTTACTGAGACAATATTAGATAATGAAGCTTGGTAATTCATTTTTCTTTCTAATTTAACTATTTGTCGTTCTAAATTAAATTAAAAATCATTTTATATTGTACTATTTTATTTTTTTTTAAATCATTTTTATATCAATCAGTTGTTCTTAAAATTTAACTACAACATAAACAATTAATGAATATCCTGAAATAAAAGAAGATAGACTACAATGATCTCACGATTATATCGAATTTATAATATAAGCAGCAATCACAAGTACTTGTTAACGAACAGCTGTCAGAGAAAAAAAAATGAAATTTGACGTGGGGTGCAACATGGATGCGTATTGTCGCCAATTCTTGTTAATGCCTACTTAGAAGAGATCCTGAAAAAACCTCTTGAGGGTGAAAGAGCTGAAATTAAGGTAAATGCACTTCCCAATAACAACATTAGATGTGCGGGTGACACTGTCATCTTAGCCTAAAATAGTGAAGATCTTCAGAGGCTGGTGGCCAGAATAGCGGAATATGGACAACAATACGACCTAAAAGTAAATTTAAAGAAGACAAAATTTATTTAAATATAGAAAACTCAAAGAAATAACGAGAATCATCTTCCAAGAAACGGAACAAATATCGAACAAGTCCACATGCATATCTTGGAACAATAATTAACTCCACAAATGATTACTTCCAAGAAATCCAAATTAGAATAGAAAAGGCTAAAGTAAACTTCAACCAAATAAGATGAGTGCTATGTACAATAAATTTAAAGTTGTAGCTAAGAGTTCAGTTGGCGAGGTGCTAGGTTTTCCTGACATTCTACTATGGAATTGAAATTTGGGCCTTAAATGCGACATCAATGAAAAAACTGAAATCATTCGAGTTGTGTGTATATAGAAGAATTCCGAAAAAATCGTGGACCGAACACATCCTAAACAAAGAGGTTCTGAAAAGGATGTTCTCATATTACACGTGGAGGTAGATATAACTTGCTCCAACTGATTATGCAGAGAAACATCTAATATAAAGAAAGAGAACCATAGGGAGACGTAGAATATCGTGGCTGCGCAGCCTGAGAAGACAGAATAGTCGGAAGATGCCAGAACTCGTAGTTTTGACCGTCCATTCGCAGAAATCTTTCGTGCAGTAGTTTTCAAATGAACTTTTAAGAGCAGCCGTCCCTCCGTCGTATATATATATATATATATATATATATAGATATTTATGCATATACATTTTAAAATTATACAGGGATGAGTGCCTTAAGACCCGGCAAAATAACGCAGAAGATAGAAAACATAATACGTTGTGAAATAAAAAGAGATGCAAGTAGTAGAGGTAAGAAATTATCGATATAAACCTATAATTTACTTTACATTACATTAGATCTATCGAAAGTTTCCCACCTTTAGACGTTAGCTTATGAGCTGGTTGACTTCAGTCATAGTAATACGTATCACGTAATGTAAGTAAAAACAGTTTAAGTACGAGTATGTTTTTATCCAAAATTAAAGTATTGATCAATAATAAACTGTGTTTTGAGACGTCGCATACACTCTTCTCAATACAGAATTATCATAGCTTGTTATTCTGTATTCGTCAACAAAAAATTAAATATTAAATTACTACTAATTAAACTGTTTACTTACATTTGCTTTATTGCCTTCAATCAGTTTTTACTTTATGCGAAATTTAAAAAATGTTAATGTTCGACGTCATACTTGTAATATTATGACTGAAGTCAACTAGCTTATTAGCTAACGTCTAAAAAACTATCGATAGTCCTAATGTAGTGTAATGTAAATTAGAGGTTTCTATCGATAATTTCCCACCTCTACTACTTTCATCTCTTTTTATTTCACAATTACATTTAAATACAACAAACTTTTTATTTACACAATTAAATTTCACGTATTATGTTTTCTATCTTTTGCGTTATTTTGCCGGTTCTTAAGGCACTCATCACTGTATATATATTTTAGGAGTTCTATTATTTGTGACTAACAATTTTTCACAGTAGAATAAATGTTCGATATTCTTTGGAAAAAAACAATAACAATGACTTTTAAATATGCGGTTACTTAGAAACGGACATGCACTGAAAGACCATTAGCTACTTTAAAGTTAAAAGCAGTTCAAACATGTAGATACCATTACAGTGGGATAGATGCTAAATGGAAATGTAACTTGTGTCAAAAGAGGCGAAGAGCCTAATTCGTCGAAATACGTAAAAGTCATTGTGCTGTTGGTTAAAGTCTCATAGTCTAAGGGCTTATAAAACAAAAAAAAAAAGATATTTAACAGACGATTTAAATCAGATATTATTTTTGGTGCTTTTAATTTCTGTTTTTAGTTAATAAAGATATATATAAAATAAAATACATTGTTACTTAGATTTCATTAAGAAATGAATAAATTCGAAGTGTGGAAAAATTTGAATTATTTTTGTTTTTAAAACTTATTTAAATATTTTAATACGTTATCGCGTTTATCTTAGACTTTTCATTAAATGCTCATCATCTATACATCATGACTGATGGTCTCACTGTCATTTAAGGATTGTACTAGAATAGATTCTTAAACTACCAATTAGCAAACTGTTGACCTTCGTTAAGGCCGCAGGACTTATTGGAGTTTAATGAAAAAAACATGGTTTGGTACAAAGGTCTTTTACCCAGTGTCAGAGATTAACGTGTCTCGCATGAACTAAGAAGAAGAAGAAGAGATCATATCTTACCCTATCCAATGCCTAAGTTACATCGGGAAAGATTGTTAGCATAATTTTCTCCTCTACAGATTTCTCAACTATACTAAGCAGCTTATGTACTTGTTTAATAGTTAAGCGATGTTATTGGGATCCAAATTGGTGTGATAGTATAAAATTTTAACTGTTTGTTATATATTTTTGTCAAATAATTTGTCAAATGATTTGGACATTTGGACATACAAGGCCTACTAGGTTAGAGTATCATTACTATTTCTCGTAACTTTCGATAAGTTAGGCACGACTTTTAAACGGAATGCTGCGTTTATAATATTGTCAGCTTAAGTATAGCCTTCTTTAACTATTTTAAAATTTCCCCCTCAAATCTAGAAGGTTGCTTAAGGTATATAATATTGTCTTTGATTTCAGACATTATTTTTTATGGTGTTACTAGTGAAATTTCCTTATTTGTCTGCACTGGTATCTCTTATGTGGTATGGTATCCTATATTTTATACAGAGTAAAGATATTTTCTAGATGTGTAGCAAACTTGCATTGGACCTTTGAGCTATATAGTAGTTTTCTATACAATACTAAATGTGCTTACTGCACTTATTTTTTAACGTTTTTCTTCTTAGAGTTTTCATTTTCAATTTTACCTAGCATTGTTTAATTTACTTTTATTCACAGGATATCTAGTTTGCAGCCGTTTATTTTTTTAACTTTCTAGTGTCTGTAATCAATTGTCAAATTGTCTTAATTATGTATCTTTGTGTTCTGTTTTATCATCGGTGTACTTTTCTAGGCAGCCATCTAAATAGTCCCTTTTTTTATTTTTTGTTGTATTGTGCTGACTATAAGAGAAATTGATTTTTCCTTGGAGTCTTCCAGTAGGATGTTCCAAATTTTGATAGTTAGTAGAGGCCATTATGTTGAAGCTACATCTGTAAAATTTATTGTCATCGATTCAGTCCATTTTGCTTAATTAGCATGGATATATACAGCATGATAAAATTGGTTTATGAAGTGCTCTGTTTAAGCAACCTTTCACAGACTCCGATCATTTTACGGCCGCCATAATCTTCTGACAGAGACGACTATATGAAGTGTGATGAATATACTTTAGTCAACTGGTTCAGTCAATTAACACTCGTCTGTGAATTTTGTGTCTTAACTAAGATTAACTATTAGATAACCCAAAGGGAGCGTGCCCCCTTTGGGTTATCTAAGAGTTTGGGAACCCCTGTTTTATATTGTCGTAATGTAGTATCTTTTCTATTATTAAAGCACTTCCACCTTTGATATTACGCTCCATAATCCGTAGAATAGCCATTTTTAGTTCTCAGTTGGTGTCGAAATTTCTTTCTGACTTTTATCTATCTCTGTATTTATTATAAAGCATTAAAAATTTAAATATATACCTTTTACAAAGGATTTTAATTAATTTTTTAATATATGGTATACAGCCAAATCAGGAACGTAGATTCCTTGTGGATTTTAAAAATTTGTTTTTTAACATTTATTAATCGATTATTAGTTTCATCTGTCAAGCGTTGTCTCATGAGTGGATTTCTTAATTTACTTGTATCGAGTTGTGCATCTGTTTTTTGTTTTATTATTTTCATTTTGGTCACTACTGGGTTATGACTCAGATATGTTTTCGCTGATATAATATAATTTGTTGATCCCTTGTTGATCTGCTGGTGACTTCCACGTGCATAGTCTCCTCTTTTACAGCTTAAGCAATGTATTTACTATAACAAAATTATTGTTTTCAATAGAAATTGTAGAAATTTTCAATATCACTCTCTGGTTTGTTCGCAGTTGGAGCATAAACTGGTATAATGCTGGATTTTTGGGTTTATTCAGGTTTAATCTTATGAGTATATCTCTGTTTAAGTACAAGGTAAAATTTACTACCTTTTTATTAATGTTTTTATTTAGTATTATCCCGGCATGCGACACCATATCCGTGTCAAGCGTCTTGACTTTCTGAAAAATACATTTATTGTTAATTTTCATCTTTTCTTAATCGGGCCATTGGCCGTCGCAGATTTTTAATGTATCTATATTTAGTCTTTTTATTTCTTTAGCTCCATTATGCATCTTTCCAGCTCAATAACATTTCTTCCATTAAGACGAAAAAAATCTCACCAGCCCTTGGATTAACATCCATTACCGTGGACTTCCGTATAGCGCTGTTTACCTCACATCGTATGTAAGAATAGTTTTGCATTATGCAAATGTGTCTTCTACCGTTTCGGTTCCTGAAACTGAAACCGAAACTGAAGCTCTACACACTCCACTCATCGCGATATTTTAGTGGTTTCGTTTCTCACGTCATAGGCGTAGCGACTAAAATAAACCACGGAAAATACGAGATTTGTGTCAAAATAAATGAAACATATATGAATAGATTAATACATCAGAAATATACTTTTCGTAAGTCAACTTTTGTTCGTACAAGGCAGATTAATGTGGGTCTTAAAGTATTTTTTTGTTGCATGTTTCACAGTGAATGTTTTACATTTTTTTTAAAACAAACTACACTATTTGTAGTTATAATTACATGTTTTTTATTCTATACATTTACACTTTGAGTCTGGAAATTATTTTCAAAAATCCCAGGTAATGAAATTTAAAAAAAATTGAATATTCTCTATAATATTGCTTTTGTTAACTGAAAGTAAATAAATTTTTGACAATTTAAACTAACTTTACTCCGATCTTGTAGGTATTAGCCATGTACTAGACGTCTAGAGCTAAAAGTATTAAAAGTTGTTATTGTGTACTAGATTTAGATCAAATTATGGTGTCAATCTATAATATATTCTAGGGGATGGTCAATCTATCACATAATCTTAAATTATTATAGTTCTTGATATGTTGTTCCTTTTATTGGGGTTGGTGTCCTGTTTATTGCTTACTTCGTTTTTCAGTATCAATAACCTATATTACTGCATCGTATTGATGAGTTTAGTACGTAATTTTACTCATTTAAGTTGTTTTCAAGATGGATGTTGTTTTTTAAATTTTCTTCTTTTTACTCTTCGTTTTTTTTTAAACTATGCATCTTTACTTTATTACCTTTAACTATTAATCTGTTTAACTCTTTTATGTTGAAGAGGCTGGCAATATTGGTTGTTTCTTCTTCCTTATTTCTAATTATTTCGGACAATAATTTCGAAGATTTCTCTTCATTCTAACTATTTTCTAGATTGGCTATTTGATTGGCGGTTATAGACATAAAACCTGGAGAGTATGTATGATCAACGTTTAAACCTCTCATACGTCTTCATACTTTATGGATACATTTGCTCATATCTAATTTCTCAATTGTCTTTTGCCATCTTTCTCTTTTGGCATCTGATATTGAAGAAACAGATTCAACGAAGGTAATAGATCTTTCCTAAAGAGAAAGAAAACCGCTAATAAAGCGAAATTGTGGTTGACTGATGAGAGAAGGCAATTGATGAAAAAGCGATAATTATATAAAAACATAGACATCGAAAAATATTAAGACATAATTGTACTGATTATTTTGCCTACCACATTGGGATTCATTAGAGGGGGTTGAAGATTGGGAACAGAAATCACTGGGGTGGAGATAGGGTAAGCAAAACAAACCGGAACGTTTGCGAAAGGCTACTCAGGGTTTTGAAAATGAATCAAAAAGGGGTACTTACATGGATATCCTGGACAAACACAACACAAGAAGGTTTTTAAGCTATTTAAAGTAAGGACACCGCTTACAAGAATCTTCTTGCTGAGTGAAAAGATAGGCTTTTTTTCCTAAAAAAATACAATAAGGGATTAGAAACTTTTTAAAAGGAAATAAAAACTTGGTTTAAGAAAAAAAATTTAATATTTATTATTATCTCACCTCAAACAGTTACAAATATAAATGATAAATACAAAATAACAAAAATAACTTACAATGTTCTATCGGCTTACAAACTCTAGAAATTGGAGATACTAGAAGAACTTACAATTGTCAATGGGCGATATTTTGTAGCAGAAATAAATTATTAAAAATGAAAAATATCTTTACAAAAGGTACTATGTATAGAGGTTAACCTTTTTTTAAAAACATAACAAAAACGAATTATAAATTTATGGCTAGATATGTATCAATTGACAAGAAAATAGTGCTAACTGTCATATATCAATCCTAAATTTTAAAACTTTGAGAATAAATAATATGACAGCTAGTCACTAAAATTGAATTTCACTAATAGAAAGTACTAAAAACTATTTTCAAAACTGCTAAATATTTTTCAAGAATTGCGGATTAAAGTAATCATATTTTATAAGTTAACAAAATAAATTTAATTAATTCTTAATTATTTTCATAAAATGTGTATTATTATTAAAAAAAAAGCTTTTGTCAAAAAATACTAATTAAAAAAGTTGCTCTCAATCATCTAAATGAAGCAAAATTTTGCATATAATTCTATGATGGTATTTAGTTACTGATATTAAAATAAGTTACCGATATATTCAATAACAACATTGTTAAGCTAATAACTGTTCTGATAAGTTTCAGACCATAAGTATAAGTTTTACCTTTATTTAATCCCTTTGCAAATTTCTTTTTATTTTACTGATTAGATTAGATTACTGATTTTTAAGAATGAATATGATATTTTTCATAAATAATGTATACATAATAAAAATGATAACATTATTTATTCGCTAATGATTATATGAATGTATAACCAACGATTCAAGCAAAAACTATTTTATTATCAGTTACAAAAAATACAGTGACACTGCACTCAGTACATCTCCGCCACTGGTGAAACGTCTCTTCCATTTCCGCCACATTTACCTCTCTAGCTGTTTAATTATGATTGTTCTCAACAGGCCTCAAACTAGAAAGAGAATTCGTTTCTTCAAATGCCGAATTGTATATATCACGTGGTAGGAGGCTTTAAATTAAATGGATACACACCACCAAATCGTCTTGGCAAGACAATTTCGTTGACAATGGGTGGCGCGTCGACAAAAAGTGTTTTTTGCGATTTTACTAAACTGGTTTTCGGTTTTTTGTCATGTTATGTGATTAAGGGCCTTCCTCCAGCTTGAATATAAAGTGGATACATTAAATATGATTTTGAGACATTTGTCATTTTGGAAAAGGGGATGGTTTCTTAGTATAAAAACTTAGAAAGGGTCATCTATTTAAGTGTTTTTTTTTCTATATGTATTAGAAGCTTTTAAGATACTAACTGGGTTAACAAAGTAAGCACTTGGTTTGCATTTTAAAAATATAAAAATATTAGAAGGGTTGTTAGAAGTAGCAGCCAGAAATTTTAATAATTATAAAATAAATATAAGAATATATTCTCAGAATTCTTAGAAATAAAGGGTAAATACTAAGCGACAGAAAAGGAACATGGATAACAAAAAAAATATATAGTGGATAGCATTTTATATATTATATAGCTTATATAGATTACATTGCCCGTCAGCGTGAAACCGAAAATTATAACTCAGAAACGGTACATCAGGTTAACAGGTTAACAGGTGAACAGGTTAATATAAAGCTAAAATTAAATTTAAAAATACAAGGTTCTGTTATAAGCATACCTTTGTTTATTTTGGAATTTAATGATGTAGGCAAAAGTATTAATCTCCCAGTTAAATACGCATTATATGCTCATGGTCTTGTACTCTTTTGCAGAGGAAAGAATATCAAAACAAGTTGTCGACTAATGCAAACAGCCATTAATAATATAGAAAGATGGTCGATGCATATTGTGCTTTCCTTCTCATCTCAAAAAACTAAAATCATGAAATTTTGCAGAAAAACGACAAAAGATAATCCAACTTTGACATACAACGGATGTATTATGATGATTTGAATTACTAGATGTTATTGATTATCATAAAGTCTTAGGACTGACACACGACTACAGAGTTGCTTGGAATACACACATACAGGAAACGAAAGGCAACTGCTTAAAAATATTAATATCCTAAAAAGTCTAGCACATTTCCAATGGGGAGCTGACGAAGAGGTATTACTTACAGTTTACAGATCCACTATTTGCTCCAAAATAGACTATGGTAGTTTTGTCAATATGTCTGCCTCCAAGTCACATCTGAAAGCTATTGGTTATGTGGACCATACGAGTCTTAGGATCTGATTAGGTGCCTTAAGATCTAGCCCAGCTCAAAGAATTTACTGTGAAGCTAATGAACCGTTAAGAAGACAACTTTTTTTGTCATATGCAGCTGACTAGCAGTCTACCAACTACTTATTTAACCAAATAAACTCATTCAAAAACCTCAGACCACTTGAGCTGCCCAACCTCTCTCTTGTATACTTAATTCTATTCTCGACTGTTTCAATCTTGCTGCAACTCAACCTTTCATATCTCTATACATCCTTCGTGGCATAAGCAACTTCCGAATGTCAATACCTCGTTTTTCTCTTTTAATAAACATGATACTCCTAAAGCTATAATTAAACAATCGTTCCTAGACATACTTAATTGAAATCTGTTTCATAAAGTTCTTTATACAGATGCCTCCAAAAATGATATAGGGATAGGTATTGCTGTTGTTTCCTCTTTCAGCACTACAAAACTAATCAGACTTTCTGCCGTTTGTAGTGTATACACTGGAGAACTGGTATTGTTGGGGCTTTTCGTATGTTGGAATCAATTGACCTCAATGTAGCGATTTGCACAGACTCGTTATCATCCATACAAGTAATTAAAAACATGTTCTTAGATCATCCTCTGGTTAATTTAATACATGGCATATATAATAGACTTACGGATCACGGAGCAATTGGCACTATTATCTGGGTACCTTCACATATAAGACTTGTAGGAAATGAGGCTGCAGATGTAACGCAAAATAACTTCTACTTTGGATATACCTATATTAAATATCCAGCATAATGATATTAAAAAATATTTAAAAAGCGTATATATGACAAATGGCAAGATGATTGGAATACAACTCCAAGTCACTTACACGATATACAACCAGTTATACCTTCCTTAGAGCTTCCAACTATGTCCAGAAGATATAAGGTTGTTCTAAGAAGATTAATAATTGGACTTACCCGGCTTACACATGGCTTTCTCATGGCATCTACAAATTCACCTGCATGCCATTGCAGCATTCCTTTAACCATCAAGCATTTCCTTAAAGAATGTCCACATCTTTCTACTAAAAGAAAACAACACCAGTTGGGAGATAATATACAAAAAATGTTGAATGAAACCGAGAAATATTCAAGTCTGTTTAAATATTTAAAAGACATTCAAGTGCCTTACAATCTCAATAATTGCCTTATAAAGAATTTTAATTATGTATAACGGTTAAATTTGTAAAAAATAAGTATTGTGTATTATGTATTGTGTATTGTCAAATGTAAAACTGTCTTTGTAATACTCTTATATTGTATTATACTGTCATCGTGTCAATGACCTCGTCGTCGAAACCCATCAAATGACTATAATTTGATGATAAGCCAAAGATGAAATCAAAATCATACATCGAAATTTGAACCCAAATTTAAAAACAAACGGCGGTGGAAAGGTAGTAAACATATAAGTACCTTGAATCTAAAGAAAAGCTATATATATAAACTAAATTTAAAGAAATCAAACAATTTTATGAAATACCCCTCTAGACATATTTAATGTCCATGAAAAAGTAAAGGAAATGATAAGCGGACATATAAAGCGACAAAAAATAATCTTAATACTAACAAAATAATTATAGGGACAGGACGAACTTACGAGATGGAAAGAATAAACTCAAACACTTTTCTATAATGATAGACTACTTATACCACTAGCTGTTGAATTTTTATTAAGTATTTGCCCGAGAACTACAGTCATTCCGATATACTAAGGGACTTTTTGCGGAACCAATGACGCTGATTTATTTACTAATAACGCATATTCGCAACACAAACACTACAAATTAACCTTGTAAATAATATGTTAATAATTCCGGAGTTAACCATAGCGGAATTTTCAGCTTACGTCTAAACGAATCAATAACCAAAACTCTAATCTGTTCAAAGACGCCAATAATTTCACACCTCGATGTCTATGGTCAAACAATGACCCTAGAACGAATATTTCCTATAAAATATCTAAGAGTAAATGTGAACAACCCGTTGAATCCAAAATATGAAATAATATCACGGATTGAGTAAGCGAGAAAGGTATTTTCATATCATATATTAAGATCACACCAGGTAAGAGGTACTCCAGACACGTAAAATAAACTGTCAAACAGCATCAAAAAGAAAAAGGTGACTACTAAAACTCAATAGTTTGACTGCTCATCTGCAGAAATCCTTCGTGCAGCAGTTTCCAAAGCTAAAGTTGTCATTTGAATCAAGAGTCAACGAAAGAAGACAGCGTTATCATAAAAAGAATGTATTTCACATTTTGTAAACTTTGTATTTTTATTTATTTACATATTTAGTTTTACACTAGGAAAATAAATTTGCACCTGGTGACTTCACCAAATATTGAAATTTTTCTTAACTACATTATTATTTTTTAAGATTAGATTTTAATAGATCTGATACTGCTAATTCTCAACTTGTAAAAGTTTACCCATACTTTTGTAGCATTTCAAATAAAGTTTGCTTTCTTGGCAGTTTGCAGCAGTCCCGCTCCGACCTTAAAGTTGTCTGCTTGATTACGAACGCGAGATATGGAAACCTGGGGCATTAATAAATATGCCAGCCACTTGACTTTTCATTAGCCCTCTCCCAAATTATTTGGCTGAATTACGGCTCCTGTCTTTATAGTTAGGGCTGCGGCAATAAGGAACATGTAATTATGTTTTTGTCTTTTTTAATTGGATGTCTACGAGACTCACGACGGGATATTCTCCTTTTTAAACGCGAAAAAAATATGGGTTAAGTTGGATTGTTTATCATATCTGATTAGAGGTGGAAATGTCCTTTTAAGATTTATATCTATGATGAAAAGGCCAAGAAAAGTATTGTGTGCTTAAGAATTCTTTTGTTCAGTTTTTTAAACTCAAATTTTATAATACTGCGTAATTTTTTTTATTCACACAAATAGGCTCACATCAACTTCCAACACTTATCAGCGGGAAGACATATACAGTAGTATATAAAGTTTACAATATGGTATGCAATTTTGTTGTACAAAAAATATAAAATTCTCAGTTTGGTATAGAAGTTTGATTAAATAATTTACTATTTTTGTTGGGAATAAGTCCCAATTTAACTTTACAATTAAGTACATTTGACGTTTCAATTTCCAGTTCGGATTTGTCATTTTAAAGACATGACAAAGACAGAGATGACTTTTCTGATGAATTTTTTTAAGTTAAAGTACGTTTTATGTAATCGAATGAACCATCTTGCAATAAAGTCCTCCCACAAATAAAACTTATGTCAATATGAATGAGTCAGATAAAATTAAATTATTAGAAGAATGTTTTACCAAACAACAAACAAAATTTGTTTAATTTATTATTCGTTTTTATTTTAAAAACAATTTCCGAAGGCTAACGTCAAAATAAACTTATTTTAAAAAACTGTTGCTGTCCGTTGATACGTACAAAAATAACTGTTAAACACCACCAAAGAGAAAAATATGACTATTAATACTCAATAGTTTGACTGCCCATCTCCAGAAATCTTTCGTGCGGCCGTTGAGGAACCTAAAATTACCATTTGAATCGATAGCCTTCGAAAGAAGACGGAGTTATCATAAGAAGAATGTATTTCACATTTTGTAAACTTTCTATTTTTATTTATTTACATATTTAGTTTTTTTTACATTAGGAAAATTTATTTGCACCTGGTGACTTTACAAGTATTGAAATTTTTCTTAACTACATTATTATTTTTTAAAATTAGGTTTTAATAGATCTGATATTGCTAATTCTCAACTTGTAAAAGTTTACCCATACTTTTGTAGCATTTCCAATAAATTTCTAGTTGTTGGATAACTTTTGCGCTTGTTTTGCAATTCATCCATGATATTTTGAGAATACGCCGGAACTAGGGACGGCGGTTTTTGACAAAACACCGGTTTTCGGTTATACCGGTTTTTTTGCTTACGGTTTAACCTAGCTGTTATAACCGGCCAAAAAAACAGGTTTTTGCAAAAACCGGTTTTCGGTTTTTTTAATCCAATAGGTTACAAGTTTGCACTTTCAGTTTGCTTCTGTATTTATAAAATAAAATAAAATTTGAATTATGGTTTTGTTTGGAATAATTACTTGAGAATAATTATGATTGGGATCCAAAATAATACCTAACCTAACCCTAATTACCGTGAAAACCTAATAACCGGTTTTTATTTTAAAAATAAAAACCGGTTATAACCGGGACAAAAAACAACCGATAAAACCGGTTATTGAGTAGTAAAAAAACCGGTTTTCAGTTAAAACTGGTAGGTTTTTCCCATTCCTAGCCGGAACACCACATTTCGAATGCTTCCAGGTTTGAATTACTAAATTGTTTCATCAGTTAGTAGAAATAGGACGCGATCATAAATTTTTATTGTGCAAAATCCGAATAAAATCACAATAGCTGATAACAAAACACCAGAATATATTACAAACATAAAAGTCAAAAGCTTAGAGGATGAATCCACAAGATACCTATTTCAAAAAAGAATAACCGAAAAAAGCAGAAACACATATATCACAGAAAGTGATGGAGTCGAAGAAAGCTTAGCAGAAATTAATATTTGCCGATATGAATGGGAGGTGTCTTTTGGTTTGATATGAGATTTGACATGCTTCTATAGAACAGAATTTTTTTTTTTTTAATTTGGAATATATTTACAAGAAGTAGTTACTATTTCAGTATACTATTATTCTCGACTATAGGTATGACTAAGGCTCTAGAGATATAAAAAATAATACAAGTAAAACAATATTAGCTATAAAAACCAAACCTTCATACTTTGACAGTAGAAATAATAAAAAAAATCTTTTAAAGGTAGAACGAACTAAAAAAGGCAAATATTTGTGGTAAAATTTGACTTTATGGCCTTATATTTACTGATTCGAGATATACAAGATAGACATTACTATGCTTTGAGATTGTTGTTAATCTTCAATAAAGATGTTACAACAAGAAAAAGAAGGTGTCTAGAGTAACAGTAATTTCTGCTTGAGCTGCCAAACTGTGGTGAAGGTTTGCTTATAGGATCTTGCTTAAGGATATTTGTTTGGAACAGAATCCGAACAGAGACTGTAGTTACCTTTTTCTCCCACTTGGGAGACTTTTCAATTTATCATTACCATTTTTTGTAGTCATAATATTATAGGGGTGGACCTACTGCCAACGAACTTTGGATTGGTTTTCCTAACATTGGTTTTAAAATTGTGGTGAAAATACCTCCTAAAAATGATTTTAAGTGGATTTTTTAATGAAAAATGATGTTTTAATAATTCGTGACTGAAATAATGTAAATCTATATAATTTTGCCTTAAGGTTAACTAAATCCTGATATAAATAGTTCTCATTTCTTTGGTTTTTAAAAATAATACAATTTACTATTTTTACTGACAACTAACTACAATTTTAATTAAGAAAAAAGAATTGAGAACGATTTCCATAGTAGAAATCGATACGTCAAAATAAATATATTTTAAACTGAAATTGTGATTAATTCCTTCTAAAAATAGTACTAAGATGCTACAGAAAAAGAGGATCAGAATATAAATAATAATAAATTTATTACGGCTGTCGCCGCTTCTCCGCTCCCAATTTCCATCTTTTTCTGTCATATGCAGTTGCCTCTTCTAAGTCTCTTGCCGCCATTGCTTCATCAATATCGTTACGCCAACTTCTCCGGGATCGTCCTCTCTTTCTTCTTTTAGGAGGGATCCATACCAGTACTCTTCTAGGCCATCTGGACTCTGGCATTCTTTTAACATGTCCGAACCAGATTAATTGTTTTCTTTCTATGTCATCATTGATATTTCGCTCCATTTTTATTTCGTTTCTTATTTGTTCGTTTCTAACTCTCTCTAGTTTCAATTTACCGCAGCTTCGTCTCAGATAATCTATTTCTGTCGTCATAAGTTTGTTTATATCAGCTTTGGTGACGTCCCATACTTTCAAACCGTAAAGTGTAATACTTTGGACTATACTACCGTAAATGTGTTTTTTGGTTTCTCGTCGAATTGTTTTTTCCCAAAGAAGAGATTTTAAGGCACGGGTCGCTGCTCTGCCCTTGTTTATTCTTTCCCTGATATTCATGTTTAGACCTGCCACCTTATATTCTTCTTGAAGTTTTCTTACCATATAGCTAAGATCGTAGTTGTCTTTGGCAATTACTACCTGGTCATCCGCAAAGAAAAGTGTATATAGCTTGTTTTCTTCCACCGTTATTCCCATATTTCTACATTTTTTACCCATTTCACTAAGGATATGTCCAAATAGATTTTAAATAAGGTGGGTGACAGACAGCAGCCTTGTCTTAGTCCCTTTGTTGTTTGAAAAGGAGAGGTGATTTCTTGTCCCATTTTAATTCTTGCAAAGTTTTTTTCGTAATATTTTTGAGTGGCGTTAATAAGAATTGGGTTTATTTTCAGGTTACCCATTTCTATCCATAGTTGGTAGATCGGTACACTGTCATATGCTTTTTCCAAATCTATTAAAGCTATATGAGTTTCTCTATTTCTCTGCACTCGTTTTTCCATTGCAATTTTTAATGTGAAAATATTATCCATAGTGGAGTGTCCGGCCCTAAATCCCGCTTGTTCTTCGGGTTGTTTGTCTTTAATATCATTTTCTAGCAGGTTTCGTAGTACTTTTCAGGATCAGAATAATATCTTTAAAATTATTATATAAGAAGCATAGTTTAGATCAATATTAAATATATATTAAAATAATTTTCCAAAGCCCCAAAATAATTTTTATTCCGTACTTTACTATTATCACTATACGAAGTTTTAATAGTTTATATTCTAATTTTTATCGGGAATAATCGAATAGTTTGCAGATTTTATATTTGCCCTAATATTTTTTGTATCAAATTTAATTACATCGTTTTATTAAGTTTACATACGACACATAATACTCTTATTGCGTACGCAGCGTCTCTGTTGCCCTAAGGATTATGTTATCCGTCGCGACGGATCCAATTATTAATTTCTCAACTAGCAATAAAACCAATTTGCATACGAATGGAGTATTAAAACTCTTGCTAAGCTTCCGGCTCGAAATGATTCATGTTTTCACTTATTCCAAACGTTAAATATTTTGCGCCAAATTGTACTGCTTTCTGGAAAATAATGATCGGTTTAAACAATTTAAAATTTTTTGTATGCTTCTATACAAGCTTTACATTTTTTTTTACTTATTAGTAATTACAAGCTGCATTATTATATTATGTGCTATTTATATTAAAAGTCAATAAAGAAGAGGATTACAGAAGGGAAAGAGACTTTCCCTTCTGTAAGAGAGGATTATAGAAGGAAAGAAGAGAATTATATCTTTTGAAAAGAAAAGTAACATTTTGCAGAAAAGTGTTACCTTTTTCTGCCATCTAGTTTTCCCGATATAGCTTGTTTATAAATCTCTTTTATGACGCTTTTTATTAAATTTCTTTATAGGGCCTAGTCTTATCGATATTCGCTACCGAATTAGGTTTTCAACTAAGTTGAAAAAACGTTATTGTTTCTTATCTGCTACTTATTTTTTACCTGAAATAATCCGTACATACATAAGCTGTACCTTCATGTAGAAGTTTTTCTTTATTTAGACATCATATTCTTGGGTAAAAATTAGCACATTCTTAGTATTTATTTTCTTTTTTTAATTTTATTTTACATGTTTTTTTTGTAACTCTTTTTCTTTATCTGTTTCTATCTGTTTTTTTTAAATCCTCTTCCACTTGCCCTTTTTAGCTTACCGTAGGTCTTCCTTTTGTTCTATTCGATTGTGTAAATTTCGTAATTTTTATTACTGAGTTTACCAGTGTCTGTGAAGCATTAGTTAGCATTATGACAAGATGTTTAAACCTTTCTGGATCGTTTGCGGCACATTAAACTTTCTCTGCACTCAGCTCGGTCTAAGCTACTATATTTCACAAACAAAAAACAGTACATTTCTTACCTTTTACTTTTTCCTAAAAAATCAAGCAGCTAATATATTTACTGCCTCTCATTACATATCCAAAGTAGCTAACTTTTTAAGTTTTGATGATATTTAGAACCTCCGGACCTTTATTTAGCAGTTTAAGACTTCTTCATTGCTGATGTTTATAATCCATGAATTTTTTAGCATTCTCTAGTAGCATCACATTTTAAACGCCTGTGTTTTATTTATTGTATCGATCTTTAGCGTTTATCTTTCGCAACCACAAAGAAAAATAAATTACACATAACGTTTGAGTATTATTAATTTGGTTTGAGCAGGTAGGTTTCTGTTGGTTAGTGTGAGTTTCCATTTTCTGAATGCTCTGCATGCGATTATAAGTCTAGCTTTTACTTCTTCGTCGCACGTAATTTCATTGTTTAGCCAGCTTCCCAAAAATTAAGAGTGTAATATTAATTCAATAATATGTTCGCGAATCGTTATCTTTTAAACAAACTTTTTTCACCTAATTTTTTATTTTTGGTTTTTCGTTATATTTTTTTCTGTATTAATTATTACTTTTGAGGATCTTAGGATCAAGTTGAATATTATGTTTATATAGAAATAGCACACAATTGATTGTAATAAAAATGTTTAACTAATGTTTTGCGTTTCGATTTCCACTCCGGAAACCGTTTTCAAAAAAAGATTATTTAAAAATTCTGCGAAAATGTATAACCAATAATAGGTTATGTTTTTTCAAAATTGATGGTTGAGTTACTTAGCCTCGATGTTGTTGGCTAGCCTGCTTTTGGTTGAAAAAAATCCAAGGGAGGTTTTTTTTTTCACTTGGAATATCAAATCCAAACAGGCAACCAAAGCCTGTTACATTTTGCTGATGGGTTTGCTACACATGATGAGGGCTACTTGTTTGACTTTTCTCTTTTTTATGTCTGTTTCTTTTATGCTTATTAATGCATATTTCGATTGTACTCTGTGCTCGTTATCCCAGGCATGGTTGCATATCTGAGATTTGTTGGAGTCTCTGCTTTTGATGTACGTATTATGCTCATTTAGTCTGACACTTAGTGACCTTGCAGTTTCTCCTATATAGAATTTTAAATGTTGTTGTAATGTTGTACTAAATTTTAGCTTAATGTT
The DNA here is from genome assembly GCF_040954645.1 of Diabrotica undecimpunctata. NCBI lineage: Eukaryota > Metazoa > Arthropoda > Insecta > Coleoptera > Chrysomelidae > Diabrotica > Diabrotica undecimpunctata. The sequence goes on from NC_092809.1 coordinate 138,475,574, forward strand.
ATAAAATAGTTAACCGAACTAATAGATCGACAAGACAATCGGTTCTGAGTGATTTTTTTGTGTAGGATTATTAAGAGAAACGAAAAATCAAATGTTAAATAATTTTATACAACTACAATGCTACTATTAGTTAGGCCAATTTTCTACGTCAAGGCCATTGTCTAACCAAAAAAAAAGACAAAATACTGTTACAAAATATCCTAAACAAGTGTTTTTTGTATATATATATATATATATATATATATATATATATATATATATATATATATATATATATATATATATATATATATATATATATATATATATATATATATTTAGGGATTCTACAGTATTCACTGCCTTCCCTCGCTCAACCGTTTCCATCTCTCTCTGTTGTTCCATTCTCCATCGTTTAGTCCTCTCTTACTCATGGCGTCGTCTACTTCGTTCCTCCAGGATTTTCGGGGTCGTCCTCTTTTCCTCCTTCCTATGGGGCTCCATTCGGTTATTCTCTTTATCCATCTGCTGTCGCTAGTTCTTCTTACATGTCCATACCACTTTAGTCTTTTTTGTTCTATATATGTTAGTATGTCTGTTTCTATTGATGTTCTTTGCTTTATTTCGTCATTACTTCTTCTATCCATTCTTATTACTCTGCAGCATCTTCGCAGTCATTCCATCTCTGTTGCTACTATCTTACTGCTGTTTTTCTTGTTTATGATCAAATTTTCAGCCCCATATGTCATAATACTTCGCACTAATGTTTTATAAATCTGCGTTTTTGTCTTCATATTTAGGTGTCTATCCCACCATACTGAGTTAAGTTGTCGGATTGCTGTTCTTGTTTGTCCTAATCTTTGTGTAATTTCTTCCTCTGTTGTTGCTATTTTCGTGATTATAAACCCCAGGTATTTGAATTTATCCTTTCCTTTGATTGTTACGTTGTCATCAATCTGTAGATCTTCTATGTCTTCTTCACTTGTAGATAGGTACTCTGTTTTCGCGAAGTTAATATCTAGGCCAGCCTTGGTATATTCTTGTATGTGTTTTTTGTATGCACTTAAAAACATAAATTATTGTTGATTCATCCGCCATCCAACGTCGTGTTGGTTAAAGACGATGATTTTCTGAATCTATCGTGTTAAAAAGTGGAATTATTACTTTTGCATAATTTTCTCAAACCATTTACGTAAGTAGCTATTTTAAAAAGAAGACACAATTAACTGTTAGATATATTATGGGACCAGTAGTTCCCATACTATCAGATGACAACAAAAAAGAGAGAAAAATATAAAAAAAAGAAAATTTAAATAAAACTGTTTTCTTCTCTGTAATGGTCCATTAAAAAAAAGAAGAAAAAAATGAAACAAATAACAATATTTTTAATCAGATCAAGTAAAATTCAATAAATTTTTAATAAAAAAATTATAATCTGAGCAAATACAAATACTTATTCTTCCCTAATACCAACCCTACCAAATATACATAAAATCTCGTAATAAAGCTAATAAAACATTTTATTATACTTTGAATCTCCAATGACTATGTACCCCACTAAGGTTAGAAAACTGACGAGGGTTTAAAAAGAAAGGAAAATATAATTACCGAAATCAAGTTGACTTAATTATTTTAAAATCTTCGGGAAGATTTTAATTCAATTTCTATGTCGGCGTAATGTTGTAATAAAGATGAAAGTATTTGTATGTACCAACCACTTTAATATCCTTCAAACCGATGTTGGGGCTTTGCTTTATTCCCGGGGGGCCGACGACGGAATCATACTTCAAACTTTCTTTTCCAACTGCATTATAACTGCCAGAAAATAATACAATAAAATATCTTATATATCGGGATGAATTTGTACTAGAGAAAAGTCTAGATTTACAGAGTTGGTTTAAGATTGGAAGACGCTTATATAAAGTTATTTTGGTGAATATTTATGTAATTATTGTTATAAACTATTTTCTTGTGGCGTCTTAAAGTAATTACTATTTATATGGGAATAAGCCGCAATGAAAGTTTAAAATAAGTTTATTGACGTTTCAATTTCCAGTTCGGAAATCATTACGTAGCATTACAAACATTAATAAATTAAAGAAATTTTGTTTTTGATTTAGTAAACACAAATAATTCTATATTAGAAGAACTTGACATAAAAACTTGACTTACCACAACTATTAACCAAAATATACTAAGGGACTTTACTTTTGGACATATAACTAGAAAAAGAAAAGGCATGGAACAAATGATAGTTGAAGGCAACGCAGTGGGCAAAAGATCAAAAGGAAGATTTCCTGCACGATAATCGTACCAAATAGGAGATAACTGGTTACTTATTCTCCATTATTTCACAATTCTGTCCAATTCTCGATAATAGGACAAAAAAAAACAAATAAATTACATTACGCCTTTACTTCCTTACAAAGGAGAAAAGATAGAGGAGGAGGGGGTTTTATACATAATGAATATGTATGCATACCCACAGCAACTTTTACGCGAGACATCTAATAACATTATACCCACATCTAACTATTATTTATGTATTAGTAATCTCTTACCACACGAAAATACTGTACCCGATACAACTTGCTACATTTGACTATTACTAAACAATCCTGGCATAAACAGATTTATATTTAATATAGATTTATTGCTACATCAGACACCAACTGGTAAATGTGAACACTTCTGCTAAAAAGGAGATCTTGAAGATATCTTTTTTGAATATTCAAATATATCATTATCGTTATTAGCACTACAGCCCTTTATAAGCCAAAGTCTTTTTAAAAAGATTCAATTATTCCATGCTATCTTTAGAAACTCTTCTCCAACCTTTAAATTAGATAGATTTGAGGTCGTCCCCGAGGTTGTCCCGGTACCAAAGTTTCGGTCTACCCCTAGTAAGTTGTTCAAGCGGTCCTCTTTAGACAAATACTTTTCTCACCGTCGCATTCCCTCCCTTCGGATTAAATGCCCCATCCATCTGAATTCGTGCTACCTTAATGAATTTCACAACGTCAACCAATCTTGTATATCACTCAAAGTTATAGCGTCTATGCCACAAACTCTACTCTTTTAGTGCTACGTACATTGTTCTTAAACTATACGTACAAAGTGTTAGAATTTTAAAGCTTTTTGTCTTCTCAGGCCATATGACCAAGAACTTATGACCAAGAACTATTCTTTTTTTAATTTCTTCGCTGCCGTCTGTTGTTGCTCTTAGTTTTAAAAAACTTAAGTATATGATGGTCCACATTTTCTAACCCCCTATCGTCAATTATTAGTTTAGGTGTCTGATTACCAGACTTTGAAACCATTACCATTGATATATTTTCATAGACTTTCGTTTTTTGGGGATTTTTTATTTTTAGTCCCATTTTCAATGCATACCACTTTTAGTCAGTCCAATTTTTCCCTTAACGACCGAAAAGCTTCTCTCAAGGACTGTGAATCTGACTATAGTCACCTGCATGTCACCTGCATGTACCACTTGTATTAATCTGGAAGTTACTGAGGCACGATAATTCGTCACCTTGCCATAATCCGTTTTTGTAACGAAAGGACATTAAGGTTTTGTTCTAGATTCTGACTAAACTACCTGTCGCGTCGGTCTGAGTGTTAGGTCCATATATTTAACAAGCTGGAATTGTATTTGGAATTTCATTATAGCCTATTCATTATAGCTAGCCTGGAGTCATATGCTGCCTTGAAGTACACGAATATATAAATCTAGATAAATCTTAAACCTTTGAACATTATGTCTATACTATTTTCAAAAAATAAACAATGGTGTCTGATCGATTTTTTATCGAACAATTGATTTTAAGTTCTAATAGATTAGTTTTGTTACCTATTGTTTTTTCCTTCATTGTTTTACGGTCCTTTCATGACTTAAGTCTAGTACGTGTTAAAAAAATGTCGTACCGGAGCCCTTGACTAGAAGCATGTAACCCGGTTATTCCTTTGCAGATGTTTGCAGATGATAAAAATCTCTGTGATGAAAATAAGGACTGTGATGTTTCTCACGTCGCCTTTTCGTGCACGTACTATCACTAAAGCTGTTTATTCTATACCTAGAAGGTATCTTTAAAACTACAAATTGGTCAACATACAGCATCAACATTAATGGGAGCAACTTAAACTGCAAACAAGTTAAACCTAAAACAACCTCAGATTTGCTGACGATATCATGATTTAAGAGAGCACTTTTGAGGAACTACAAATTACGTTGGAGGACCTCACAGGCAGCTCAACCAGTGCATATTTTGTATCATGACATATGGATGTCAAACCTAGACCCCAACCAAGACAAATATAAACAAACTAATCACAAAAAAGGGCAATGTTAGGTATAGGACTGTCAGATAGATATAGGTACGACTGGATAAGATCAAAAACAAAAGTGGAGGATATCACTACTAAAATTGCCAAGCTTAAATGGAGCTTCGTAAGCTACACTACTGGACAAAAAGACCAATGTTCGAATGCCACAATACAACATTGGAACCCTACAAAGTAGACGACGTGGACGTATGTTCCTCAGGATAGAAATCGATGGAAGGAGTTAGGAGAGGCTTCTGTTCCAAAAAGGAGAATAAAAGGCTAATAAACAGAAGAAGATTAGTTATATATTTATTAACCTATATTAGAAACCAAGTTGTTACCGTTCCAATGTTTAGTACATATAATTCCTATCAAAACGGGTGGTCGTCCTAACCATTCTGTTCAGAATAAAAAGATCTAAAAAGAGAGATTTTGATACTGACTTGCGTAGGAACCAAAGTACAGCATCTAGGAGGTAAGTCTGTACATGACAAGTAAGGTGACGACTCCAGACTTTGACGAGGTTAAACGATAGTTACAATTGTTTTCAATTCCACATGATCCTTAATGCATTACATGTAGAATAAGCTGGTTAATTAATTAAAGCGATACAAAAAAGAAATGTATGTGGTTGTAAATATAACAACACTTTAATTGACAAAATTTAACACAATTATTAACAATAAGTGACCACTTATCTTATATTGTTGCAATTTTTCGAAACTGCAACAATTATTATGAACCATTGAAATTCGGTAACTACATAAATACATTGTGAGGTATCAGTAGAATTAATGTTTCGCGACACGCGGTGTAAAAGATTCTGATTTCTCATTACTTCAATTAGTTAAGAATTTTTGTCTTTTGTTAGTAGTAGGCTTGCAGGGCTAACAGGTTGCTTACAACGTTTTAGAGAAAACGTATCAAAATAACATCAAAATAAGAAAAAGTTAATTAAAAATTTTGCTTTATTCAATTTAAGAACTCTCTAACACACACACACACACACCTACACACATACACACACACACCCAATTTGTACAAACCCCAGCTCCGAGTGACATGTGTGTCCCAATGGATCAGTGAGGCCCACATGTCCGAAGATCGAACCGGTCACACTCCTTAAAGGAGCGGTACCTATCTGACCCCCAAGCTCTTACCAAACACCCCTCCCCATCGCAGGACATAACGAATGAGGAGGCTTTTGTACTGAGTGTTACTTTGTATGCCCTGGGTAACGGCACATCCTCTGTTTTACTTTGTGTGCTTAGGCCACCTAATTTTAAGGATAGCTAGACAAGCTTTTCTTCGTATGACTGATTGAATTTATTATTTGACTTGACTTTGGACTTGTGTCCCAAAAGTGTGTTCTGGACAGATGTCCGGATTTTTGTGTGTTCGGTCACTTAGCCGCCGAATCGGCAAAATAAATTTTTTTCATCTCGCCGGCTGAGTGCCCAAAAAGTCTGGCCACCGAGCTCACGCTTGTCGCACGTAAACTCGATGCTCAGGTTTCGCGACTGTAGGTACTTTGACCTGTCTGAGGGGCTGTTTTGCCTAAGGGGCGTCTTTCTGTTTATGCCTCAGAATTTACTTGATGTGGCTGCATCGTTAGCATAACTGAGGGTTGTTAGTAAAGATTTAGATACAATAATAATAGAAAGAAAGTAGCAATGGGTGGGATGTGCATTCTCAGGACTATACGGTTATCACATATGTACATCAACCCGTGTACAAATTTTTTGGTTTTTATCTTTTAAAGTATAACTGGTTACTAAAATAAAACATAACTAAATAAAAGAAATAAAATAATGTAGAGATTTTTTCTATTACTGCATACGTTAGACTATCGCATGGCTATCTCATTCTATATCTGTGTTATTTCTATAATATAATGTTAGTTGCGGCCCTGGCCGCCTATGTACCGTCCTTACGTTTTCGTCATAGTTTGTCAACTCTTTTAATAATCTGCTCGGGTGGTTCCTGAAGTTGTTAAATATCTCGTGTGCTCTTTCGTCCATTGTTCTTAGGATTCTCTTTTGTTTTTAATTTCTAAATACGTACCTTAATGGGACGTACTTCGAAATATTCAGTGTGTGTTTTGTGTTTTGTCAGAGTTGATGGCTATTTTCCACCCTTACTTCTAGTTTTGACAGTGCCACAAATCAACCTAAGATAACAAATCAGGTTGGTAAATGTATCTTCTTGATAAATGTATCTATATTCTGGTTTTCACCCCTTACACAAATGTCAATAATTTTTGGCTTAAAGCCCTCAAGCACGTTTCTTGTTGGTTAAACAGCATAATTTATTTTTAATGATCATAAAACTTTTAAAAATTTATATCTTAGACTACTGATCTTAAATCTTTAACATTTTTAGCACATACATGTTGAAAAGAATCTTAATTTTCCTGAAGAATACTCACAGTTGATCACTCCATTGAAGTTACATATTTGTAAATAAATGTTTTGCATCATTGACATATTTTATTAAAAAGTAAAAGTGGACTGAAACCGGCTCTGAAGTCATGAGGTTGCTCTAAATAAAAGACTTGTGTTGAGCTGTTTTATTTTTCCTGTAAAATATTATGATCATCGTCGCTACTATTATATGTTACTTTCGCTACTATTATACCTTCACATCAAATTGTCGTAATTTAAATTTAAAACTCTAAAAATAGACGTAATATTATCCACAATTTAAACTGAGGATTAAAATATCTAGGATTAATTTTTATTTGTAACAAATGACCGGTCCTGACCATTCAGTTTCTATCTTGTTAACGTCTTCGTCGATGACAAATGTTACCGAACATTTGACGTTTTGTTAGAAATAAGTTTAGTAAAAAGAAGTCGGGTCATTGTAGTTGTAGCTTCTTTCCCATTTAATTTTGATCATTATAGAAGAACGACGACGTTCACACAAAATTGAGTCAATTTATTTCGATGGTTCGTGTTCTTCTAGCTACCTAATACAAACTTTGATTCGGCTTTATTACTTTTGGATGATTAAAGTGACTGAAAAACTACAAATTGGAAAGGTTTTGATTGTTATGGACATAATACTATATCTATTCTATGAACTTGTTAAGGGTCCGTAGTTTGTAAAGAATAAAATAAGTATAAATAGGAAGTCAATCGATTATTAAATAATATAAATTGAAAAGTACGAGACAGGTACACTCTAATTGAACTATACAAAGCGTATAATCTAAACAAATTCGGTATATTATAATAGTTTCCAGCTCTTTTAACGTAATAAAAAACATTAAAGATTTCAGAATATTTTAGAATAATTAAGTCAACTTGAATTTGATAATTATATTTCCTTTTGGCAGTTCTCTTTTCCAGACACTTATCCAGGAAAATTAATTAGGGTCTATAAAATTCCCATTAGACTTTGATTAACATTCGAGTTTTATTACAAGGGCTGTGCTGAAATGCAGACTATTCATCACCAGGGACCCTTTTTTACTTTCTAAACCTGTCTGCTGCTGCATTGCAAGGCGCATTGCACATATTTTTTTCTTTTACTTGTATTAAAATCAATTAAAATATTTTATTTGAAAATAGGCTTTCGATTCAGATGATAAATATTTCACGTAAACCGTTTATTTAATAATTTTTAATTTGGGTAATAAAATTATTGTAAACATTAATAGTTTAAAATATCTACGGATGTGGAATATAAACACATATGTACTGGCTATTTATGACTGTAGTTAGATCTATTATTACGTATGGAGCACTCATATGGTGGTCTTAATGCCCAACAAAGCTGAATTAGCTTCAACGAGAATCATGCTTAATCATAATAGAAGCGATGTCAACTACCCCAACAGACCCGATGGAGGTCATACTTGACCTCCAATAGAACGATAAAATAAATACCCATTTATAGACCGAAAACTTATCATTGGCCGAAACGACCGAAACGAACAGTTTCGTTCCATCGCAATAAATACTTTGTTTGTTTTGTAAAAACAAAAGGTAATTTCTAAAATTAATTAAGGTACCTATTAATTTAACTTTTATGACGAAAAATCGAAAAATCTTTAAATCGAATTTTCTAGAAAACGGTGTCTCGATACACTTTAAGTAAAAGTACTTTTTTGCACTAAAATACCTAAAATTTTATTAATTTATTATGACAAATTCTTCAAGGAAAAGAAAAAGGAAAATGAAGACCGGGAAGGCGAAGAATTTCCTGGCTGAAAAATCTACGTACGTGGTTAAACACAACAACCACAAATCTGTTCAGAGGAGCAGTTTGCAAAATACAGATTGCCATGATGGTCGCCAACATTCGAAATGGATGGTCAGTACAAGAAGAAGAAGAATCACAAATCTGAGAAAATATGAGAACAATTTCTCAATTTGATCTTTTACACCAAGAATTTTTTTAATATTTGACTCAATCAATGAGTGGCACGTAAAATTGTCACCTGTAAGTAGAACATCCACGAAAGACAAATCTCAATAACTTTTCCCTGATGATGAAAATAAACATTTTCGAAAGTTTGAAACTTAGTTAAAAGAGTACACTTATTTGTGTATATATATATAGAAATATTGGGAACACTTCGAAGTCACTTTTAAAAAAGATTTATTTACAATTTATAAAACTAACAATAATTTTGAACTACAAAAATGTAAAGATAACTTTCTAAAATAAAAATGGGCACCTGGAACATGTGTCTAGCTAATTTATAATGTTTCTTTGCTGTCTCTGCATTTTCCAGAGGCGGCGACTATATTTCTCCTCCTTCCTTTGGTTCTGACTTCGTCCTCGAAGTCTCTTTGAATATGGTTTCTAATATCGAGATTTGGGATGGCTGTAGTTTGGGTCCATAGAGCAATTTGTAAATTCTCTTCCTTTTCTTAATTACAATTGTCAATAATATTGCTAAAACAGAAATTATTAGAAATATGGCTGTGGCTCCAAGTCCTGTTGAAATCTCCGGTAGGTTTTGCAGAGGAACAATGGGTTGAATTTGGCCATGAGTTTCTGGAATTTTTAATTTTTCTATTTTCAATTCTTTATCTGGCATCAATTTAATTGGAATGACTTCGGGGATTGGAATCTGTTGAATTGTTTTCTTGGCGTATGTAATTCCTTCTATAAGTACGGTTTCATTTGACATCAAAATGCTGCTTACTTGGACTTCTTTTTGTTTAATTTTTATTGGTCTAACAACTCCTAACAGGATAACTTTATCGGTCTCTTGTACAAAGTTTTCTGTAACTAATGCTTTAGTGCAGTTTTGTACATTAGGAATAAGACATTTGGAATTGACTGGTTTCGTACAAATGACATAGTCTGCTTGGCCGGTACAACTTTCGAACCATTTGTTGTTGGCAAAAAATTGAGCTGGTGTTAAAATCATAACGTGATCATCGTTAGGGATTGGGTAAATTCTAAATGTTAAATAGGAATTTTCAATAAGGATTGGTATTTTAAGGATAATGAGCATAGTCTTAGAAGTAACACAAATAATAGATTTAGAAGATTCAATGAGTTCATAAGGATGTTCATTATCAGATACTAAAGAATTCGTAGAATAAATTTTTACTAAATTTTCTTTTAAGTCTAAAAGTTCTTTTAATGTGAACAGTTCAATATTTGACGAGTTAAAGTGAGAAAGAGTGATAGTTCTAACTAATTTCATTAAAAATTCGTTAATAATCTGTAAATTTAAAATATCATTATGTATTACAGCGTATCCATCAAAATCTGCCGATAATCTCTTAATTTTTGTGAAAAGTATTTGATTATTTTTTGTAATTTGTTCTAATAAAGTATTAAATCTCGTGGAGACAGTTTTGTCGAAGGAGATCCGGTTGTTAAACAATGTTATAACTTCATTTTGTTTATTTTCTAAAGCAATGATATGTGATTTTAATAAGTTTAAGTCGGCATCGTCTGGATTTCCGGTTACATATTTTATAGCGGTACCTAGAAAGTTAAAAAGTCCTCGTTTATGTCTCCTAGTTATTTTATGCAAATTGTCTTTGGTTTCGTTAAGTAAGTGGTCGTATTGGGATTTTAGTAAGGTTAATGGTCCCATTTTTGTCGGAGTTTGAAAATGGTCATCAGGGTTGACGTTTAGAATGTCTTCTAATTTTTCTAAGTTGATATGTAGGATATGTCGGTGATAGTGGGAGATTTCTTTGGATTTTCCAATTTCTTCGGAGTAGTATCCGTTATTCGGAATCGTCTGAATTTTGACAGTAGCCTGAAGGCCCAGGAACAGGGTCGTCCCGTAAAGAATTTTGGTTTTGACATAAGCCTGAAGGCCCAGGAACAGGGTCGTCCTGCAAAGAATTTTGGTTTTGTAAGCGTTTGTCATAAGTTTTTCTAAATCTTTTTACAAATTTTAAATGAGTGCTCGTTTCGTTTTGTTTATTAGTTTTACCAATGATTTTTGTTTTATTTTGGGTTGTAGGATTTATTGTAGAATAAGGGGCATTTAATTTTGCTCCATGTTTTTTCTTTTTAACATACAAAGTTTGTGTGGGTTCAATTTCAGGTATAGATTCAGTATTTTGGTTTTGTTTATTTAGTATGTCTTGTCTTTTCTCTTTTTGTTTTGTATATAAGTTACTTAAAAATGGTTGCAATTCTTCTTTATGTCTTTGAACGTACGTTTCATATACTGGAAGATTAAAGTCAAAATGTATTTCCTCGGCGTATGGTCCGTAAAGTATTGAAAAAGGCGAAAAATTGGTCGCGCTATGAATGGATTGATTATAAATTAAAACAGCATGAGTAAATATGTCGTCTATTGGGTCATTTGGATTTTGGTCACGTAACGTTCTTAATTTTTCAATTAGGGTAGAGTGAAAACGTTCTACTGGAGAATTGGAAGAAGAATTATTAACTGTGGTAAAATGTAATTCTATTTTATGTAGCTTCATGAATTCTATTAATAAAGAGGAATTAAATTCTGTGCCATTGTCACATACGATTTTTCTAGGGTAATTGTGGTGCGAAAAATAATGTCTTAGTTTACTCAAAATTGAAATTGTGGTTTTGTCAGGAATTTTATAGCATTGCGCGTACTTGGAAAATGAGTCAATTATGGTCAGATATAAATTTTTATTACAATAAAATACGTCTATGTGTAAAATATCGAAGGGCTTTTGTCCTAACAAAGGTCCTAATTGTGGAAGTTTGTACGGATGTCGTTCGTATTTGTTCTTTAGGCAAATTTCACATTTGTTAATAAAGTTTGAAATAGTTGTTTGCATAGAGGGCCAGTAATATTTTCGCTTTAAATGTTTGTACGTTTCCGTTATGCCATTATGATTTTCGGTATGATACCTTTTTACACATTCTATTTGGTTTATTTCTTCTTCAATGTCCTGTAATATAGTATTGCAAAAGAAAACTTTTACCGTCGTATTTATATTATCTTTAAAATAGTTACAAATAAATGGCCTTAATTCGTGTGCTACTTTAATTGCAAATTTTTGATTAGGTTTAAGTATATTTTTTAGCATTTCTGGAATTTCTTTTTTCCAGTCATTAGTTAAATTTATTGTGTATCTGTGTTTATCGAAAATTTTCTTATAGGTTAAATCATTAGTTAGCGATTCTGGAATTATAATTATTTGATTTTTCGAAAGATTAATAGGTTCTTCTGAAATTTGAATTCCTGTAATAGGATTTTCAATAGCCGTATGTTGTGTGTTGTCAGTGCTGTTATTATTTTCTTGAATTGCAATAAATTCTTCAAGGAATTGGTCTGGGTCAAAATCGTTAAGATCTGGGGGTTCTGCGCACATTGAACTGCGAGTTAACGCGTTGATTTGAACTCTAGAGAGGGCGTCTGCTACTTGATTCTCTTTTCCTTTTTTGTATTTGACCGTAAAATTATAGTCTTCAAGTTTTAATCTCCACCGAGCTAATCTTGATGTGGGATCCTTAATTTTATAGATCCACACCAGTGGGTTATGGTCGGATTCGACAGTAAATTTTTTTCCATATAAATAGGGTCTGAAATGTTTACAGGAATCTATGATTGCTAAAAGTTCTTTTTCGGTCGTCGAATAATTTTGTTCTGCGGAGTTTAGTGTGCGGGAGTAATAGGCAATTGGGTGATTATTTTGTGTTAAGACAGAGCCTATTGCAATATTGGAGGCATCTGTTGTTAGTACAAAAGGTACTGTAAAGTCAGGATATTTAAGAACTGGGGCATTGGATAGTAATTGTTTGCATTTTTCGAAGCACTCTAAATAATTGGGATTTTTAGGGTCAATAATAGCTCCTTTGCGCGTACAACGAGAGAATGGGGATGTAATTTTAGCGAAATTAGGGATGAATCTACGGTAATAACCAATGAGTCCAAGGAATGATTTGATTTCCTTTAATGTTTTCGGAAGAGGGTATTTTTGTATAGCATCCAATTTGGAAGGATTGGGTTTTATGCCATCGGGCGTGACTATATGTCCAAGAAATGCGACTTCTTTTGTCAAGAATTCTGATTTATCTAGCTGAACTTTAAGATTAGTTTCCCTGAAAGTGTCAAATATGGTAGAAATGTGAACAAGATGTTCTTGCAATGATTTCGAAAAAATAATAACGTCATCCATATAGACGAAACAGAATTTATATAGATAAGGGCGTAAAATATTATCCATTAGTCTTTCAAAAGTAGCTGGGGCATTTTTGAGACCAAAAGGAAGTCTTAAAAATTCGAAATGACCATGTGGAACCGTAAAAGCGGTTTTCTCAATAGAATTAGGATTTAGTTCGATTTGGTGGAAACCTTGAGCTAAATCGAGAGTCGTAAAATATGTTGCTTTGCCTAAATTATCTAAAATGTCATCAATTTTAGGTATGGGGTACTTATCGTCTACTGTGTTTTCATTTAATTTGCGGTAGTCGATAACCATTCTAAATTTTTTCTCGCCGGATGCGTCGGCTTTTTTGGGTACAACCCATACAGGGGCTGAATAAGGTGATATAGATGGTCTAATAATTTTATTGTCGAGAAGTTTATTCACTTGTCTGGTTATTTCTTCTTGCATACTTTTCGGGTGGCGAAATCCTCTGACATATATGGGATTATCGTCTTGCGTCCTTATTTCGTGCTTTATCGCCGAAGTGAAGGTTAATGGTGCTTTTTCGTCATAAAATATGTCCTTGTATCTCTTGCATAATTTTAAAATTTTCTCTTTTTCTTCTTCGTTTAAATGTTGCGTGCGTATAATTGAAGGGTCAAAATTCGTGGGTCCTTTACAAATTTCGTACTCATCTAAATTCTCTACATGAATCGGCTCCATTTGTACCGGGTTATCAAATGTGATATTATTAATATAGCCATTTGTAACTGTATGAATAGATTCAGGTAATTTTATATTATTTATTATAATTTCTTGAAGCAAAATATTTCCATTATCAATGTCTACTGGAATTTTATTATACAACGTTTTAAAAGGAATCCTATAACTAGTGTTATACGTATTTAATGTCAGTGTCATATATTTATAGTTAATGACCGCGTTTAATTTTTCGAGATCCGCATTACCTAGTAAAATATCAAAATCTCGACTGAAATTTGCAACTCTGGCGTCAAATAACACAGATATGTTCATTTCGCTAAGCAGTGGCGTTCTTATATTGTCATTAAAAGTTTGCGTAATTTCCATTGCAGTTAATTTAAATGGTTTTTTATATTTGTGGGATGGATTAAAATATTTGGTAGCGTTGGGTGAAATAATGGTATCTGATCCTCCGGAATCTATTAGGACTTTTAATTTAGACTTGGGTAAAATAAAATAAGGTAATTGAGGATAGTTGTGGATATTATTTAAGTTTATTGAGGGGGTGGCTGTTCTTGTAAAGGAACGCTCTGAAAATTTTGATCATAAACATTTTCTTGTTCGTATGGGTCAGATAAGAATTCGAAATCTTCGCTATTGTTAGCTTCTACATTAAAAGCGTGAGTTTTCCTAGTCGAAATACTCATAGGTTCGTGGTTTCTGGACGAAGACGTCTGTACGCCGCTCATGGGGGTAGGATTATTGTTTTGACGATTTTGCGGAAAATATTGTCTATTAGTGTGTTGGTTGAAATTATTTCTTTGTGGAAATGAAGATTGTCTATTTAAATTCGTATTATTTTGCGGAAAATAATTATTGTTTCGGGTATAGTTATTTGGAGTATTTGAAGTATTATTATTGTTAGGAAAGTTATTTCTGAAATTATTTGGTCTGGGATTATTATATTGGAATGAGTTATTAGAATTAGATTGGTATTGGTTTCGAGGCTGGTTGGAATAATATTTCGAATGATTAGGGTTATTTTTAAGATGGCTAGGCGGATTATTATTTGATTTTGGCATTTGTTGTCGTTTTAAAAAATTCATGTACTGCTGTTGATTTTTGTGGTTGTCGTATGATATACATTTTTGGAGAGCTTCGTCTAAGGAATTTAATTGAAAGTGGGACAGGTACTCGCAGTAGGGTTCATTAATTCCAGTGCAAAAGGTTTTTAGAGCAATGTTTTTGAAATATGGGGTCTTAAATTCTACCGTCTCTGGATTGTTGTGTAAAGAAATATGTTGTAATAAATCATTAAGGTTATTTAAAATTCTCTGATGATATTGATCGTAATTCTCTTGTGATTTTTGTACAGTTGTTGAAAGTTGGGTGACTAAAATATCTTCCGAACGTCTGTCTCCGTATTTGGTTAAAAGTAGGGGCCTGATTTCGGTCCAAAGGGTTTTATTAGAATAATTTAAATAGTCTCTGGGTTCACCTTTAATTTTTGAAACAATATTTGCATTTAAAATAAATTGTTGTGGTACAGTAAGATTTTGATTAGTAAAAAAGCTAAGTAGATTATCTACGGATTTAATGAATGTGGAGAGGTTATCTCCTGTGGTAAAATCAGGTAATGTAGAACATAAGCTAGAAATATCACTATTGTTAAGAGCCATTTTTGAACGATTACGGTTTCGAAATTTATTTCGTGAACTATTCGTCTCTTTAGAAAGATCTTTAATTTCGTTACAGTTTAAATTACAATCAGCTAATAATAAATGTAAATTTTCTACAGAAGTATCAGTAAAAGTGCTCATTCAAAGAAAAAGGAAAAAACTTACAGGATGATGATCAGTGGTGATGTTCTCTGCATTGCCTTGTGCCTTCTTCTCTTAGGTTCTTTTGGATTTTCGTCAAACAACTAAAGTTGACCAGGAAACACTAGTTTCTGTACGAAGTATCCTGTTCGCAGCGCCAGAAATATTGGGAACACTTCGAAGTCACTTTTAAAAAAGATTTATTTACAATTTATAAAACTAACAATAATTTTGAACTACAAAAATGTAAAGATAACTTTCTAAAATAAAAATGGGCACCTGGAACATGTGTCTAGCTAATTTATAATGTTTCTTTGCTGTCTCTGCATTTTCCAGAGGCGGCGACTATATTTCTATATAATATATATATAATATATATATATATATATATATATATATATATATATATATATATATATATATATATATATATATATATATATATATAATATTATTTCATAGTTCAAAAAGTAGTTTTTTCTTTACTTTTCTTAATAACTAAGCTTTCTCAGATAATATAAATATTGAAGTCTTAGCAAATACTTTAAATTCCATCCACCTTTAGAAATATAAGCACATTCGCAAAGTTATTACTGGAAAACGGTAAAAACTACTTCCTAAAATAAAGCATTCTTTATAACATCTAATCGAAAAAGTCATTTCTCTGAAAATGAAACTTCTGCAACGCTTTCATAAGCTTTCGATTTACCTGTAACAGCTAATCTATCCGCTGATGTGTATAAAATATAAGAAAGCTGTCAGAAGAGGCAATATGAAGCTATTTTGCGAGAAGACGCGAGCACAAAGACCAAATAAATGAAATGTGAAAATCGAACAATGGCCCCGGAAAAGCAGTTTCGTCTTTGATAGAAATCATCCGTTTCAGGAAAAATGCGATGTGAGCGAGAGAATTCTTCTATTCGTCACCATCACTGGACCGGTATATACAAATGCAAAAGACTATATTTTGTAGTAAGTATGTTAGGACAATATTTTACAAAAACTAACATTATATTTACAAAGTAATGGCTTTTATTAATTACTTTATTGTAATGAATGCTGGACACTTTAATAAAAATGTCAATAATTTAATTTTTTTATAAATAAACGCTTTTTTTTATTTTTCACTTTAAAATTATAAAATGTCATATACAGTATACGATATATAAAGGATATTTCAATAACAACATTACACAAGAGATTAACGACATATTAAAGGTGTAAGTCGCTGCTGGTTTGCTCTACAAAAAATAATGAAATCCAAAAATATATACCGAATTCCAAAAATAAGAATTTGTCATTCAGTCATAAGACCTATAATACACATATGCATGTGAAACATAACAACCGATTAAGAGTCAAAGAAAGAAGAATTCTTAGATGATATATAGACTAGTTAAAAATAACACCACACAAAATAGAGAGTGGGAACTAACCGAGAATTGGAAGAATTTAATAATCTTCTTCTTCTAAGTGCCGTCTCCCAATTGGATGTTGAATATCATCATTACTATCTTTAGTCTATCTACTGCTGCTCTGAAGAGTTCTATTAAACTTCATATAAATCAGTCCCTTAAATTTCTCAACCATGATACTCTCCTTCCTATCCTTATCTTTCCTTGTATGATCAATCTTAGAATTTCAAATGGTTATCTCCTTATTACGTGTTTTACGTATTCTTTGCATATAACCATATTTCAAATGACTGTAGCTTATTTATGTGTACTTGATGCAGTTTCCTTATTTCTGTGGTTTGGTCATTATTTTCTGAAAAATGGGTTCTCGGGTATTTATATGTTTCAACCCATTATATCGGTACATCTCTCAAATGTATGTTTATTTGTATATTTGTTTTCTGTAGTATTATCATGTACTTTTATTATTCATTTTTAGTTTGTTATTTATTTTTCCAGTAACTCTTTGTCTTGTTAAGTAGTAGTTGGAGTTGTTCAGCAGTGCTTGCCATAATTATGATCTCATCTACATAACTTATGTTGTTAATAATTTTTACGTTAATTATTACTCCTTTACTTTCAGATAGTAATGCTTCTTAAAAATGGACTCACTATATACATTGAATAGTAACAGAGACATAATACTTACCTGCCTAACTCCTCCACTTATTTCAACTTCTGAGGTCAATTTCTATCTATAACCAGCCAGATGTAATAAAAATAACAAAAGCAGAGGGATTAGGACTGGTCTTATTTAGAGACAAGATCTGCATGTCATAAAGCTTGGAAGAAAACCTAAAAAGAAATCGACCATTAGGATGGTCAAGGATGCGGTGGAGAAATAATATTGCAGCAGATTTATGAGCTTTATATATTGAATAAGCAGAGAAACCAAGATGGACCGTTGTAAGATCCAGAGCGAAGACCCACTCCTGATTTTAGGGCTAGAGAGAAGAATAGAAGATATATAAAAGTACCAAATACAATTCTTCTATCACTTAGATTGATAACTTTTTCCATATTAATTCTTTATATGAACGATTTACGTTAAATCAGTTACTTTCAGTTCTTTCCAAATTCACTATTTTATAAAACTTCTCTTCGTGTAGAATTTTATGTACGATAATTAAAAAGATAAAACATAATTAAAGCTTATCTGGTTTGTTAATCAAAACAGCTTATTACAAAAAATATCATATCTCTGTATTGAAAATTTAACAAACAAATGGTGGGTAAATAAAAACTCTAGCTGTTATCAGCAATTTATCACAATATTGATTCAATGGAAAAGGGATTCTATTCTTTGGCTCCAATCTTGACATACTATATAAATATAAACCTGCTGTAATAATTTCTTCATCTATTTCAATTGTTCACGAAGATTTAGTAGTACAGAATAAGCTGAAAGGCTGTAACCATTCTTGTATAGTTTATTTCGATGGCTCAAAATCGCCTGATGTTGTTGGCTGTGCCATTTACATAGACAATATTTAAGATTATTTTCAGTACAAATTAAAATCAGTTTGCTCAATATTCACGGCTGAATTGGTAGATAAGACAACAGACTATTTTTAGATGCGCTTGAAAAGCTAAGATTCCTAACTTTTCTAAAAAGAATTGTTAACTTTGTGTGGGTTAAAGGTCACTCTTATATTCCAGGCAATGAAAAAGTAGACCATTTGACTAAAGACGCTACTTTAGTGGGTATAGAATACAACGAGTTCCCCAAATGGGGTTTAGTTTCAGCTAGGAAGAAATATGTTAGAAACAGTAGCAAATATACATACTGCAGTATATTTATATCCAACTCTTCCATCTAATCCTCCAAATGACAGAAACTCCATCTCTCGGAAAATTTATACTATGTACGTTAGATGTCTTTTTGGACATGCTACAGTAAACGCTTGCCTATATTAAATTAAACTTTCCGAAACTTATATATGTAAATGTAATGGCAGTTATGACGACCTTAACCACTGGATGTTTCAATGTCGGTATAATCAAGAAGCCATAAATTTTTTATTTTAAGCCATTTCCCAACAAAAAATCATACTGCCGCAGAACGTTGCTTCTATTCTCTATTTAAGTAGTCGAAATTCAACTATTAGATCGATTTTATGGGAATTTTTCAAACGTACCAAACGGAAAATCTAAACTGCCTTTTGCAGTGTTGTCTGAAACCGAAATGGTAGGACGTTAGTTGTAGTATTTCTCATTATCTTTCCTGTTATGTCATTTACCTTTAACCGTTGCCTGTATTGTTTGTGTAAACAAAAGTCGCTATGAAGGGCACCTTAGCGTGAAGCGTGTGTTTCTGTTCAATCCTTTTTATATAGTCACCCAATAGTGTTTTCAATGGGAAGGTTAGGAAATTAAGTGAATGAACGAAAGGTTAGGAAATTGTCATGAATTTAAAGGAAATTGTTTTTACGTATTCAACCAATTGTCTGGCTAACTAGGCCTTCAACCTAAGGCCAAAAATGAATTAAATCATATGTCTATTACGACTGAAAATATAAACAAAAAATATTAGAATCGAACGAGCTCTTATCAGATCCAAACTAGATTATGGTATCAAACTTTATATATACGCGTGCAACTTTCTACTAAACTGTCTTAATGTCATTTAAAACACATATTTCCGAATTTGTTTGTCTTGATTCAGTTCATTGAAAAGTTTAATATCGACGCCTATAAACCTCCTGTTTTATCATTAGAAGACGAACATCGCTGCCAATCTGCTGGTTAAACACATACACTTGTTGCTTATCGATAAATTTAGGTTGATATCTCCAATTGACTTACGGTTTTTTTACCTGAACCCTATTTACTTATATCCATTATATTCCTTGATATAATTTTTTTTCGATTATCAACTTTCTTTGGTTATCTCTTCAAGCTTTTGATTTCTCGTAGTTACTATGACTTATATTACCTTTTATTGTTACAGGCTGTTACTCCAAGATTTCAACTACATGGTAAGAAATATCCTTTAACTAATTATTTGTTGGCATTTATGTATATGTAAATATGTATTTAGAATTTTATACCAATGAATTTATTTGTACTAAACTCAAAGTAAACAATTTTTTACAATATATATACAAATTAAAATCCTAAAAAGATTTTTAAAATTTGTTTGAATAAATCATTTTGTAAAGTTTCTTAGCACATTTTAAGTATTTTTAATATGAAAGCTAATATCGACAATTTGTTTAACGACGAATACTACATCTGTACTCGATCTTGTAGTATTGATACTCTGTAGTTTCCTGACTGATTTTATTAGCTTTTTAATATCAGGATTAGTCCGCTAGTCCTCTATTCTTCCAGTATTTTCTTGTATTTTATAATTTTGTTAATTAATACTGTTAGTTGTCTTGTCATGGCTCTCTCCACAATGTTTTAGTTCATTTAGTATATCAGGTTAATATACCTGCAGCTTTTTTATTCTTCAGCTGGTTAAGTATTTTGTTCATTTTTTGTGCGTTTATATTAACTTCTTTGTTTTAGTTATTTCTGGCATTACTGTTTCTCTCGTTATTTGCTTTTTATAAAGTTTCTTTAGTTAGCCAATTCATATATGCTTTTCTAGTAGTTAGTTCACCTTCGTTTTTTGGCGCTCTATAAAGCTTTAAGTGTCATTTTGTAGACTATAAAACCTTTACGAAATAAAAATCTTCTTACGAATCCATGTGTTAAATTTCATGTTATGTTGTACTTGTCATGGGCGTACTGTGTCTCAGTTAACATATATTTCATGTAACCTTTTTGGCTTTTTTTCTAATATGCACATTTTTAATTGCAGTCTTTTTGATTGCAGTGTATCCTGACTTTAATTTCTGTCATATATATATGCATATATATATATATATATATATATATATATATATATATATATATATATATATATATATATATATATATATATATATATAATGTATATATGTGTGTATTTTCTTTCGGATTTTTCACAGCTATAGTTTATGATCGGTTCTTATGCTAACTTTATATTCGACAGAATATAGTCTATAATAGATCTTCGTAATGGTACTATTTTCAAAAATATAATATTTGTATTGTTCTTTATGGGGAAAAATATTATATTTTTATCCTTGGTAGTATGTCATTACCAACATAAACGTTAAAATCATCCATAGTGATACCATATTCATGTTGTGGGATCTTGTTTGTGTTTTGCAGGTGTTCGCACATCGATTTTCTATATACTAACAGGGCGAATCCTTCTTTGGCTTTCTTTGCTTTCGAGACAACACTGTATATCATCAAGCAATGATCTTGGCTCATAAACTAATTTCGCTCTTTTCCTTTTACTTTGTCGTGTGAAGTGTACCAATAGCTACATTTTTCTCTACGTATTACAAAATTTGTTTTAAAAATAAACATGATTAAACTAATAGTGTTTGAACAGTTTCTGAAATTAAAACAGTTATATTGAAGCTATTTTCAAAAAGGAGTTAACTAACAAGTTACATTCTTTAATTAAAGAAACCAAATTATATCTATTCGATTTAGCAAATATTTTCTATGTAAACTTCGGTTACTTGAGAAGAGTTCCAGCTTTCATAATATGGTTTTCGACGTGGAAGTTTTAACAACCTCATGTCTATATATTTTTTGAGATTTAACACACGACAAGTAAGCTCGTAGAGTCTTCTCAATTTAATAAAATCTTTTATTATTGTATTTATCATTGTCTATAACAAATCTTTAATTTCGAAAATTTTAATATAGTAAAGCTCGTTCTTGGGGCAAATTCCCAAAATCCTTGTCACAAGTATGGCATAAAAATAAAGTTAAAGAAACATAATAATAACAATAAAGAAACAGGCCAACTTTTTTCTAAGTTTTGCAACTAACATGTGACTTTTGCTGATAAAAAAATTAAAGGGAGCTTTATACGACAGCTGAAATTTTTTTTGGAAGTCAGTGTAGAAAATCATCCATTTAAGGGAATTATCCGGTTGGTAAAATGTGCCTCTTCCGTCGCTCTGACTTAGTGATGGCTTCAATTTTGGACGAAGATGAATGGGAGACTAGCGGGTGACGGATAAATGAGAATGGGAACTTAACGAACTCTATTTATCCATTTTACTTCGGTTAGTGCGATAGAAAATTAAGCGCTGACTGTTACGTAAAACTTGGTCATCACCAAAATTGTTTTTTACCACCATCACTTTATAATATTACTAGTATATAAGTATTTAAAAACAATTTCGTATCAAACGTTTGTAGTTTTTTATTTTAATTTATTTCGAATCTATTACTTAAAATAGTAATTTTCCGCAGAAACTTTATATATTTTTTATACCAGTATGGTATTTATACGTTTTATACATAGAAAGAAATATAAATCTTGAAATCTGTGGAAGGAAACAAACGCAGGAAAGAATTAAATAGTTAAAAAGAATAATTAATTAGGATCCTACATTAGTGATGCACGCTCTTGTGAAACTGAAATACGTAGGAGCATAAGAATCGCTAAAAATAACTATGTCGATTATCAAAACTATGGAAAGATCACTATTTGCCGAAGAATACCAAAATGAGATTGGCACGTGTCTTTTTTTTTCTTTATTCAGTTGCGAGTCCGAAACATGGATATATGAATTTCAAATATGTATCTATTTGGAGGACCAGGATAATGTACCACACAATTTGTAGGACAATGTGGGTATTGAATGATATAAATTACCTTACCAACAGAAAAAAATCAGTTGGTTAGTAATTATTTTTCATGAACTCGTTAATGATACATGCTGAAAAGGGGGACTCTTTGATAAAATCTTGCATCTTGTAAGGCAAATATTTTTTTTAGCTAATTTAGATAATTATTTTGAGAATTAACAAAATAACCCCGTTAGCAATATTGTTTTGGGAATCGTCAAATAGACATATATATTATATTCTTGCTAGTCCTGTTAGCTACAACAATCGAGATTTTTCGTACAGAAAATTGTTGGGCGTCCCATCGAAACGAAGCTATTCACGACTCAGCTTGATAGTAATTATTTTTACATCAGGTATTTTTACTAGAACTTTTAAACGTAGGACCAGGATAACGTACCACGTAATTTGTGGGACAATGTAATTTATATAAATATTAACTAACCAAAATAAAAAAAAATGAGATGGTTAGTAATTATTTTTCATCACCTCGTTAACGATACATGATGGAAAGATAAGGTATTTGATAAAATCATGCATTTTGCAGGAAAAATATTTTTTCGGCTAATTTGAATAATTATTTTGAGAATTAACAAAAAACACCGTTAGCAATAAATTTTTGAGAATTGTTAAATCAAAATATTTCAGCCCTGCTACTCCTGTTAGCTACCACAAACGAACATTGTTGTAGGGACAAAAAGTGGGCGTCTTGTTAAAATGAAGCTGCCCACGAAAAATTTTTAGTAATAAATTATGAAAATTGGACCAGGATCCCGGACTACAAGCAACGCACAAGAACTACCAAATATAATAAATATGGTAGTACGTCATAGCGAAATGTTTGGTTTACATTTAAACGTTTCCAAAACTAAAATACTAGTATTGTCAAAGATACAGAACAGTGTAACCTAAAAAAATAAATCCTTTCAAGAATCTAACAAGCTAGAAAAATACTCATGAACAAGAAAATATTTTTAACAAGATCAGACTTACGTTAGAGCTCAGAATCTAAATAATGACACGGATGCTAAGAATTTCATGGGTACAACAAGTTAACAACGGTGAGGTACTTCAGCTCATTAGTATACAAAATAATTACTAAGCATAATTAAAGAGAACAATCTTTGAGTCGTGTGTTGGGAGGTAAAAGATGGAATTACTTTAAATCATATTTAAAGGTAAACTATAGGGCAAAAGATTAGTGAAAAGACGCCAGAACTCGTGGCTGAAAGATCCGAGGATATGGTTTGGACCTCTCATCTGCAGAAATCTTTCCAATCTTTCGTGCAGCAGGTTCCAAAGCTGCAAATGCTATTTGGATCGCCAACTTTTGAAAGCAGACGGTGGAAAAAAAAGGGAATGTTTTTGGAGTATTAATTCTTTCAAGTCTTCTTCTTCTTCTTCATGTGCCTTGTCCGTTTTGAACGTTGGCAATCAACATGGCTTTCAAGTCTTATTTTTCCGATTAGCGGATTGTAGTATGATTTTATATCGGATTTAGGGTACGCCTTAACAGACAGTTTTAAGTTTTAAATCTTTTATAGATAAGAATATAGTCTATTTGTTTTCTTACTGTGTAATTTGTAGAATCTTAAAGCGATATTCAGTTATACAATCGTTTTCAAATAAAATCAAAAAAGGCATTGGATACTTAATCTGATCTTTAGTTGTGAACTTAATTAAACAGTCTCTTAATTTGATGAATGTAACCTTGTTGTCAAAAATGAAATAGACTATTTTCTCTCAAATAACAAAGGAATATTTGAAGACGTCACAACAATAAACAACGTAACAACGGGTAGTGACCATCGTATAGTTAGAGCAAAAATAAATATCAACATGAAAGAAGAGAGAAAAAGGATGTTTAAAAAAATAACGAGGATAGATGCCTTTAAACTAAGAACAAATAAAGAGCAATTCCGAGAGGTCTTAGCGGATAAGTTCGAATCTGATCCTTCACATAATCAAGATCAAATTGACGAGATTAATAAAAACATAAATAAAAACCTTCTCGCAGCAGGACTACAGGTCGCAAAGAAAACAAGGACTAAAGAAGACAAAATAAGCAATGAAACTAAACAGCTAATGACGGAAAGAAGACAACTACTAGCGCAAAACAAACGCCATACTCAAGAATACAGAGAACCTAATAAAACAATTAGAAAAGAACTAAAACGCGACATACAAAAATGGAACGAGAACTTAATAGAGCGAGTGATTGAAAACAACAGAGGCTTAAAATGTATAAGACCCGCACTGGGAGTTCAATAAATCATTAAAATTAAAAACGCCAACAATAAGGAAGAGAAGGACAAATATAAATAAACAAATATTGTCGAAGACTTCTACACATCCTTGTACAGCTCGCAAGGCCAGCCTAATGAAACAACAAAGGAGAACCTCAAAATAAAAATAAAAAAATGGAATCAGAAGTACTACCAAATATAAAGGGATTCGAAATAGAAAGAGCTTTAAAAGAGCTAAAAAATAATAAAGCTCCAGGACACGACGGTATAATTATCGAGCTCTTGAAAACAAGCAAGACATTAACAATCCCTGTACTACCTGAGCTATTTAATAGATGTCTCCATAATAGCAAAATCCCTAAAGACTGGAACGAGAGACTAGTAATACTCTTACATAAAAAAGGGGACAAATGTGATCTACAGAATTAAAGACCTATATCGTTGCTCAGTCAGGTATACAAACTATTTATGAGAATTATTAACAACCAGTTAACCTACAAAATTGGCAATTACCAACCGGTTGAACAGGCTGGCTTTCGCAAAGGATATAGATCATCTGCTGACAATGAGAACATTGATAGAGAAGGCAAATGAATACCAACTACCCGTATTTCTTGCCTTCGTCGACTATGAAAAGACGTTTGATAGTATCGCGATGTGGGCCATAGAACAAGCTATTAATAATTGTAGAATAGATTCGAGATATAGGCAACTAATACATAATATATATGAAAATGTAACTATGATAGTACAACTAGACGAAAATACAAATCCCATCCCCATTAAGAGAGGAGTAAGACAAGGAGACGTAATATCGCCAAAACTTTTCAACCTAACCCTAGAAGACGTCTTCAAAACTACAAATTGGTCAACCTATGGCATTAACGTTAATGGCAATAAGTTAAACCACCTCAGATTCGCTGACGACATAGTGATTATAGCGAGCACATTCGAGGAACTGCAAATTATGATCGGGGAACTAGCAGCCAGCTCCCCATACGTCGGCCAAAAAATGAATATAAAAAAAACAAAAATAATGACAAATACAGATGACCCCAGACGTATACCTATAAATGGCAGTAAGATAGAACAAATCCAGGAATATATCTACCTAGGCCAAATCCTGAGACTTGACAAAGAGAACCAAAGTGCGGAAATTACTAGAAGAGCAAGACTAGCATGGGCAGGATTTGGAAAACTTAGTTGGATACTTAAGAACCGCAAAATACTCCAATACTTGAGGAGCAAAGTGTTCAACCAATGCATCCTTCCTATAATGACATATGGATGTCAAACCTGGACCCTAACCAAGGCAAACATGAATAAACTAGCCATAACAGAAAGAACAATGGAAAGAGCAATTTGAGGTATACGACTGTCAGATAAAAAGAGGAACGACTGGGTAAGATCCAAAACAAAAGTCGAGGACATAGCAACAAAAATTGCCAAACTTAAATGGAGCTTCGCGGGCCACACTGCTAGACAAAAAGACCAACCTTGGAATACTACAATACAACATTGGAGACCTTACGAAAGTAAACGACCAAGAGGAAGACCACAGATGAGATGGGTTGATGATATTAAAACAATAGCCGGAACAAATTGGAAATATGTTGCTCAGGATAGAGACCAATGAAAGGAGTTGGGAGAGGCCAATGTCCAAACATGGACGACAGAAGGCCAAGAAGAAGAAGTACCTAGTTCAAAGAGTGTTAGAGTTCAAAGAGTTTGTCTTTTACAAACTTTGATATTGAATTATTAGTACTCCTGATTTTATTCTTTTTATGCAAGTTAAGTCGGCCTGATTCTTGAAAATACAAAATACAAAAATATACAAGGGAAAATTCTGTATGCAACGTCGTTGTACAAAATTCATTCAGAGGAATTTCTACTTACACTTTTCTTGTATATTGTTCTGAAGAACTTTTACAGCATTTTCCCGACTACGACGATGGTGACGAGAAAAGAAAATGCAACAAGTGAAAAATACAAAAAAAATAATTAATTGGAGACAACAATAAATTAAAAAAAAGTGATAAGTTTCACAAGGATATAGGCTTAAATATCATAAAACAGTCTATATCTATTCATATCACGTCCTTAAAACATGCTGCTATTAGAAATAACTGATGCTTTTTCTTCTATTTTTAGACAGTAATGATCCTATAAAAATATTATTTGTACTATCGATCTCCTGTACAAACACATCAGACACGACGTTCGAGAAGAAAAACAAACGCCGCCAAAATGCATGCAAATGATGATAATTGTGGGTTCAGTGGCATCAAGTCGGGGATATTTTCGAATAAAATCCAGTAAAAATGTTTTATTTTATGGAAATGGTTTGGCTTTCAGCTCAACTGCTCCATTTTCTAATACAACTTTTCATAATGTGATTCTCAATTTGCGGTTCGCATCGAGATATGAATGATGCCGACTTGCAGTAAAGTTGAATTATCTTGGAAATAATATCCTGTCTGCATATAAAAATATCATTTAACACTATAAAGTTAAACATTTTTATTGCATTAAAAATATTATTTTATAAAAGTCTAATATTAGA
Source organism: Diabrotica undecimpunctata (assembly GCF_040954645.1). NCBI lineage: Eukaryota > Metazoa > Arthropoda > Insecta > Coleoptera > Chrysomelidae > Diabrotica > Diabrotica undecimpunctata. Next base: position 138,502,919 of record NC_092809.1, read on the forward strand.
ATTTAATTTTACACTACTGGAAAATCCAAAATTCACTTAAAAACATACATTTTTTGCTGTGAGCTTTTATATTCCCAAATCTTATGAGATTAGGATATCACTATTACTTTTAGGATATCACAAAATTATACTTCCAAAAATTAAAAAAACCTTAATGCTGGTGTAATTACCACCATGTGATATCAGTATTTGAATCATTTTGCTATTTTAAAGCACCACAAGTATTAAGTATATAATTTTTGTGTCTCTTTTTTTTCAAAAGTTAGTAAAATATTCAACAAGTTAAAAACAAGTTGCTAAATATCTAAAAATGTATGGCTGGCTATATTTTTTATAAAATATTTTATATTATTGGAATTCTGCACACAAATAGGAGATACAGTCGATTTTCAAAACAAATATTTTTTTATGTTTTTACACATGTTTTATTGCATTTAAAATGTTCTATCTGCAGAAAATATAGACTTTGGAATAGCCATTTTTGATTTTATTAGAGAAATTTTTAGCCTATTGAAATGTTCAAAAAAATAGGGCTAAAAGGAACTGCAACGTTAAAAAAGTTTTATTATTTGATATGGTCAATGAGCTCGCAAATATAAAAAACCACAGAGAGCTACTATTTAAAGGAATGTGTTTTTGAGAAAAGGCTGAATTTGTCTTTATGTACTAGGGTGCATTCTGGTGAATTTTATTCACTTTTCGTACATATGTATTAAAAAAAGATTTTTAAAATTAATTTCCTATCAAAACGTTATCTTTTAAAGTCAAAAATAATTAAAAAAAAACCAAGCAAAAAAGAGGAACACACGCGATTTTTTTTGTTGCCTTATAACTTTTTTAGGATAAATGTATAGGCATCGCTTAACAGAAAAACTGTTATAACTCTATAACTACTATTATTTTAATTAAATATTCAAAATTAGACGAATTACAGCAGGTAATGGAAAGAGTTTATTCAGTTAGTGAGGAATACGGCCTGAGCCTCAACTTCAAGAAGACAAAGTGGATGCTGATAAGCAGGAAGCAACAGCCTGCTCGACAGTTACGGATAAGTAACATACTAATTGACCATGTAGAATCTTATGTGTGCCTTGGCACCAACGTAAATGCAAAATGGGAACAGGCCACAGAAATTAAGGCGAGAATAGAACGAGCTAGAGCAGCATTTAGCAATATGAAAAAGCTCCTCATAAGCAGGGATTTGTCTCTTCCCCTACAACTACGTCTAGGTAAATGCTACATTTTTCCGATCTTACTGTATGGTGTGGAGGCCTGGACGCTGACGGAGACGCTCACGAGAAAACTAGAAGCATTCGAAATGTGGGTGTACCGACGCATTCTTCGTATATCCTGGACCGAACATGTCACCAACACAGAGGTAATCCAAAGAATCGGAAAGGAGAAAGAAATCGTGAATACTATTAAACAAAGAAAGCTTGAATATCTAGGCCACATATTGAGACACGATAAGTACCGTCTACTGCAATTGATTGTCCAGGGAAAAATAGACAGTAAGCGAGGGCCAGGCAGGAGAAGACACTCGTGGCTCCAAAATCTGAGGAAGTGGTTCGGGCTCACATCGGTCGAACTATTCAGAAGCGCCGCAAATAAGATCAGAATTGCCATGTTAATAGCCAACGTTCTCAACGGACAGGGCACTTGAAGAAGAATTAGATTCAAAATGATATTCACCAACGTTTATACAATTATAAAGTCACTGTTCGAAATTACTAAATAATATTACTATAATACTACGAAAAAATTACTACGAAAAAATAAAAAAACTGCTTTGTGATTCTCGAATAAAACTCGAAATTCGACTACGTTTATCAAAATGCTACGTCTGGTCGACTCTTCTATATGCAGTTGAAACGTGGACCCTAAAAACATCAACCGTAAATAAATTGGAGGCCTTTGAAATGTGGATCTACCGGAGAATGCTCAAAATTTCATGGACATCGCATACCTCAAACGAAGAAGTGCTGCATAGAATAGGCAAGGAAAGAGAACTTTTTAACACAGTAAAAGTTAGAAAAACATCATACCTAGGCCACATACTGAGAAATAATAAGTACCAATATGCCCAACTTATAGTGAAAGGAAAAATCGAGGGAAAGAGAGGCCTAGGAAGGAAAAGACTATCGTGGCTCAGAAACATCCGACAATGGACAGGGCTAAATTTTGAACAGCTAATAAGAACAGCTGAAGATAGAGAAGATTTTAAAATTGTAGTAGCCAACCTCCATTGAGGAGAGGGCACTTTAAGAAGAAGATTACTATAATATTTTTAGGTGATACTAGACTACATTCATGCACTATTCGTTGTCTTATTTCTTCGAATGAAGCTCGAATGGTATTATAAATTTTGCTTTTTAAATAACTCCATATGAAGAAGTCCAGGAGAGTTAAATCGGTATTTAATTAAATGAAGAGCAAAATTACTGATTTAACTGTACTGGATTTCATAATACGGGGTTATTAAAAAGCAAGATTTCAGCTTCATTGGAAGGACTAAAAGACCAAGAATAGTGCATGAGTGTAGTCTCCAAATATGCTCTAAAATGTTCTTTGTAATATCGAACAGCAACTTTATAATTGTATGGACGTTGGTGAACATTTTGAACATTTAAGTAAATAGCTATAGCTGATGAGTTAACTGTTTTGAATTATGAATTTGTTATTCTAAATTTAGTTTATTTTATTTACGTTACATTTAATAAAGTTTCCTATAAATGTTGCAAATTTCGTTACATAGGCGTTACGTTTTGTTTTTGAGAGTTGCAACACTTTCGATAAACTAATAGTTTTTTACAAAAATAGAGTTTATATCGAAAAAAATATGGACATCTGAATTTTCCAGCAATATGCCTGTCGAACAATGTGCCATACATGGTATATTCCTTATTTAAAATTTAAGGGTTGGGAAAGAAAACCCACAGCTTAAGATTGATGACTGGTTATTAAAAAGTCAGAAGCTCAGGGAGAATAGAAAAACCCTAGTCTTTTCGATCGACAAAATTTGTTACACATTATTAAGAACTGCTTATTTAAAGGCGCACTAACATAAAATGTAAGTACAAATAATATGCAAGTTACCATACAGCCTTGATGAAACTTTATTATACTTTGAGCTTTCTGCTGAGACTGCTGCGCTCATTAAACTCAAGGTGCTCAATCGTAACAATGACATGCGTGCCCCAGGAAGTAAAGTCTAAGCATTGTCCCAGATAATTCGCAAACTATAGACGATTATAGCCTTGGCACAGTATATGTATACTCTAGTGCCTAAACTGTAGGAATAAGACTAAAGATAAAGACAAAGAAATGGACCAGAAGAGGAGTACCCCGGTCGTGGACTGACTCTCTGGGCTAAACAGGTCTCAAATGTTTAAGACCTCATAGCAAAAGAACTTATTAGTGCTATGAAAACGTTTGAGGTCATGTTGATAAAAAGATCTTACCATGAGAAAGCTAAATAAAAGTTATATCGGGCAAATGTAAAGCAAACGGTAAAAAGAGAAGAAAAAAAAAGAATTTATAAGTGGCAGATAAATAATATAACATGATGTTAAATAAATATCAATATCAGTTAAAAAAAAGCATTTGTAATCATTATTAATAATTGGTCACAATCAAATTAAAAATACAAAAAATATCAAGAATTAAATGCAATTTTGTCAAAAAATTATACTTTATATTTTTCTATTAAAATTTGCATACAAGCAAATAAGATAACATTTATTGTACATTACTACTCAGCGACACTAAAAACAAATTAAAATTGTATTTAATGTCTTGGCAACTGAATTTGGACTCGAGTTTAATTTGGAATATGTACAAAACAAGAACTAGAACGGTTTATATTAGTCATAAATTTAATCGTTATATGATGCTCTCTATTTATAATGTTTATTCTATGTAAATATTTGCTAGTCATGTGATTTTAATTAGTTTCCGCAAATGTAAGTTATAAATATGTGTTTTTCGATTTAATTGTGTCTAATAATTATTATTTTTAAGATCTAATGATTACATCTAGGAAATGACCATATAAATTTCCGGAGATGTAGAGATACAAATAAATCAAGACCGACACTCTAAGGAACTGGGAAAAATAATGCAGATAAAAAAAAACGATACTGGAAAACTGTGATAGAACTTTCTCTAAAGAGCTCTGTAAACGATCAAATTGGCTTGACAAATTCAATTGTCAAACTTCAGGTTCTCGTCAAACATGAGTTCAAACCATCAAACCAAAGATCAAACAAATTGGTTGCACTTTCGCACAGATTCGGTTTTCTCCTTTCGTGGCGTGACGTCTTCATGCCGAGCGCTACAATGAGTGAAGATGCATTGATGCATTTTTGGAGTCGACTCTAGCACTGTGCATAAAGAAAAAAAGGAGACTATGGAGTAGATAATAATTGCTACGGGAAATACCGCTCACAGAACCTTAAGACTACGCCAATTTCGTTCCATGGACCATAAAACTTTTGAAGAATTCCTAACAATACTCCGTCCACGAATTGAGAAAATGGATACAGTTATGCGCAAATCTATACCTTCTCAAAGGTTGTCTGGCTATAACTTTTAGGTACCTGGCTAGTAAAGCCGATTTAGGAGACTTAACATTTAAAGCCTGCTTTAAAGCTCAAACAATGAGCGACATTGTGAAGCAATGAATGAAACACTAGGTAATAATATTCAGGTAAGGTTTTATAAAATATTGAACATATAATTTAAAATGGATGAAAATTTTGTAAGAATTTTGCTGCTGTAGCAATTTTAGTTAGACTGTTTTTATTTGTTTGCGAGTTTAGAATGTGAATAATCACGGGTTGCTCCGTATTTGTCAGAATTAACGATGATTCTATTGGAATTAATAATGGTGCGTAAAAAACGGAAGCCTGAGTGCTAGAAAAAGAATACTGAGTGTGCGAAATAGGAGACAAAGTTTGCGGAACAGGAGAGTGAGTGTGGAAGAAAGAAGAGGTAATGTATGGAACGTAAGACGGAGTTGAGGAAATGGAATACTGACTACTCGGATTAATTATTACTAAAAGTCTACGAAGATTTCCTTCCTTTTCTTCAAAGAGTATTTCATTTATAAACTTTTCTGGCAGTCGTCTTCGGTTTGCAGACATCCGTTCCAGTTTAAAGGCTGAGATTCTTACCATTGCTTAATACTTATTTTCAGATTTTTAAAAAGTTCCTTGGCTACCTCTATTAGTTCATATTGCAAATCGTCCTTTTTTTCTTCATCTTTGGTTGCTCTGGATTTGTAGATGATGTATCTGCAATAACCTGTTGCAGATTGCAGAGCCAAATATATTCCCAAATACCAATAAAAAATGACCTTTGTGTTTGTAGGCGATCAAACCTTCCAGTCACTTTTAAATTTTACGAATCCTTACAATAAACTGAGGAGGGAATAAAATTTTGATCTCTCTCTATTTTAAGTGGAAACATAATGGAAGTGGAAATCACAAAATCATTTTAAGAAGTATAAACTGAAAAATAAACTTATTTTAAACTTCAATTGTGGCTTATTCCCATTAAAAGAGTAATTATTACATCTCAGAAATTTACTTGCTCGTTGTACATGGTTTTTGTTTTTGTCAAGTTCATTTTTAGGTTAACTTTTTTGCTAGCTGTATTTAGGTCACTTATAAGTTCTTGTAGTTCTGCAGGATTATTAGCAATCAAAACAATGTCGTCTGCAAATCTTAGATGGCTGAGTGGATATTCCTTTGTTCTGCCAGTTCATTTTGCTGAATATATTTTTCTAGAGTTGCATTAAAGACCTTTGGTGATATTGCCACCTTGACGGACGTTTCTGGTAGGGGATATTTTGTAGTGTTTTCATATCTATATATATATATATATATATATATATATATATATATATATATATATATATATATATATATATATTTCGATTTCTTAAAATATTTATATTGACCTGATTTACATTAATATTTACATAAATATTGTTTGTCATTTATTTATTACAAATATTACGTTTTTAATTGAATTTAAAAATTCGCAATAGAAAACTGAAACTTTGAAATGCATTTATTAAAATATTGTTTCCAGTAGAGCAACGCGGAATAATTTTAGAGACATAGAGGAAAACCCAACAGGTTGAACTAATGTTATTACACTCTTTCTGTGTTGGAAAACACTAATTTTATTAAACGCCCGTTATATTGACATTTTAATGAAAACGTAATTTCGCGTCGTCGTCGTCGGACGAAAAATTATGCTTTGTTTCATCCGATTTTAGAAGATCAAAGCGGACCGGGACGCCGCCTCCGGTGGTGGATATTACGTAATTGTTAATCAGCATACTTGTGTTCCGACAACGGAATCCAGACACGGGTAATTGAATAAAAGATTTTCAGCTTTTTGGATACTTAGATGCTGCCGTTGCCGTTACGACCCTTCAATTGTACAGTAATTGATTACTACTCCACTAGTCGCTCTTTGGCAAAAGATCTCTCAAATCGACGGGAACTAGTTAGGGCGGAAATCTCCCAAGCGCATCTTGTTAGTCGACAGAAAGTATTATGAGGAGGTATTGATAGTCTTATTTCTTCTTTCTAGACAAGCCAAATGAAAGATTTTTCGTCATTAGTGGAAATATCACTGCGAAATAAAAATGGATTTTGTGCTGAAAGCAGAAAGATGGATTCATTCTCCTTATTATATTGTAAGAAGACCTTATTGCGACCACTTTTCAATTCTTATCTACTAGACTGTCACAAATATACAAAAAAATCTGTGTTCTTATAAAAGGGCACTTTATTTGAGTAAGATTAACATATTAATTTATTTTGTTAAAACACAAGTAAAGAGAATAACCTAAACACCTTTAAGTTCTATTGGTTAATTTTGTTACATTTGCAGATAGGGAAACAATTATAGTTATTGATACAAAATTAGCGGGATAACTAACAGACATAATAATATTATGTTTCCACCTAATAAATGGACAGACATAAAAATCATATTTCCGCCTAGTCTCCCCCCCATCTTCAGCATAAGCGCCCAGAGTGAAGCGATATACCGAGCGATAAACCCGATTTTTTCCAATAGAATTTAACACTGTTTAAAATAAGATCTCTCATTTATTTAAGAAGTAGTTACTAGGTGTGACAATAAAAATTTAATATACCAACTGCTTACACCACTGCAGAAAGAGTTATCATCATCATCATCCAGCCCGATTTTCACATCCATTGTTGGATATAGGCTTCCTCCAAACATCTCCAGTTCTCTCTATCTCTAGCTGCTGCAATCCAGTTTGTTTCTATTCTCTTTAGGTCGTCGGTCCATTGGGTGGGTGGTCTGCCTCGACTTCGCTTGTCGGCTCTTGGTCTCCACTCCAATAATCTTTTCGTCCATCTTCCGTCTTCCATTCCAGCAACATGTCCAGCCCACCTCCACTTTTGTTTATTGATTCGCAGTATAATATCGTCTACGCCAGTTCGTCGGCGTATCTCCTCATTTCTCACGCGATCTTTCAAGGTCAGGCCCAGCATTGATCTCTACATTCGCCTTTGTGTTACCCTCAGTTTTTCGGCAGTAGCTTTCGTTAAAGTTAGGGTCTCTGCTCCGTAGGTCAAGACTGGTAAGATGCATTGGTTAAATGCCTTCCTTTTTTAGGTGAATTGGGATATTTGTTTTAAAAATGTCTCTCATCCTTCCATATGTCGCTCATCTCAACGTGATTCGTCTATTTAGCTCGCAGGTTTGGTTGTCTCTGGTTATTCTAATTTCATCACTCAAGTATGTGTATTTATCGATTATTTCTACCTTGTTGTTATTGATCTGTATCTCTTCGCTGGGAACCATATTGGTCATCATTTTGGTTTTCTCGAAATTTATCTCCAGCCCAGTTTCTTGTAGTATGTCATTCAGTTCTTGGAGCATGTCTTTGATCTCTCCCAGATTATCTGACAGAAGCACGATATCGTCCGCAAAACGTAGATGGTTTAATCTTTCTTCATCAATGGATATTCCTTTCTGTTGCCATGTTAGTCTTTTAAATGCATACTCAAGAACGATAATGAACAGCTTTGGTGACATGATATCACCTTGCCTGACTCCACTTTTTATCTTTATTTTATTAGTTGCTGAATTTAGACTTATGGTTGTTGTGGCATTTTCATATATATTTTTAACTATATTACAATATCTGTGGTCGACCCTGCAATCTTGTAGTGCTCTTAAGATGGACGGTAGTTTCACTGTATCAAACGCTAACAGGTTGGTAAAAATCCAGCTTTGTCTCTAATCTGTTCGTTATTATTCGGGTGTATAATTTATAAAGATGGTTAAGGAGACTGATTGGTCTGTATCTTTCCAGGTCTTCTATATCTTCCTTCTTGTGTAGGAGTACAGTTATTGAATTATTCCACTTTGTTGGGATATTTTGATTCCATAGGCATAGATTAAAAAGCTTTTGAATTTTGGCTATGAGTACTGAGCCTCCTATCTTTATCGCTTCCGTAACGACACCGTCCTCCTCCGAAGCTTTGTTATTCTTCATCTTTTTTAGAGCCTTGTAAATTTCGTCCAAGGAGATTTCTGGGATATCTTCGAAACCCTGATTTTGAACCTTCCTCTGCTGATATTTAACTATATCTAGAGCCTAGAGTAGAAAGAGTACCAATAATAAAATGGTACTTTGGGGGTAATTTTATACAAGAAACTATTAATTTATTTATTACAGCTTTTCAAAATAAGCCAATACCCGAAAAAAGAACGGTATTTGCCATTATTCATCAATTTAAAAAGTTTCTTTGTACGTAGGTAATGTTATATGTTATATGTTATATGTAATGTTATATGTAAAAACTGCTACTTACCGATTACCCTCGTGAATAAAAAATTAGTCAAGAACGAAATATTAGAAAAATATAAGTCTCTGCATTGACTACAGCTACATCGTGTTGTACGTTATTGTAGTACTTGTTGTTAGCAACTCAGTTCTCGAAGACACTTCGTCTCAGGATTAGCAACCTCTAGTGGAGTCTTTCTTTGGCATGTTATCCATTCCTATTATAACTTAAACATCATAGTTTATACAGTTAAATAATGTAATTCAGAGTTAATTCAGCAACATTTAAAGGGTTTTTGCCCATCTATTTAGTAGCTTCTAACATTTACCTCTAGACAGCCCTGATGATGAAATATTAATTCCGAAAACGTTCTGTGATGTAGCCCGATAGGGTTTTTTAATATTATACCTTTTATAAAGGAATTCTTAAATAATTTTTTGTAATAATGATATACATCCAGCTACAGGAATTTAGTTTCCTTGTGGAAACAGTTAAAACATGTTCTAAATATTGTTCGAAATCGATGTGTAATATTAATGACAATAAGATGAGACAAGACTTGAAATAGATTTCATAACTTTATTTTATTGCTAAATATTTTATTATGTAAAACATCAAATAATCATCAAAAATATTTTTTGGTTCACTATACCCTAAACTTACTCAAAATTATTTAGAAAATTCATACAATTATTATATATAATTAGTATCGGGTTGATCTAATAGAATTTGCTACACTAAATGAATATGGAAGCAACTTAGCACGAAAACGTATATATTTTAAAGCTAGTAATGAACAAAATAAAACTTCAAACATAAAACCCTAACTCATCTACCCGCAATTGGTTAAGTGAGCGAGTTTTGCGATGATATCTAGTGGCCCATCGGCATGTGTGGTGTGTGACGGCATAGTGTTAACGCACGACCGCATTATCGGCCGCCACTCGCTGTATATAACAAGAGCCTCTTGATGACCTCCCAGAGAAGACTTCGTGTTCGATGCTCAGATGACTGGACTTCCATGTGGATGCCGTCGAAGGAATACTAATCAGAGACTGCAGCATAGGAGGACTAGGAGCTAGTGTCATACGTGCTTAGAGTTGCCTTAAATCGAAATCGCCTCGAGAATAGCGGATACACCGAGTAAAGAGTGCTGTACGTTAAAGCTACAAGAAAATCGAATTATAAAAAATATGATAAAATTTAGATGTGAGTGATAATTACATCTGTAAAATAATATTATTTGCGTGTTTTATGCTGGATTACATGCGAATGTGATAGAAGCGAAAAATTGTCATAATTTGCATGATAATTTTAACTTTTAACATAAAAAACTTAAAAGATACCCGGAACACTGAAATTATTGTCGTCACTTCAGTGTGAGGATCAAGAATAAATGAAAACAAAAAATTAATAAAACGCCTTTGTATATTAATATTTTTCATGAAAACAGGTGAACATTTTGGCTATATGTGAAATTATAAACAAAAAAACGATGTGAAAGAAGGAATAAACAAATTGAAAAACAGAAAGTCACCAGGAGAAGATCAAATACCAAATGAACTCTTAAAATATGAAGGTGATCACCTTGTACAACAACTGCAACTTCTTATTAATAAAATAATCACCACGAACAGAATACCAGATGAATGGAGGAGAGCGATCATGGTGATGTTCTTCAAAAAAGGAGATAAGAACGACCCCAATAATTATCGAGCAATAAATCTATTAAATACAACACTCAAATTGACAACAAGAATAATAGCGACAAAAATAAACGAACGAATATCTCTGCAAGAGGAACAGCAAGGATTTCCGACAGGAAGATCATGCACAGATGCAGTTTTTGTAATAAGACAAATAAAAGAAAAGTCGCTGGAATCCAACAAACCAGCATATATGTGTCTGATAGATTTGAAGAAAGCGTTTGATAGAGTGAGAATTCAGAACGCGATACATTTATTATATGAAAAGGGAATATCACTGGATTTGTAAAAACCATTGAGAATATATATAAAGATAACATAGCTATGGTAAGATGTAAAGGAAAACTATCGCAACCTATCAAATATGAAACTGGTATTAGACAAGGAGATTCGCTGAGCCCATTAATGTTTAATCTGATAATGGATGAAATCATAAAGAAAGTTAAAAAAAGAAGAGGATATAGAATGGGAAAAAAGGAAATAAGGATAATATGCTACGCCGACGACGCCATAATAACAGCCGAAAATGAAGATGACCTACAAAAATTAATTAAAGAATTCGAAGATACGGCGCTCATATACAACATGGGGATCTCAACAGAGAAAACTAAAACGATAGTGATATCAGCGGAACCGAGACGATGTAAACTAGTCGTAAATAACAAAATAATAGAACAAGTGATGGAAACTGAATACTTGGGAATAAAACTGTCAAGTACGGAAAAGTGGAAGAAGAAGTAAAAAAACAAGTGAACATGGCAAAGAGAGCAGCAGGATGTCCCAACAACACAATCTGGAGAAACGAGTACCTCACAACGGAAACGAAAACCAGGATATGTAAATCAACAGTAAGACCGATAATGACGTACACAGCGAAAACAAGAGCAGATACAGCGAAAACACAAAGACTACTGGAAACAACAGAAATGAAAGTCTTACGAAAATAACAAACCAAATCCTAAGACACAGAGTAAGAAGTGAGGAAATACGAGCGAGATGTGGTGTATAGGAAATTAACGCGTGGACCAAAAGAAGAAAAGTGGAATGGAATCAACACACGAAAGAATGACAGAAATTAAAATAGTACGAATAGCAAGAGACAAATTGCCAAATAGAAGAAGATCATTGCGACGACCGAGGAAAAGATGGTCAGACAACGTCAATTGAGGCTAAAAACCGAAGTAAAACAGGCATTAAGTCTATTTATAAAGTAGGAAGAAGAAGAAGAAAAACAAAAAATAAAAAAAAATATCTATTTAATAAAATATATGATAATAGCTCGAATACAAGACAACTGGCTAAAATCCTAAACGATATAAATATATCGAATTTATTTGCTTACTGAGATACAATTCTCGAGACTTATTTTACAAAATTCACGCTAGGATAAATGGATTTTGTAAGAAAATATATTGAGAGCATTAGAAACTTTGCTGTTATATGAATCATTAGAAACTAACTAAGAATATAAATATAAATATTAGTAAAAATGCATGAAGAAAAATTAAATAAACTGTTGTAAGTTAATAAATATTTGGTATTCATTTTTAACGCTTCCATAAACCGAGTATCTAAAACACTATTTCAAAATTTTTAGGAAATGATTGCATGCGAACTAATGACTGTGCTTTTTATATAACATTGTAATGGGCTTAGTTGTCTTAATAGATCAGTAATATTAAGACCAAAACTTCGATTTTCTTAAAAATAGACTCCAAAATATTTTCGGTAAGTGTATTATTATTTGGAATAAAAATATTGATTACAATGTATGTGAGTTTTTTAAACACATAATAACATGTGTATTGTACGGAAATCTGCAAATAGGACTGAAGTACTGCGGAAAATAAGTAGGAATCAGCTCAAAGTTATAACAGGCTTTCTTATTATGAGGGAGACTGCGAGGAACTAGATCGCAGGGGACAAACACTTTTTGGAGACTACCAAATGACTCAAAAAATATATGGTACCCATCCACTAGACCTGTACAACTTGTACCAGGGTTCCAAAAACCTCAAATGGGTATCATGAATAAAGGAAAGTTTGACAATAAGCCAACTGGTTACAGTATGATTTGTTTACAACAGAGGGCTTCCATGAAAAAATTTGGGTTTTTAAAAAATAAATCATTTTTTAATAATCTTGGACTCATAAATAGTTTTCTTGTATATGTTTGAAATAAATAAGATTGATCGGTAGTGTTTCAAGTCTGTATTGTCGTTTTTGTTTTAATTAAAAATATACTAGCCTTATTCTACCTAATCTTCTCCTTTCATAGTTATTTAGGGCTATAATTGACTAAATAACATAAAGCTATTGGACCATAGGTGACAAATAAAGAACTATTTAGAGAAGTACAAATACCTGAATAAATATTAAAAAGAAAATTAAAAGATGCAAAAGAAATATCGATTAAAGAAAAATGTGAAAAAATAAAAAATAAGAGATGTGTGATAAAATATGATAGTCTTAATAAGTATAAAAAAATAGGAATCCAGAAGAAGAGCCATATCGGTGTACTTAAGAAATGAGATAGTACAAGAGTAGCTCCTCGAACTCGTCTCAGATATTTTATTTCTACTGCCTATATTTTACTCTTTTGTCGTACTCGCAACCCAAGGTTATTACAAGTCTATCTATATTGACACGAGCACAATAATTTTTGTGTTTCTTGTAATTGCAGACTTATTTATGAATTTATTTTTCATTTCATAGTATAGGTTCATCGTTTTTTTAATTCTATTATTAATATCTGTATCGGTTTTCTATCTTCTGTTGTCTTCTAATTGTACTCCTAAGTATTGGAAGGTTCGAGCTTGTTTTACATTTACTTCTATTTTTATATGTATCCTTTCTCCTTCTTTATTTTCTCCTATCACCTAACTTTTGTTTTATTTTTATTAATTTTCATTCCATATTTTTTTAGTACTTCATTCTATATTTCTATATTTCTTTGTAGTTGTTTCCCATTTTCGACGACGTCATAGGCGAATGCCCCTTTTGAAAAGTCTACTCTTCTTAGATTCAGTAAGAATCCAATTTATTATACAAACATTACAGTAAATAACAGCCAAAAAAAATGGGTGTGGCAGTCCAGTGGAACTGCCGGTAGAAGTTACACTTCTATACACGCATTCGCCGTTACAAATTTATTTACAATTACAACCATTACATATGTAATGCTATAGGTAAAGACATAGCAGAAAGAGAAACAGAATTAATCACTAACAATTAATAAACAACCAATTTGACCTGTAATAGGAGTATAGTAAACGAAGGATTGAATCAATATTTTGATGAAAATGTATATTTTTATTTTCATATATGCATGAAAGGAGTTGAATGCACAAACATTTTTTTACACATGCTCTGCAGTAAAATTCATTGTTTATTTTGTTATTAATATAAAAATACAATACAACACACTGCAACATAATTCAATATAATAATACAATACAAATTAAAATGCAATATTCATAAGTATTTAAAAATGACAATAATATACATAAAAAAATACACTACAATACAGTGCAATATAATTCAATATAATAAATAATGTTTAATTGGTTTGTTAAGGCTCGAAACATAAATTTACCAATATCTGGGCCTATATTTTAAGCCAAAGCCCTCGAAGTTACGCAATCCAAGACTTTAAGGTATCAAACGGTTGGTTAGAACAATTTCGTCGTCGACACGATATTACTTTTAAGACAATATGTGTTGAATTCTCTGATATTAATGTTGAACACGTGAAATTTTGTAAAGAAAATTGTTTTGCTATTTTAAAAGATTATGCTTCAAAAGATGTTTAAGATGTTAAATGCAGACAAGGTGGGTCTCTATTAATGCACGTTGCCAACAAGAACAATCGCAATGAAAAATGACCTGGAAAAGAAACTGCAAAACAACGAATTACAATGTTGTTCTACGCAAATATGGAAGATGAAAAGAAGGAACCACGTTTTATAGGAAAAATAAAAAAATCCCGATGTTTTGTGGTATGGCAACTTATCACACGAAGATGAAAAAGCAAATAGACAAGTGGTATTGCTTTCGGATAATGCTACATCTCACTTTAAAACTGCACTGGATAATGTTAAACTTATTTTTCTTTTCCTAGCTAAACTATCCGTAACTCAGAATCGAATATATCAAGCCTTTCTGCCGGTGTAAGTCTCAGAGATCTAGAACATTTTTCATGGGATTCAGTATTCATGAGAACAATTTTGACAGGTTCACAAATATTTCTAAGCTTTGAATAAAATGTGAATCTGAATTTTTTAAAAATAAATTAAAAAGTATGAAGCAATTATTAATTTTCGATTATTTTAAAAAATAAAATTTTACTATAGAGTGTATCCAAAAAACTATGCAACCTATTCTTAAATTGATGTCATTGTGTTCATGTTTGTTTGTGATGTCTTCTTTTATTTGCTTTACTTTTAATTAATAAATTAAGGCGTTTGAGTTGTTTAGCATTTCATTTATTTTCTTTCGGGAGCCCTTTCCATTTTTTTTGTTTTGTATAGTAGAAACCCTCAATTCAGAAGAGTGATATCATAGTTTAAACGCCGAATATCCTCAAATTTAAATGTACACAGCGGCCCTCGAAAACTGCCTGTTTTCTCGATTGCAATTTGCGTTTCCTCATAAGAAATTACAGAATATTTAAAGTAGTATATTTATTTGTGCTTCTCTATAGAAAAACTGACCGGGAGTTGTTGTACAGTGTAGCCAATTCTTGTTCACAAGTAGTAATTATGGTCATACAAAACCTGTATTCTTCCACGCAGCGATTATTACCGTCATAAAAATACCAAAAAATATTATTTTTTCAATAGTAAAAATTAAGTACAAAATTGTAATTAAATAAATTTTATTTATATGTTTCGTTTCGTTACATATTTAAAATTATAAAATAAAAATCGATATTTTAAAACAATATTTTTCAATCGTTTGGCAACTTTGGAATTAGCGACGGAATTCCGACCCGCAGAAATCCGTAAAACTAGTTTTTGTCGAGCAAGTGCCCAGCCACAATAGTTCATTTACATAGGCGTTTCTAAGGGTAGGGCATGTGTTGCATTTTGTGAATATATTTTATGCGATAAGTTTGTGTTATTGATAAAATGTGTTATTGATAATACGAAAGTTATAGTTTGTCGTTTTATAGTAAATTTTTAGTTATATTCTGTGATTATTTGGTTTGAGTTTTATTGGAGTTGGACGAAAAACCGAGTTGTTCCAAGAGAAGACAGCAAAATTCTGATGTTGATTCCAAAAATGAAAAGCCGCAAAAGAGACGGAAAATGTTAACGTCCGAAGAGAAGGTAATGATACGAAACGTTTATGAAGGAATTGTCGGCAGAAAAATGGCATTAAATGTTAGCTAAGCGGTCGACATTTGTAGCAGTTTAACAAAAGTATCCGTTAGCTGTATTTATCGTGTACTTAAAAATACATCGGAAAATAAAAAGCAAGAAAAAGGTAAAACTAGAGGTAGGAAAAGCATTGTTTTCGATGACGAGACAAGGAATATTATACGTCGAAAAATTCATTCATTTTGTTTTCGGAGTGAAATTCCAACACTGAAAAAAAATTCTCAAGAGCTCAAAAAAGATGACTCTTTACCCAAGATATCTCATAGGGTCTTAATCAGAACCATGCGCGAAATGAACTTTCGATATGTAAAACGCAACAGAAAAAGTATGCTATTAGAAAAAAATGAAATTATTCTATGGAGAAGAAAATATTTAGAAGAAATACGAAAAATTCGTAGCACTGGATGCAAAATATATTATTTGGATGAAACCTGGATTAACGAAGGTCATACAGTTGGAAAAGTTTGGCAAGATTTAAATGTCAAAAGCAAACGCGAAGCATTTATAGAAGGCTGGTCTACAGGATTAAAAGCTCTATCAGGAAAGGGACGGCGTTTAATCATCACCCATATAGGAAGTGATACAGGGTTCTTTGATGATGGTTTGCTTCAATTTGAGTTGAAAAAAACGTGATTATCATAAAGAAATGACTTCCGAAGTATTTGAGCGCTGGTTTAAGAGAATCTTACCAAAATTGGAATCTGGGTCTGTGGTTGTTATGGACAATGCGCCATATCATAGTCGCAGACTAGAACAATTACCGACGACGGCATGGCGGAAAGGGAGAATTCAAGAATGGCTTACAGAAAAGGGGATTGCATACGAAGAATCAATGCTCAAAATTCAACTACTTGACATTGCACGGTTAAGGAAAAGTGAATATCTTAAATATGTTGTGGATGAAACTGCAAAAGATTATGGTGTCAAAGTTCTACGTCTACCACCTTATCATTGCGAACCTAATCCCGTTGAACTTATCTGGGCGCAAGTGAAAGGAAAAGTAGCACGCAATAACAAAACGCTCAAATTAAACGAAGTTAAGGAACTTTTGATTCAAGCAATTATCCATGTACTCCAGAAAAATGGGCTAAATGTATAGGCCACATAATTAAAGAAGAATATCGTATGTGGGAACTTGACACTCATGTCAAAGTTTTACTAGAGCCAATTATAATTACACCAGGTGAAGATAATAACAGCGATAGCAGCATTGCATCTTCAGATTTAGACAGCGAATAATATTTTCTAATAGTTTAGTAGGCATCAGCATAAAAAAACCAAAAACAAAAAAAAAAAACGAGAAGAACATAGTAAGTGTGTATAGTGTTTGTGTTTAAATAGAATAGTACGATGTTTTGTTACATTCAAAATTATTTTTATTTTGTTTTTATAGAATTTTATTTTATTTTATAGAATTTTATTTTGTTTTGTTTTATACTGTTTAAGTGTTTTGTTTATTTTATTTAATGGGACAATATGGCTCTTGGCGAACACCCATTTAAAAAAAAGTGACGCGCCACAAGACATACCTCTCGGGTGGTGTGGAAACTGTCTTAAAATTTGTTTTAAAAAAATTTCATTGTGTAACTCTTTAAGGACGGGTCACGTCAAAAGACGTTTTAGCGTAACTTCCGCGACAGCATGGTGGCATCAGTAAGCTTTCTGCAAAATTACTTGTTTTTTATAGCTTTTTGTTTGTGGCATTCTGTATTTTTAGGAGACTGTATGGAATAAGCCACAAAATATTTATTAATAGGTTTAATTTACTAATTTTTCGATCTCTATATAAAGACATCGTTTTCAAATACACAAGTGATAGAAATATTTATTTTTCTATGGCTTTTTGCTTGCCGTTCTGTATATTTAGAAATAATGTTGGGAATAAGTAACAATATATTTAATTGAAATGTTTAATTTACTGACGTTTCCATCTCTATATAAAGAGATCGTTTTCAAATATACAAATGATAGCAATAATTATTTTTCTGTGGATTTTTGCTTGTGGCATTCCGTATTTTTAGGGAGAATGTTGAAAATAAGCCACAATACATCTATTTACATGTTTATTTTACTGACGTTTCGATCTCTAGTACAGAGACCGTTTTTAAAGTTAAGAAAAAAAAAAAGAAAATAATATAAGAATATATAAATATAAAATAATAAACAAATAAAATAAATATAACTATAATTTATATCTTTGAAAACGGTCTTTGGATATAGAGATGGAAACTTCAGTAAAAACCTGCAGATAAATATATTGTGGCCTATTTTGAACAATAATATGTAAACAATATAATATAATTAACGTTAAAATAAAAGTAAGTGTACGCCACTGGATTTTCATACGACTTTCCCCACTTCTACGACTTCAAACGATGACTCACTCTCCCAAATAGTGAAATTGGAGTTTAGTCTGTTATGGGGTCTGAGATGCACTTTTTTTGGATTTAAGTTTTCTGAAAGGTTGTTTTCTTTATAGATATCGGAAATGTGTATGGATATATAAAAAAACAGGACAATAAAAAATTAACATATATAATGTTGTTTACAGTAAAATATGGAAAGCATGTAAATTTTCGTATAAAGCAATTTGCAATTTTTCAATTTAATGTCTCTAATAACATTTTACTGTATAGTGCTAATTAAAATTTGCGCCGTAATTACTTTTTACAACTTTATTAATGCTGTCGTGACAGATACATCGGTTGCAGGGTTGTTTACAATAGTTGTTAAAATAATAGATGTGTTTGCTTCAAAGTTGATTTAAATCACGAGTATTTTCGTGTTATGATTTATTATCTTTATAATCTTTATAAAGAATCTTTATAAAGATTCGTTAACTCGAAAATTATGCGGCGAACAGTCTCGTTTGTTATATAATAATGAACGTAAAATAAATTGTCATTTTTTACCTGTTCACTTATTCAATTACATATGTGAATTTGGGTCATTTTAATATTAAAATCGTATTTCAGCGGGTAAATCGCTAAACACACCAATGGTAAATTCAAAAATTTTAATTGGGTTAATTGCCAATTTCCTAATTATTTTATATTAAATATCAATATGTTGTAACGATAAGACTACCAAAGAGAATTAAAATACTTTTATAAAAATAATACTTCAATCAACCATGGAAGCTTATCATCTATGCTTCGCCTAGCTCAGTATCTCAAGTGTGAGTTCGTCTTGTCTTAAACTAGAAATCAAACCTGAACCCCCAGCTGATAGCAAAATTTTAACTAATCATATTTACTAAAAACAGGAAACAATCAACCCTGCCAATGCTTAACAATAAATATAGTGAGAGTGATACTTAAAGCAACGATGGCATCAATGGGCTGCTTGTGTGTCCTTCCAATTAGATGGTTAGGTCCTCCTGTAAGCTGCAGTTATACCATGTGAGTGACTCGCAATTAAGTGGTTAGGTCCTTCAATGGTCAATAAATTTTCAAAATATGGCCAATAAAGTCTGGAATACGGTAAATTAATTCAGCCAAGAGAATTTGGAATAAGGTCAATAAACTAAAATACAAGAAACAGCGTGAAAATCTTTTTAAAGGAAATAATTCTACAACTCCTGGTTTAGAGAGAAACATTACATATTTATTATTACTTCACATTAACAGTTATTACAAATAATATTAACAAAATTTATCAACAAACCTTACATGTTGGACGACAGTTGTAACAATTTTACAACGAGTTACAATTGTCAACTATTTAAATAATTATTGAAAATGAAAATATCTAAATTTTTCAACGGAGCTTATACTGAGGTTAATCTTTAAACAAAACAATTCAAAATTGTGGTTATGTAATGTCAGAAAAGGATAATACTGACTCATATATCGAAATGAAATATTAAACCTTTTTGAAATATTAATTAAATTATACATGTTAACTTTATTTAAAAAAGACTAATATGACAATTAGGATTGGGAACACGAGAGGCTCTTTTTGCTTTAAATGTGTTAACGCAACGATGCAGAGACATGAATGTGGATGTATATGCATGTTTTATTGACTATCGAAAAGCATTTGACTGCGTTAACCATCAAAAGATGATCGAAATTCTGAGAACAACTGGAGTTGACGACGAACAAGACTTGCAAATTATCTCAGAACTATACTGGCACCAAACGGCAACAATTGAAATAGAGCACACAACATCCGCAGACATACAAATCCGACGAGGAGTGAGACAGGGTTGCGTCTTATCACCGATACTCTTTAATTTGTATTCTGAGTCTATATTCAGAGAAGCATTAGACGAGGTCCAAGGCGGAATTAAGATTAACGGAATCAGCATAGACAACATCAGATATGCTGATGATACCGTCTTAATAGCAAGCAACGCACAAGAACTACAAAATATAATAAATGCGGTAGTTCACCACAGCGAAATGTTCGGTTTACATCTAAACGTTTCCAAAACTAAAACTTTAGTATTTTCAAAGACACCAATAAACGTACAGGTGTATGCCAAGGGTCAAATAATAGAACAGGTAAATTCCATAAAATATTTGGGAACAAATATAAATAGTCAGTGTAATCCAAAAAAAGAAATCCTGTCAAGAATCGAACAAGCAAGGAAAACATTCATGAGGATTAAAACATTTTTTACAAGATCAGACCTTAGTCTACAGCTTAGAATCCGAATGATCAGATGTTACGTTTTTTCTGTCTTACTGTATGGCTGTGAAAGTTGGACAATGGACTCTGAAGTAGAAAAAAGAATAGATGCCTTTGAGATGTATATATACAGACGAATGTTGAGGATTCCATGGGTACAAAGAGTTACTAATGTTGAGGTACTTCGTCGCATGTGTAAACAAAAAGAATTACTAAGAATAATCAAACAGAGGAAAATGCAATACTTGGGTCATGTGCTGAGAGGCGAAAGATATGAATTACTTCAAGTTATACTGGAAGGAAAAGTACAGGGCAAAAGATCAGTAGGAAGACGCCAGAACTCGTGGCTGAAAGACCTGAGGAGATGGTTCGACCGCTCATCCGCAGAGATCTTTCGCGCAGCAGTTTCCAAAACTACAATTGCCATTTGGATCGCCAACCTTCGAAAGGAGACGGCGCAATGAGAAGAAGAATGACAATTAACTAATCCATAATTTTTTTAGTTTATCATGAAAGCAATTTTTTATTGTTTATAAAAAATTGTTTATTTTTACTTTGTATAATTTTCATTAAAATTGCCTGGTATCACTGGCTGGTGTATTTCCTTTAAGAAAGTTTTTGGGATTGGTATTGAATCAAAAACACTGCAAACAACATACAACTGTATCCCACACAAACTGGAATTGGTCTGGGGTGAGCATGGAATACAAAATGGACAATTCTTGGGAAGTTGAACACTGATTTGGACTTCGGATTATCCTGGACGACAACAAGCTGCAATCTTCAAAATTCGACTACTCAATTCCTTCTTAAAACCATGTAGACCTCTCAAATGGTTGGAAACGCCGTCTTACAAATCTCCCACATAGCACAACCAATCGGTGATCAACTCAACAAAAACTGCCAAGTAGCATCTTGATCCTAAATTCACCCCTTAACTTAAACATATTGACGGCTTTTGAAGACTACACGCCGAAAGCTATCTCTTTCCAAATCTAAATCTCTCTAACTCCCACTGCTACTACGCTTCACTTTACATTTCTGAATTTCCGATAACAGAAAACGAATAAAGGAAAACCATTACGAATTTAAAAAAAAAAAATCCGGACTAAACAATGACCTGACTGCTATCGTGGTCCATTGTAGAGTGATAGCATTGGCCCAACCCGGTATAAACAAAGCATAAACGGAAATATTCCTGTTTATTTGATGCAAAAAAATCTCTAATAGGCAGAAGCAATATCAAAATAAATACCCATCTGTGTTATTTAAACAAACTAAAAGTGTTTATATTATCAACCTTAGCGACGCAAAAAGAATGAGAATATTTTTCGCTATTTTAACATTTACGAGGGGAAATGGAAATGCTACAACTTTCGCTTTCTTGCTCGGATTGTGGTCTTGTAGATGCCATATTCGCTAGGACGATTCTTCTGCTAAACTCTGCATACTCTATATTTTTGTATGATCTTGACACCTAAATAGGTAAAGCTATCTACTTTTTCTACGTTCACAACTGTCCGCTAGGGTCGTGTTGCTCTCTCCGATCGGCTTTGTACAAAATTTTATACCTTTTTTTGTGTTTATAGACAGACGAATTTGTTTAGCATGTTTAGCCTGATTTAAGTTCAGTATACGTATTCTCGCCTTGTTTTTGATTTGCTTATGATATTTATTTCATCTACATATACAATCGACTCATATACAGTCGACAATCGACTGATTTATTGATAAGTTTGCTGTTTCTGCCTTTTAATGTTTTTCTAACTACGTATTTTAGTGCTTAATTAATCAGTGTTGGTTATAGCCCATCATAATGTATTGTATTCTATTATTATAGTCCAATTATTATTCATTTAATTATGTTGTCGATTAGCGTTAATCTAATCCATTTTGCCTTCTATTGATATTATTTTTATATGTGTATTGAACAGTCATGAAAGGCGAGAAAAAAATAAAATATAAAAAAGTAACTTTATTGAAATCCTTTCGTAAAGGAAATCGATTTGATTCGCTTTTGAACAATTTGTCTCTATGTTATCCTTCAATTGGGCATCGCAAATTGTCACGTCACATAATGTACGATGAGTAAGGTCATGTAGTCGGTGATGTAACATCGCGCGTTGTCGAGAACAATGGCGCTAATGTCTTTGGTGGGCGGGAACCAGGCATCGCTTCAATCCGCCAGCACAATGCCGCGATAATTGCGTAAAAGCGTCCCGACGCTACACGTCCGTCCAGGACGGCTAAATGAATACGCCGGTTGATAATTTTCTTATATAATTTCACGTTGAATTACACATTTGCAGAGATAAATGGGTAATTTGCTCGTTCACTGGATGGATATGCTCTAAATGATCATAGTGGGGAATTTTTGGACCGCTATTCTCACAACGCTAATGCGACTTTTGTTCAATTTACTTTTTTGGCAATTTCACATATTGTTAATAACTTTCAGAGAGGAAATATATAATTTGGAGGCACAAATTGGCTTGCATTGTTCAAACATTTTATTCATTTTATAATTGTGTACCTGTATAAAACGGTCCGTTTTTATTATAGTTAATAAGCGACATTATTGTCACAAATGAATAAGCTGTGGCATCATTTATTTTAATTTAACATATTAATTGTATTAAAATCTGCATATTTTTATATCCACTACTTTATTCTGCCCTTTTTCCTATTACTTTATTTACCTACTTTATGTGAATAACACAATATAAATAGAAACTTAAGGCCCAGAGAATCAGATGGTTGATACTTATGCAATAGATGCAAAAAAGGACTGACCTAAGAATATTCCAGGAAGAAGAAACAAAAAGAATTACGAAAGACACAATCAGATATAATCGAAAGAGACAACGACGAAATGGGAATAGCAATCTGAAAAAAACAAGTAAAAGAGATAAGTGTATCTACATCATTATATCACTTGCAAGATTATTTAGATGCATTGCAGAATATCATTTGTATTATTTTGTATAGATCTTTTTAATAGTTTTATGTTTAATATGTGTTTCTTCATACTTAATATACCATAATATATTCAGATCCATTTTTTTCACATATGGTTGAAATCTTGCAGTAACTTCTACATTGAAACTCGTTGTTTAAACTATTATTATTGTCCACTTAAAGTAAATTTACCCATTTTGTTGTAAGAAATTCCCCAAGCCCAATGCAGTGTAGATGTTGCCCTTTTATGCAGTGATTCGTTGTTAAAGGATGTCCCATATAGGATGTCTTAATAGGATTGAGATCTGGAAATTATGCTGGCTATGGCAATACATGAATGTAATGAACGCGCGACATTTGGATGAGCATATTCATCTATAAAGTTAAAGTTTTCGCCAAGAGCACGTAAAAATTGATGAATATTAGGTTGAAGAATGGTATCGAGATGGTGTTGAGCCATCAGGAACCGATTTGGAAAAATGAAGTTGATTCTGCTACCTTTAATTATTTCGCCCTTTACGTTTATTGTACCACCTCTGTATGTATATCTTCCTCTGTATGTATACAGAGGACTTATAATGTATAACTTTATGTGATGTGAATCTGGATTGAATTTATCGGTAAATTAAACTGTAGCACATTTTTTTTATTCCAGTCTTGATATTCTTGATTATCTTAAAAAGGTGGGATCTGAGTGGTCTGGCCTGACAATTCGTTTTTTCTTATAATATAACTAGGTATGGGGGTTTTAAGATATAATTTAAAGAATCTATGATAATTAGGGAGAGATGTGAGAGATTGGCTTGTGATAATTAATATGAACGAGGTCTTGTAATATAACAATTAATGTTGTATAAATCTGATATATAATCAGAAGTTGCAGGCATTAATTTAAATTGGAAAGATTAATGCGGAGTGATGAATGCAGCTCTGATGTTGTTTGTAGATTTGCAGTTACTTGAATAAATACAATATCTTAAGTTTTTTAAGCACTGTGGCATACAAGTTGTGGGTATCTATACTTTGTACCATTCAAGAAGTGTACCAAGTGTAATTTCGAAAAGTTTGATTAACGAAGAGGGTTGAGATTGCATGTTTAAGTAAAAGAGATCGAGGAGTTTCTTGGATTCTTTCGTAGAAATGTGTATCATCTTTATATTTCATATATATCAGTTTATGGATCATGTTTTACATGGAATTTATCTTTGGTGAGTTAAGATGCTGAGTTCAAGAGGTGGTCCTCTTTTATGCATTGATGTCCAAAATTTAACAGTTAGTAGCAGCCATATTTTTAAAGTTATATCTTTTTAATTGGCTGATATAGACTATAACAGTACGTGTAAATAATAAATTGGCAGTGGATAAATTTTAGTCCCCTGGTTCGGTAAACAATGAACTAACAGCCTTACGTCAACGAAACTCTAGATCTACCGAAAACATCGGCGCTGTCTATGAGAGTGCACATAAGAATTCGATGTAGTTGCTTTAAAGTCGCTCATAAGAGCTCTGCATCTCACAGACCACAACTTCGCAATTTTGCATCATGAATTGAGTTTGTACCCGTACAAAACTCTACTAGCCCAGAAAGCTGATAGTAAATGACCATAACGACTTTTGATCGCGGAATGGGTTTTGAAGCAGTTGGAAACTAATTCTAATTTTCATAAAAGAAAAACTTCAGACAAGCACAATTATCAAATTTGGAACAATACCAATCCGATGAGATCGAAGAGCGACCAATACATCCCAAAAAGTCCCTGTTTGGTGAGGATTTTAGGTTAGCGACGTCGTTGGTTTATATTTATTTAAAACAACGTTGGCCAGGTTATCACCGTCAACGGTTGTGCTGCATTACATTTGGCAGCATGCTGCATGCTGCCAAATTAAAATGGAGCTTCGCAGGACAAAATGCCCGACTGAAGGATAAGAGATGGAACCACGAAATACAACAGTGGAGGCCATGGTTAGGAAAGAGAAGCAGAGGAAGACCACAAATAAGATGGGCTGATAACATTAAGAAGATCGAATTACACAACTGGAAGCAAGTCGCGCAAAATAGAAGACACTGAATTGATTTGGGGGAGGCCTGTGTCCAAAGTTGGATTACTTAAGGCTGAAGAAGAAGAAGAAGAATTTATTTTCAATCAATTTATATCAATTAATTATTTTCCTATTCTAGTTCTCGTTCTCGTTCAAAAATTATCTTTAACTTCTAAATAACTTGCTGTTTCCTTATTAGTATCATTAATAAGCAAAAGCTTATTAATGATAGTAATAAGGAAACAGCATTAAGCCTCTTTTGGCTTTATCTAAAATCAAAACTAACTTATGTTTAGAATTTTATGCACATTCGCCCTGTACGACAAGAAACCAACTGTCTCTTTCTAACTCAAAATCTATTATTTCGCTAAATTATATAGCAATTTCCAATTTAAACATGTAAAACTTGTATATCCTAGGAAAAGAAACTCACAGTTACATTCGGTATAGATCCATAAAATGTATGGAATTCCCAGATTATTACAATTGAATTACCGACGTATAAGGAAACCCCAAGATGTAAACCAAGTTTAAATTCAATCTAAACGTTAAATGTTCTTATATACATAATTTTTTATTCATAAAATGGATAAAATACAGATAACTGGAATATTGACCATTAAAAATTAAGATATATATATATATATATATATATATATATATATATATATATATATATATATATATATATATATATATATAAACTCAGCAAAAGGTTGTGAGCAAAAGACTTGGGATTCAAATGGACCTTGGTCAATCCGATAAAACTTCATATTTAAAATATAATGGATGAGAGAGTATATTCTTTATTTTGTTTGATTGGAAAACTAAATTACATTTGAACTAGTCTTGAAAATATGGTTTAACTAAAAATAAAACATAAAGCATAGCTTTTCCTTAATTTAAGAAACTTTAAATACCATGCTTCACCTTTAGTTTCCTTTTATTCGTTTTATCTCTTAACTAGATAGGATCACTCGTTGACTACCATCCTCTCTAAATTTACTCTGTCTCCCGCTACTTACCCGTAAGATATTCAGGAAAATGACGACGACGCGCTTTACCTTAGTATTTGTTTAATGCATCAGAGAAGGTAACAAATCTCATCAAGGAATGACAGTCTCCTGAATGTAGGAAGGCAAATATGACAATATAATAAGCTAAATTACACGTTGGAACACCCTTTCGTCTACTAATTTACGACATCTACCAGTTGTCTAACGAACATCTAATTTGGTTTATGTTTATGCTCCAGATAAATAGATACAGTGCCTTTATAAAAGTTTACTTTGTAAAAAATGGCTAATTTGATCTCCATTTTTAGATCAATTTAAAACTTTTTAAAAACATTTTAAAACTATTTTGTTTTTTAAAACCGCTTCCTAAGAATGCAAGATCTTTATGAAGCTCGTACTTTAAAATTTAATCTTTGAAAAACTATGCGAATGAGGCAAATCTAAAATGAGATACGGCTTCAATCTTAAACCAATGCGATGGGTTGAATTTTTTGACGCAAAATTTAACGGCCATTATATTGAAGAAGCAGATAACACCATAGCAGATTGAAATAATTGAAATCTATTTCATCCAAACAAAAGACCACCTACCACTGAAGAGATTGCCCAAGCTATTAAAAAGCTTAACCATAATAAATGACTAGGAACTGATCAAATTTGTAGTGAGCTCTACAAAAATGGTGGCTACGATCTGCTATAAGCCCTGCATAAACTTTTACTTCTTGTCTTTTAAAATGAGACCATGTCCTGAGAATAGTGTTAAGGCGTAATATGCCCGTTAAATATAAGAGGCCATCAGCTCCAGTGTGACTACAGAGATATATCCCTGTTAGCAACTGCTTACAAAATACTAACAAATATTTTCTACGAAAGGCTACAAGTTTACACAGTTGAAACCCATCACCTACTTATCGACTTCAATTAAGGGGAATGTCAATGTCTAACTTAAAAGCCAGAGATTGGATACAGCGAAAAAATTCTCGATCCTTTGAGATAAAGAAAGGACTCGTTCAAGGGGATGCCGTGGCTTGCCTCATATTTTGCATTGCCTGGCAAAAGGCAGTCCGAGACACACGAATTAGAGACGGCGGTACTACTTACAATAGATTGATACAAATTTTAGCATACGCTAATGACATTGAAATAATAAGGCGTAGCAAGCGAGATGTTGAGCAATTATTCCTAGAATTAGAAACAGCGGCGAAACAGATCGGTCTGGTCATTAACGAAAACAAAACAATGTACCTACAAGGAAACTAAGTCCCTGTAGCTGGCTGTATAATATGTATACAAAAAAACACCTTAACGGGCTACATCACAGAACGTTTTCGGAATTAATATTCCATCATCAGTGTTATCTGGATGTACATGTTTTGAGCCACCAAATACTTAGGTAAAAATCCATTAAGTGTTGTTAACTTGAATTTTAGTTACATTATTTGATCTCATATATACTAGGATGTTAAAGTTACAACAGGAATTGATAACATGGCAATCTAAGACTCCACTGAGTGGATTACAGCAACACAGCAACTTAAATGGGCTGGACACATAATACGAATGCCTGGTAAAATGACAACATGATTGGTAAAAACTTGAAGCATAAAGAAGAAGCAGTTTCTGACCGCAAATTGCACACCCTGCCACATTGTGATGACACATTGCCTGTGTCATCACAATTTTCCTACATCTAAAGGTTCGTGAGAAAAATTTCCACTTGGATGTCTGTATTTGCTGAAAATTTCGTGAAAATTTAAAGTGAAAATTTTGTTTGAAATTTAAATTATTTCGATTAAGAGTAACTTGCTGTTTAAAAAGAAATTAACATGTGTCTAGAAATTATGCACCGTTTTGCCGGAAAATCGAAAAAACTGTAGACCATTGGATTTTTATCAAATTTCGTTAATCGTCAATATTGGCGTTAAATTTGGTCCGAGAGTCAAGCGAATACACATTTCCTACATAAAATTGGCCGCTCGTTCTTCTGCCATACTCAGAATTTTCCTACATCTAACTGTTCTTGAGAAAAATTTCCACTGGGATGTATGTATTCGCTGAAAATTTCGAGAAAATTAAAAGTGTATATTTTGTTTAAAATTTGAATTATTTCGATTAAGGGTGACTTGCTGATTAAAAAAATCTAAACCTGTGGCTAAAAATTATGCACCGTTTTGCCGGAAAATCGAAAAAACTGTAGACCATTGGATTTTTATCAAATTTGGTTAATCGGCTATATTTACGTCAATTTCGGTCCGAGAGTCAAGCGAATGGACATTTCCTACATAAAATTGGCCCCTCGTTCTTCTGCCATACTCAGAATTTTCCTACATCTAACGGTTCGAGAGAAAAATTTCCACTTGGATGTTTGTATTTGCTGAAAATTTCGTGAAAATTAAAGTAAATATTTTGTTTGAAATTTTATTTATTTCGATTAAGGGTGACTTAATGTTTAAAAAGAAATTAACATGTGGCTAGAAATTATGCACCGTTTTGCCGGAAAATCGAAAAAACTGTAGACCATTGGATTTTTATCAAATTTCGTTAATCGGCTATGCTGGCATCAATTTTGGTCCGAGAGTTAAGCGAATGGACATTTCCTACATAAAATTGGCCGTTTGTTCTTCTGCCATACTCAGAATTTTCTTACATCTAACTGTTCGTGAGAAAAATTTCCACTTGAATGTATGTATTTGCTGAAAATTTCGTGAAAATTAAAAGTGAATATTTTGTTTGAAATTTGATTTATTTCGGAGTAAGGGTGACTTGATGTTTAAAAAGAGATTAACATGTGGTTAGAAATGCACCGTTTTGCCGGAAAATCGAAAAAACTGTAGATTTTTTAATTCGATTTTTCCTCTTTTCCGGCAAACTGGGATTAAGGGATCAGGAAAAAACACATGTTTGGAATAAGATGGACTAAGTGCATGTACCAAAACATTAAACAAAATTTTTTTTTTTTGGAAAATTTGGAAAAAATTTTCCAAGGGGGTACCCTTGGATTTTTATCAAATTTGGTTAATCGGCTATATTGGCGTCAATTTTGGTCCTAGAGTCAAGCGAATTGACATTTCCTACATAAAATTGGCCGCTCGTTCTTCTGCCACACTCAGAATTTTCCTACATCTAACGGTTCGTGAGAAAAATTTCCACTTGGATGTCTGTATTTGCTGAAAATTTCGTGAAAATTAATAGTGAATATTTTGTTTGAAATTTGATTTATTTCGAGTAAGGGTGACTTGATGTTTAAAAAGAGATTAACATGTGGCTAGAAATGCACCGTTTTGCCAGAAAATCGAAAAAACTGTAGCCCATTGGATTTTCATCAAATTTCGTTAATCGGCTATGTTGGCGTCAAATTGGGTCCGAGAGTTAAGCGAATGGACATTTCCTACATAAAATTGGCCCCTCGTTCTTCTGCCATACTCAGAATTTTCCTACATTTGACTGTTCGTGAGAAAAATTTCCACTTGAGTGTATATGTTCGCTGAAAATTTCGAGAAAATTAAAAGTGTATATTTTGTTTCAAATTTGAATTATTTCGATTAAGGGTGACTTGTTGATTAAAAAAATCTAAACATGTGGGTAAAAATTATGCACCATTTTGCCGGAAAATCGAAAAAACTGTAGATTTTTTAATTCGATTTTTCCTCTTTTCCGGCAAACTGGGATTAAGGGATCTGGAAAAAACACATGTTTGGAATAAGATGGACTAAGTGCATGTACCAAAACATTAAACAAATTTTTTTTTTTGGAAAATTTGGTTTGGTTAATCGGCTATATTGGCGTCAATTTTGTTCCGAGAGTCAGGGAATGGACACTTCCTACATAAAATTGGCCGCTCGTTCTTCTGCCATTCTCAGAATTTTCCTAGATCTAACGGTTCGTGAGAAAAATTTCCACTTGGATGTCTGTATTCGCTGAAAATTTAGAGAAAATTAAAAGTGTATATTTTGTTTAAAATTTGAATTATTTCGATTAAGGGTGACTTGCTAATTAAAAAAATCTAAAAATGTGGCTAAAAATTATACACCATTTTGCCGGAAAAACGAAAAACTGTAGACCATTGGATTTTTATCAAATTTCGTTAATCGTTAATATTGGCGTCAATTTTGGTCCGAGAGTCAAGCGAATGGACATTTACTACATAAAATTGGCCGCTTGTCCTTCTGCCATACTCAGAATTTTTCTACATTTAACGGTGCGTGAGAAAAATTTCCACTTGGATGTAGGTATGTATTCGCTGAAAATTTCGAGAAAATTAAAAGTGTATATTTTGTTTGAAATTTGAAATATTTTGATAAGGGTGACTTGCTGATTAAAAAAATCTAAACATGTGGCTAAAAATTATGCACCGTTTTGCCGGAAAATCAAAAAAACTGTGGATTTTTTAATTCGATTTTTCCTCTTTTCCGGCAAACTGGGATTAAGGGATCAGAAAAAAACACATGTTTGGAATAAGATGGACCAAGTGCATGTACCAAAACATTAAACAAAATTTTTTTTTTTTGGAAAATTTGGAAAAATTTTTCCAAGGTGGTACCCTTGGATTTTTATCAAATTTGGTTAATCGGCTATATTGGCGTCAATTTTTTCCGAGAGTCAAGCGAATGGACATTTCCTACATAAAATTGGCCGCTCGTTCTTCTGCCACACTCACAATTTTCCTACATCTAACGGTTCGTGAGAAAAATTTCCACTTGAATGTTTGTATTTGCTGAAAATTTCGTGAAAATTAAAAGTGAATATTTTGTTTGAAATTTGATTTATTTCTATTAACGGTGACTTGCTGTTTAAAAAGAAATTAACAAGTGGCTAGAAATTATGCACCGTTTTGCCGGAAAATCGAAAAAAACTGTGGATTTTTTAATACGATTTTTCCTCTTTTCCGGCAAACTGGGATTAAGGGATCAGAAAAAAACACATGTTTGGAATAAGATGGACCAAGTGCATGTACCAAAACATTAAACAAAACTTTTTTTTTGGAAAATTTGGAAAAATTTTTCCAAGGGGGTACCCTTGGTTAATCGGCTATATTGGCGTCAATTTTGTTCCGAGAGTCAAGCGAATGGACATTTCCTACATAAAATTGGCCGCTCGTTCTTCTGCCACACTCAGAATTTTCCTACATCTAACGGTTCGTGAGAAAAATTTCCACTTGAATGTCTGTATTTGCTGAAAATTTCGTGAATATTAAAAGTGAATATTTTGTTTGAAATTTGATTTATTTCGAGTAAGGGTGACTTGATGTTTAAAAAGAAATTAACGTGTGGATAGAAATTATGCACCGTTTTGCCGGAAAATCGAAAAAACTGTAGACCATTGGATTTTCATCAAATTTCGTTAATCGGCTATGTTGGCGTCAAATTGGGTCCGAGAGTTAAGCGAATGGACATTTCCTACATAAAATTGGCCCCTCGTTCTTCTGCCATACTCAGAATTTTCCTACATCTAACGGTTCGTGAGAAAAATTTCCACTTGAATGTCTGTATTTGCTGAAAATTTCGTGAATATTAAAAGTGAATATTTTGTTTGAAATTTGATTTATTTCGAGTAAGGGTGACTTGATGTTTAAAAAGAAATTAACGTGTGGATAGAAATTATGCACCGTTTTGCCGGAAAATCGAAAAAACTGTAGACCATTGGATTTTCATCAAATTTCGTTAATCGGCTATGTTGGCGTCAAATTGGGTCAGAGAGTTAAGCGAATGGACATTTCCTACATAAAATTGGCCGCTCGTTCTTCTGCCACACTCAGAATTTTCCTACATCTAACGGTTCGTCAGAAAAATTTCCACTTGAATGTCTGTATTTGCTGAAAATTTCATGAAATTTAAAAGTGAATATTTTGTTTAAAATTTGAATTATTTCGATTAAGAGTGACTTGCTGTTTAAAAAGAAATTAACATGTGGCTAGAAATTATGCACCGTTTTACCGGAAAATCGAAAAAACTGTAGACCATTGGATTTTTATCAAATTTCGTTAATCGGCTATATTGGCGTCAATTTTGGTCCGAAAGTCAAGCGAATGGACATTTCCTACATAAAATTGGCCGCTCGTTCTTCTGCCACACTCAGAATTTTCCTACATCTAACGGTTCGTGAGAAAAATTTCCACTTGAATGTCTGTATTTGCTGAAAATTTCGTGAATATTAAAAGTGAATATTTTGTTTGAAATTTGATTTATTTCGAGTAAGGGCGACTTGATGTTTAAAAAGAAATTAACGTGTGGATAGAAATTATGCACCGTTTTGCCGGAAAATCGAAAAAACTGTAGACCATTGGATTTTCATCAAATTTCGTTAATCGGCTATGTTGGCGTCAAATTGGGTCCGAGAGTTAAGCGAATGGACATTTCCTACATAAAATTGGCCGCTCGTTCTTCTGCCGCACTCAGAATTTTCCTACATCTAACGGTTCGTGAGAAAAATTTCCACTTGAATGTCTGTATTTGCTAAAAATTTCGTGAAATTTAAAAGTGAATATTTTGTTTGAAATTTGAATTATTTCGATTAAGAGTGACTTGCTGTTTAAAAAGAAATTAACATGTGGCTAGAAATTATGCACCGTTTTACCGGAAAATCGAAAAAACTGTAGACCATTGGATTTTTATCAAATTTCGTTAATCGGCTATATTGGCGTCAATTTTGGTCCGAAAGTCAAGCGAATGGACATTTCCTACATAAAATTGGCCGCTCGTTCTTCTGCCACACTCAGAATTTTCCTACATCTAACGGTTCGTGAGAAAAATTTCCACTTGAATGTCTGTATTTGCTGAAAATTTCGTGAATATTAAAAGTGAATATTTTGTTTGAAATTTGATTTATTTCGAGTAAGGGTGACTTGATGTTTAAAAAGAAATTAACGTGTGGATAGAAATTATGCACCGTTTTGCCGGAAAATCGAAAAAACTGTAGACCATTGGATTTTCATCAAATTTCGTTAATCGGCTATGTTGGCGTCAAATTGGGTCCGAGAGTTAAGCGAATGGACATTTCCTACATAAAATTGGCCCCTCGTTCTTCTGCCATACTCAGAATTTTCCTACATTTAACTGTTCGTGAGAAAAATTTCCACTTGAATGTATATATTCGCTGAAAATTTCGAGAAATTAAAAGTGTATATTTTGTTTCAAATTTGAATTATTTCGTTTAAGGGTGACTTGCTGATTAAAAAAATCTAAACATGTGGCTAAATATTATGCACCGTTTTGCCGGAAAATCGAAGAAACTGTAGATTTTTTAATTCGATTTTTCCTCTTTTCCGGCAAACTGGGGTTAAGGGATCAAAAAAAAAACACATGTTTGGAATAAGCTGGACCAAGTGCATGTACCAAAACATTAAACAAAATTTTTTTTTTTTGGAAAATTTGGAAAAAATTTTCCAAGGGGGTACCCTTGGATTTTTATCAAATTTGGTTAATCGGCTATATTGGCGTCAATTTTGGTCCGAGAGTCAAGCGAATGGACATTTCCTACATAAAATTGGCCGCTCGTTCTTCTGCCACACTCACAATTTTCCTACATCTAACGGTTCGTGAGAAAATTTCCACTTGGATGTTTGTATTTGCTGAAAATTTCGTGAAAATTAAAAGTGAATATTTTGTTTGAAATTTGATTTATTTCTATTAACGGTGACTTGCTGTTTAAAAAGAAATTAACAAGTGGCTAGAAATTATGCACCGTTTTGCAGGAAAATCGAAAAAACTATAGACCATTGGATTTTTATCAAATTTCGTTAATCGGCTATATTGGCGTCAATTTTGGTCCTAGAGTCAAGCGAATTGACATTTCCTACATAAAATTGGCCGCTCGTTCTTCTGCCATACTCAGAATTTTCCTATATCTAACGGTTCGTGAGAAAAATTTCCACT
The DNA here is from genome assembly GCF_040954645.1 of Diabrotica undecimpunctata. Taxonomy (NCBI): domain Eukaryota; kingdom Metazoa; phylum Arthropoda; class Insecta; order Coleoptera; family Chrysomelidae; genus Diabrotica; species Diabrotica undecimpunctata. The sequence goes on from NC_092809.1 coordinate 138,537,372, forward strand.
TGTATGTCTGTATTTGCTGAAAATTTCGTGAAAATTAAAAGTGAATATTTTGTTTGAAATTTGATTTATTTCAAGTATGGGTGACTTGTTGTTTAAAAAGAAATAAACATGTGGCTAGAAATTATGCACCGTTTTGCCGGAAAATCGAAAAAACTGTAGACCATTGGATTTTCATCAAATTTCGTTAATCGGCTATGTTGGCGTCAAATTGGGTCCGAGAGTTAAGCGAATGGACATTTCCTACATAAAATTTCCCCCTTGTTATTCTGTCATACTCAGAATTTTTCTACATTTAACTGTTGGTGAGAAAAATTTCCACTTGGGTGTATATATTCGCTGAAAATTTCGAGAAAATTAAAAGTGTATATTTTGTTTCAAATTTAAATTATTTCGATTAAGGGTGACTTGCTGATTAAAAAATTTAAACATGTGGGTAAAAATTATGCACCATTTTGCCGGAAAATCGAAAAACCTGTAGATTTTTTAATTCGATTTTTCCTCTTTTCCGGCAAACTGGGATTAAGGGATCAGGAAAAAACACATGTTGGAATAAGATGGACTAAGTGCATGTACCAAAACATTAAACAAATTTTTTTTTTTTGGAAAATTTGGAAAAATTTTTCCAAGCGGGTACCCTTGGATTTTTATCAAATTTGGTTAATCGGCTATATTGGCGTCAATTTTGGTCCGAGAGTCAAGCGAATAGACATTTACTACATAAAATTGGCCGCTCCTTCTTCTGCCATACTCAGAATTTTCCGACGTCTAACGGTTCGTGAGAAAAATTTCCACTTGGATGTTTGTATTTGCTGAAAATTTCGTGAAAATTAAAAGTGAATATTTTGTTTGAAATTTGATTTATTTCGATTAAGGGTGACTTGATGTTTAAAAAGAAATTAACATGTGGCTAGAAATTATGCACCGTTTTGCCAAAAAATCGAAAAAACTGTAGACCATTGGATTTATATCAAATTTCGTTAATCGGCTATGTTGGCGTCAATTTTGGTCCGAGGGTTAAGCGAATGGACATTTTCTACATAAAATTGGCCGCTTGTTCTTCTGCCATACTCAGAATTTTTCTACATTTAACGGTGCGTGAGAAAAATTTCCACTTGGATGTAGGTATGTATTCGCTGAAAATTTCGAGAAAATTAAAAGTGTATATTTTGTTTGAAATTTGAATTATTTTGATAAGGGTGACTTGCTGATTAAAAAAATCTAAACATGTGGCTAAAAATTATGCACCGTTTTGCCGGAAAATCGAAAAAACTGTGGATTTTTTAATTAGATTTTTCCTCTTTTCCGGCAAACTGGATTAAGGGATCAGAAAAAAACACATGTTTGGAATAAGATGGACCAAGTGCATGTACCAAAACATTAAACAAAATTTTTTTTTTTTTGGAAAATTTGGAAAATTTTTCCAAGGGGGTACCCTTGGATTTTTATCAAATTTGGGTAATCGGCTATATTGGCGTCAATTTTGGTCCGAGAGTCAAGCGAATGGACATTTCCTACATAAAATTGGCAGCTCGTTCTTCTGCCACACTCACAATTTTCCTACATCTAACGGTTCGTGAGAAAAATTTCCACTTGGATGTTTGTATTTGCTGAAAATTCCGTGAAAATTAAAAGTGAATATTTTGTTTGAAATTTGATTTATTTCTATTAACGGTGACTTGCTGTTTAAAAAGAAATTAAGAAGTGGCTAGAAATTATGCACCGTTTTGCCGGAAAATCGAAAAAACTGTAGACCATTGGATTTTTATCAAATTTCGTTAATTGGCTATATTGGCGTCAATTTTGGTCCGAGAGTCAAGCGAAGGGACATTTACTACATAAAATTGGCCGCTCCTTCTTCTGCCATACTCAGAATTTTCCAACATCTAACGGTTCGTGAGAAAAATTTCCACTTGGATGTTTGTATTTGCTAAAAATTTCGTGAAAATTAAAAGTGAATATTTTGTTTGAAATTTGAATTATTTCGATTAAGAGTGACTTGCTATTTAAAAAGAAATTAACATGTGGCTAGAAATTATGCACCGTTTTACCGGAAAATCGAAAAAACTGTAGACCATTGGATTTTTATCAAATTTCGTTAATCGGCTATATTGGCGTCAATTTTGGTCCGAGAGTCAAGCGAATGGACATTTCCTACATAAAATTGGCCGCTCGTTCTACTGCCGCACTCAGACTTTTCCTACATCTAACGGTTCGTGAGAAAAATTTCCACTTGGATGTCTGTATTTGCTGAAAATTTCGTGAAAATTAAAAGTGAATATTTTGTTTGAAATTTGATTTATTTCGAGTAAAGGTGACTTGATGTTTAAAAAGAAATTAACGAGTGGATAGAAATTATGCACCGTTTTGCCGGAAAATCGAAAAAACTGTAGACCATTGGATTTTCATCAAATTTCGTTAATTGGTTATGTTGGCGTCAAATTGGGTCCGAGAGTTAAGCGAATGGACATTTCCTACATAAAATTGGCCCCTTGTTCTTCTGCCATACTCAGAATTTTCCTACATTTAACTGTTCGTGAGAAAAATTTCCACTTGAGTGTATATATTCGCTGAAAATTTCGAGAAAATTAAAAGTGTATATTTTGTTTCAAATTTGAATTATTTCGATTAAGGGTGACTTGCTCATTAAAAAAATCTAAACATGTGGGTAAAAATTATGCACCATTTTGCCGGAAAATCGAAAAAACTGTAGATTTTTTAATTCGATTTCTCCTCTTTTCCGGCAAACTGGGATTAAGGGATCAGGAAAAAAACACATGCTTGGAATAAGATGGACTAAGTGCATGTACCAAAACATTAAACAAAATTTTTTTTTTTGGAAAATTTGGAAAATTTTTTCCAAGGGGGTACCCTTGGGTTTCTGATCAAATTTGGTTAATCGGCTATATTGGCGTCAATTTTGGTCCTAGAGTCAAGCGAATTAACATTTCCTACATAAAATTGGCCGCTCGTTCTTCTGCCACACTCAAAATTTTCCTACATCTAACGGTTCGTGAGAAAAATTTCCACTTGGATGTCTGTATTTGCTGAAAATTTCGTGAAAATTAAAAGTGAATATTTTGTTTGAAATTTGATTTATTTCGATTAAGGGTGACTTGATGTTTAAAAAGAAATTAACATGTGGCTAGAAATTATGCACCGTTTTGCCGGAAAATCGAAAAAACTGTAGACCATTGGATTTTTATCAAATTTCGTTAATCGGCTATATTGGCGTCAATTTTGGTCCGAGAGTCAAGCGAATGGACATTTCCTACATAAAATTGGCCGCTCGTTCTTCTGCCACACTCAGACTTTTCCTACATCTAACGGTTCGTGAGAAAAATTTCCACTTGGATGTCTGTATTTGCTGAAAATTTCGTGAAAATTAAAAGTGAATATTTTGTTTGAAATTTGATTTATTTCGAGTAAAGGTGACTTGATGTTTAAAAAGAAATTAACGAGTGGATAGAAATTATGCACCGTTTTGCCGGAAAATCGAAAAAACTGTAGACCATTGGATTTTCATCAAATTTCGTTAATTGGTTATGTTGGCGTCAAATTGGGTCCGAGAGTTAGGCGAGTGGACATTTCCTACATAAAATTGGCCCCTTGTTCTTCTGCCATACTCAGAATTTTCCTACATTTAATTGTTCGTGAGAAAAATTTCCACTTGAGTGTATATATTCGCTGAAAATTTCGAGAAAATTAAAAGTGTATATTTTGTTTCAAATTTGAATTATTTCGATTAAGGGTGACTTGCTGATTAAAAAAATCTAAACATGTGGGTAAAAATTATGCACCATTTTGCCGGAAAATCGAAAAAACTGTAGATTTTTTAATTCGATTTCTCCTCTTTTCCGGCAAACTGGGATTAAGGGATCAGGAAAAAAACACATGCTTGGAATAAGATGGACTAAGTGCATGTACCAAAACATTAAACAAAATTTTTTTTTTTGGAAAATTTGGAAAAATTTTTCCAAGGGGGTACCCTTGGATTTTTATTATATTTGGTTATTCGGCTATATTGGCGTCAATTTTGTTCCGAGAGTCAAGCGAATGGACATTTCCTACATAAAATTGGCCGCTCGTTCTTCTGCCATTCTCAGAATTTTCCTACATCTAACGGTTCGTGAGAAAAATTTCCACTTGGATGTATGTATTCGCTGAAAATTTCGAGAAAATTAAAAGTGTATATTTTGTTTGAAATTTAAATTATTTCGATTAAAGGTGACTTGCTGATTAAAAAAATCTAAACATGCGACTAAAAATTCTGCACCGTTTTGCCGGAAAATCGAAAAAACTGTAGATTTTTTAATTCGATTTTTCCTCTTTTCCGGCAAACTGGGGTTAAGGGATCACAAAAAACTACATGTTTGGAATAAGATGGACCGAGTGCATATACCAAAACATTTAACAAAATTTTTTTTTTTGGAACATTTGGAAAAAATTTTCCAAGGGGGTACCCTTGGATTTTTATCAAATTTGGTTAATCGGCTATATTAGCGTCAATTTTGGTCCGAGAGTCAAGCGAATGGACATTTCCTACATAAAACCAAAACGAATGGCGACGAATCTTAGAGTTGGCCAAGATCCACAAAGGATTGTCGAACCAAAGATAATAATGATGCACAAGGCAAATAAACTTTTGTTAAGTTAATAAAGTTTTGCATGAGGACTTGTAGAAAGTAAAATTGTACATTTTAAGGTCAAAAAAGGAGTGTTAAACGATCCTATCAAATTGAAAAATCTGACAAAAAGTTGGATACAGCATTGAAGGTCTTTGCAAAGATAAAACAGGAAATAAAAGAATTAAAAATTAAGTCAAAATAACTTGATTTAAAACAAAAATAATTTAAAAGAAATAATAAAATTAAAGCTTGAAAAATTACAAACGAGAATATGAAAATGAAAAACGATAGTCCTGAATGGGAAGAACAGGAAAATAACGTAGTTGTAGAAGGTATTAAATTGGATTTAAATATCAGAGTTGGAGGAACAAATGAACCATTTTACGAAAATATATTTAAAAATAGATTGCAAGAAAAATAGGGGACAAACCGCGTTTAATTTTAAACGCGGTTTGTCCCGGTTAAATTATTTAAGTATAGTGAAAAACAAAAAGTCACGATGAATAAAAGTAAATTGCAGAATATTCAGAAAAATAAAATCTTTAGTAACATGGCAAATAAAGAAGAAAAGCTCAAGAAAAAAAATAGAGACATAAATCTATCAAAGTTAGATTTTTAAAGCTTATAATACATAATATTGATTTAATTAGGTAAATGGTCGACCGTTCCCATAAAATGATATTCACCTTTACATTCCAATGCTTTAAACGATCCTGCTATCATTTTGGCATCGATACATTATGCTATTACCATCAATTTGGTATCGTCTTGCATCTGTATATCGATGGTTGGCGCGTTGAGAAATGTTAGGGGCGGAGTTACGGTAATTGCAATACATTGTATTATTTTTTTATAGAGTGAAGTCTTATATTGAACAATTTTACGTCAATACGTGTTGAAGTAAACAATTATTGTTATGATAGTATTATCGATTTTGTAACATAAAAAAATGCAATTAATATTAGAGGAACGAGAAAGACTTACGAACATGTTAAACTGATCTATAAAATGCAATTGATGGTACGTAGTCAGTTATTGTATGTGATACTGATATTGAAAAATGAAATAAAATTGTAGGTAGAGTTACTAAAAGACTAAGTAAGTATTGTTTTTTACGGTAATATATTTTATTGTTAATATCTTGATCAGTTTGTCGTGTTTTACTGTATCGTTTAATTCATCATCTGGCTTAAATCAAATTTAAATGTGTCCTTCTCCTTTTTAGGACTGCTTAAAATATCCCGCTGAAATATTTGTACTAACTTAAACGAAATAAATTTTTTCCAGTTACATTTACGAAGTTGGATTCCACAATGATAGTCAATAATGTACTTTTTACTACTTAAAATTTGAGAATTTAAAAAAATAACAATAATTAGAATTTTAATACCATTTTGGAATTTAGCTATGGCATGAAAAAGAGAGAAAAAAATAAAAATTACCGATTTGCCTGAGAGTTTAACAAATCCCTCTATCTCTTTTGAGAAAGTTTCGAATATAGTCCCATTCATGCAGTCAACTTAGAAGCCACCTTTCTACACAAACGTTTAAAACTTTTTAAAATGTGTGTACTTTGCTTTTTGGCATACGCAAAAAAACTAAACTCTGTTATGGTAACCAACTGTACAATTAAAAATTGTCTATTAAACAAGGAAAAAAGGTTAAACATTCTTCTCAGTTCTCTCATCTCTCAGCTGTTTCCAGTAGTCCAGTCTTTAGGTTGTGACTGTGTCGGGTCTTGTTTCTGAAGCATATGTCATTATTGGTCCTACACAGTCTTTATAGATTATTGACTTCATCTCACTGTTAATATATCGGTTTCTGGAAAATATCATGACCACAAATAGTTGGAATTTATGAAAAAAGTCAAAAATGCAAAATGTTAGAATGGGCAAATAAGGCAAAAAGGCATTTTGCCTATATTCTGAGCTTTAGTTGTACAAATTAATTTTTTTATTTAAGGTCTTACATTTTGATTTTTATGTGGCATATATATTCTTTTTTTTCCAATTTTGATATTTTCGCTTTGTAGCAATTTAGAAACAATAAACATTGGGATTGGTTTAGCGTCAACTTTTCTTGACTTCATATTTAAAGCTTTTGTTATTTCAGTATTTTTATTTTCTGAATATTTTTTAATTTTTTCGGCGTGTCTAGTTTTTGGGATGGTACTTTGTATACTTTTTACTTATTTAGTTCAAAAACAACACATTCTATGAGACTGGTTTTTTGCTGTAACCATCGCTGTTTTTCATTTGTGTTCCAACGTCTGTGATATTCTTCATGATTTTTTTCATGTTTATTTACCGCCACCAGGTTTATAACCGCTGGTTAGACTACTTCTCTTAATGCTATAAATGAAACATACCATGTTGTTATATAAAACTACAAACTTTTTTGCTACTAGACAAATTTTTAGTCGATTTATATAGTAGATTACATTTCATAACATATCCAAATGCTACTACTACTTATTTGTTTAACTCAATTCCTTGACGTTATTAAGACCGGTAATATAATCCATGATGTCCTGAATGACACAAAGCTCTACATATTCACCAACGTATTGTTATTTTCTCAGTACCTACATGTTTATTAGATAGTTTGTATACTCCAACCAGCCCGGCAAGTAAGCAACCAAGCAACGCCAGTCGTTATATATGTAAATCGAGACGTTACATATAAATTCGGTGTCTTCCATGGATGGGTCTCGGCTTTGGGAAAATTATGTAAATCTGGAATACAGTTTGCGGGTGTGGATGTACGATGGGGTACACCCAACGAAATTTGCAAACATTTATATTGATGTGTGCTAAAATTTGGAGATACTTTTGTGATGCGAAAATATTAATACACGGAAAAGTGCAAGGTCTTTTACAAATAAATATATCTGTATATGTATCCCTAAAATATTAATTATTTAGTAAACGTGACTATGTGAAAAACGATAGCATATTAAATTGCATTTGTTCAGGGGAAATTCTTGAGTTGAACTTGAGTTAATGTCTTCAAATTAACCACCCCTAAATTAAATGAAAGCACCATAAAAGCTGAAGCATCAAGCTGAATTTTGCTGCGAATGTTGATTTTCGGATCCCAAAAAAGTTGCCAAAGGGAGAAAACGTCCGATAAAAAATTACTAAGAATCTGTACGCTATAGAAAAACACTTTTTAAATAAGAAATGTAATAATTTATAAAATATAAATTGCAGGAAAGCTCATTTTCAACAATTTCAGTTCTTACCATTTTTGTCTAAATTGTCGGTGATATTGAGCAAGAATGGTTATTCTTTAAAATCAAGATAGCTAACGCAACAGCACAATTCATTTGAAATTTTAAATTTACACTACTGTTGTCCTACCCTAAAGGTAAGAATAATAAAATTTGGGGCAGCTCTCCATGCAAGGTCAAATGCTATCCCTACTGGACTATATTATACATGTAGGGGAGGGTGGTATATATTTTCTATAATTTTTAATAACACTTTAAATTCTGGAGATATTTTATTCAATTTAGGTACATAGGTAGGGGGTAAATATTCGTTTAAAATCTATTTTTTTTTAATTTTTGATTTGATATTTTACGCAAAAAACTGACTGTCCCATTATGTACCCCATGTCCCATTGTATACCATCACTGGTATATATTGGGACGCCCTATGGTTCATATTGGGACATAAGAAAATAATGTTTTTAAAATGGTTTATTATATTTCTAAATAATCAGAACAAAAGCAAAACCAACATATTCGATAAAAATTTAATTAAAACGCAAAAACTTAAAATTGGAAATAACCAGAAATAAAACATATTCGGTAAAAAAAAAAATAAAAAACTCAATATGAAGTACACTAAACTAACTATAATTCATGTTATAAGAAGATAGATCATAATCAAAACTAAGCTTTTTCATAGATCTCTGCGTTCCTCCAAAAATTGCAGGTTTGGGTAACTTTTGAATTATTTGTCCTATTGTAACAGTGTCTTCCTCTCTTTCATCAGGGAAAATGAAGTTAGTTGAAGTAGTCTTGCATTTTTTTAAAAAGTTTATGGAATATTCATCTGCCTCTATTTTTTCTATTTGTCCTATAAAATGCTTGTATGATTTCTTGGTAGTATATTCAACTATCACAAAATCTTTGATCCTCAAAGTTTCATCCTGAGGAATATTTTGTAAATATTCGAAATCATCCTCCAGATCATTGTCATAGTCATCAACTACTGCCTCTGCAATATCACTTTCAGAAGATGTTTCATCAAAAACCTTCCTTTTTTCATTGTGAGCAACTTTCTCCGTGCTTGTTTTTCCTTTTCTTTCTGAATTCTCTCCTCCTCACTTCTCTTTTTCTCATCCATAAAAGGTGAACTAGTAAGAATTGTGGATTTAAGTTTAGGCCGGCCCTTCCTGATATTTTTTCTCTGCTCTGCCTTTGGGTAAGGTTTAACTTGCTCTGGCGAAAGAAATTCATCTGTTTGATTTACACCATGATTACTAGTGAAAGGTTCTGGCTCTGAATAATTTTGTGGCTTTTCATTATTGTCATCGGTCTATATTTTAGCTTCTAATGGTCTATCTGTAACATAAGAGCTTAAAAAGCCCTCCTCTTTGAAAATTTCAGAACCTACAGGTGATATTCCAGTTTTTCTAAATGACGACAAAATATTAGTAGGGGTAAAAGCTTTTGGTAGTATTTTACCCACCATACCGACAACATTATAAATAGTAACAGGAACACCTGGATGGTTAATCATCCAATTATCAGTCTCTTTGTTATAAAAAGTCTTGAATGGACCTAGACATCCCACGTCAAGAGGCTGAAGTTTATGGCTGCAGTGAGGTGGTATTGTTAGTAATACTATACCGTTGTCTTTGGAGTATTTCATAATTTTATAATCACAGTGAGCTTCGTAATTGTCCATGATTAGTAATATATTTTTTTCTTTACTACATCTTGTAACGTCTACTAAATGTTTAAGAAAATTAAGAAAATTATCGGTCGTCATCCAACCAGTTTTGAATGCGGCCCCTTGAGATCCAACAGTTGCTCTATTTAACATATGGGATTTAAAATTTTGACGAGGAAATATAAAATAAGGAGGACAGTAATTTCCATTGGCATAAATCGCTATACACATTGTTACTAACGTACCTCGTTCTGCACTTGTTACTTTTCCCACTTGTTTCAGTCCTTTGGGTGCTATAATTTTTGGTGGTCTGTGCACCGTCGTGATTCCGGTTTCATCGCAGTGGAATATTTCGTTTGTTGAAAATTGATGTTTTAACATAACACTTTTTAAATTATCGAAAAATGCCGATACGTTATAAGCATTAAAACTAGTAGCTCTGCAATACCAGCAGATTTATTTTGCTCCCATGAGAATGGAATTCTTTTATTGTTTGCCACTGCATATTGGTACGCAAACTCACAAGTGGCTTTTACAGTGAGTCCATGACAAAGCCTACATGCTTTTTTTAAATAATCAGTCAGAAGTTTTTCTTCTTCATCTAAGAATATCTGCGTAAAGCCATGATTCCGATTAAAATTAAAAGATTTTTTTTCATCTTCACTACATCCAATAAATTTAGAAACCATTCTTTGCAAAGAAGATTTCGTAACTGCAAATTTGTCTGCTGCTGCACGTATTGACAATTCTCCAGCTACAACCATCTCACTGGCTTTTTTCATTTTTCTTAGATACTCTTCATGATCTTGTTTACTTTTCTGAATGAATTTTAACTGATCCTTTCTACTGTGTTTTGGCATCTGTAAAACAAAACGGGCGTTAAGTTGCTTTACTCTTAAAGAATACAATAAGATTGATTATCTAAATATCTTTTTCGTAAATACTTAATATACAAAGGTACATCAAATTATGTTATGGTACATAGTGGGACACGTCCCTGTATATACCACATACTAGTGTCCCACTAAGTACCATTACATTAAATTTATAAACATTACTATCAGTTTGCATAAATCGTTTTTAGGAAAATATACCAATACACATACCTTTTACACTCTTTCCAGCACCTAACTGTGAAATTTCAGAAACTTTAATAGTCTTGTTACGGAATAATAAGGCATACAAAGGACATAAAAAAAGTTACTTTTCGTCTATGGAAACTTAACCGCAGCCATTACAGTCATATACTAAGTCGGTAAATAGCAACCTGCAAGTCAAAAGAACTCTTCTATTGTTGGCTTTTAACGTTTAATTCAACTACATCTACTTTATCATAGATGGCGAGATATTTTAATTGACCCATTATGTACCATGTCCCAGTATATACCACCGTTCCCTACATGTGTTCCTGCTAATAACTTAGTTTTTTTGTAAGAATAAAAACAATTGTATTAGTCAAAACTTAATTTAAGTTTAAATTACAAAATATACTTTAAACGTAATATCGTTAATGAAGACACCAAAGTTGTGGTTTTTTAATTAGCCAATGAAAAGCCATTCTCTGGTTAACATTCAGCCAGAATCTAAAATTACTTCAACAAAATCAAACGTAAGCGAACGTATACAAACACAAATAAAAGTTTGAAAATTCGCTATATATTCATGGAACAAATTGATTTCTATCGCACTCTTCTACGGGAAGTTTCTGCGCGGGGTCTTTTCTCAAATTAGGAATAGCTCCGGATTCAGTTAGTCGGCATTGTAAAATTAAGAAAACTCCCATGAAACTCCTAAATTATTCTCTCTTGAAGTAATTCTACTAGTGCTCGGTCTAGTTGGAGGTGCTCGAAAGCTGGCTTGCAATTTTAAAAAGTTTGGCAGCTATAGAGTAGTTCAATCGCGGTTTTATGTCTTTTTGTCTTTGTTTTCATATAAATTGTAGTTAGTTAGTCATACAACAAAGTACAGTTAAATGAGTTGTAGGATTGTGATTGTTTAAAAATGGTATTGCAACAATTAAAACAAAAGTTTTTATTGTAGAAAATATTTTTAAGAACTTTATATCGTATGCTTTTGGTATTATGCTACGATTGTCGAACCTTATAAATATTGTTTTCATTTAAGTAAATCAGAGTTAATCAGAGTTTAAGTAAATCAGAGTTAATGACGTCTTTGTAAGCTTCATCTAAAGTAAAAAATTGAAGTTCTAGATGTTATTTATACAAATTTCTCCAATAAAACGGGAAGATTTAGTAAATAATTTTATTCTTAAAAAGTTATTTTTAATTCCTTTTATTTATTTCATTTTTATAAAATCGTTCTCCGTTGCTGTTATCTCCATTTGATAAAATTCCCTTTTTCTCTGTTCAGTGTTTCCTGTGAGTGTCTTTATAAAGTTGAAGTAAATAGTAACTATTGTGCTACATCTTAGGCCTTCTGTAGTGATAGTTTTTTTTCTAGTACTAATTTTAATATGTCAACATTAAACCAGGGGACACTAATTTTTGTAAATGATTTTTTTGTTTAACTTTTATGAAGTTTCTTTGGAAGGTTCTAATTATTTCATCATATAAAATGTTGGGGTCGTCCCAGATTTTGTCTAGTAATTGAAGCAAGTCACACTGAAATCTGTCTTTATTTAGCCTATTAAACATACAATATTGTTCAGATTGATTGGACTGTATTTGACTGTACAAGATTTGAATTCGGTGATCACTGACGTCCTCTTATAACTACCAGTTCATGATTTGATTGTATTGGTGAATGTATAGTCTATAAGTGATTTTATATTACTTGTGTCTCCAGTAGATATACTTTGATGTACAGAGAAAAAAGCGTTTTGATAGATAGTCCACATTAATATCATCTACAATATAACATTTCTTGTTCAGTTCATTCAGCATGTCAACTTTGTCTTCTAGAATAGAATAAAATTTATTTACGCTAAAATTCAATGGTTTATATATTGCACAGAACAGCTATGATGAAACTGGTAACAATTTGGAAAAATTCTAGCATAACAATACACACAAAACTAAGGCTGGTAAGGGCACTTATTTCTTCCATAGCCACATATGTATCCGAAAAGTGGACTTTAAAGAAAGAGATTAAAAAAAAAAAAACTAGACGCTTTAAAATGTGGGTATATCGCCGCATGTTAAGAATATCCTGGATTAATCATCGCTCAAACGTATCGGTATTAGAACAACTTAAAGTAAAGGACAGATTGCTTAAACAAGTACAACAGAGATATTTGCAATATTTTGGACACATAGAAGAACAGGTCCGATAGAAAAAGGGTATGATAGTCGAGGGTAGAGTTGAAGGAAAGCCACCTAGGGGAAGATCTCCAAGCCGTTGGGTAGATCAAACAAAAATATTGATTAACCAAGGGTTACATGAAGCTCAACAACTAGCCCAAGACAGGCAAAGAAGGACGGAAATCGTGAAAAAACTGTAAAGGCCTGATGGTGTCACCACATCCCAAAAGGGATTAGGACTGAGTAGGAGGATATATTGCACCAAAAAATAAATTGACTTTTTTAATATAAACAAATAACATTGCACATATATCATCATATCGAGTAATTTCACTAAGTATGTAGAGATCTTTTACTAAAATAACAACACCATCACTTCGCTTTTCTCTGCCTACATAAAATGATTGATAACCATTGATTTTTTTTTCTTTTTTCGGATATAACCATGACTCCGTTACCGTTATTATCACAATATCAGTGACACTTTGGTTACATAAGAGTTCAATGAGTGGCTATTTATATACAGAATTTTAAATTTAGCACTTAGTTAACCTGTATTATAAAACTCTTCTAAACTAATGAATAAACAAGCTTGAATATTTTAATTCGTAGCCATTTTGTTTCATATTTTATTATAATCCAACTATTGCTTCCTCGCCTGTTATTCGTATAAGACGACTTTTATCCTCATTTCTCAAATAGATCTTTCCATTTCTAATCCAAAGATATTTACAACCTTTTTGTTTTTTAGTTTTGTATGCTAGATTTAACAAATTTTTGCCATCTTGTAAAAGAGACTCATTGACATGTACTTGAGTTTTTGTATTGATGTTTTTGTTACAGTTCAGCAGATCTGAGTCAAATCTTTTCCCTTTTCGACATTTCAATATTTTTTTTTTAGTTCTTGAGTTGCAAATTTTGCAACTATAACAGAGCCTCTTTTTGTGTTCTTCCTCATACATTCTTTAATGTCTGTTACTTAAATATTACACTGTAACAGATCGTTAACAAATTCCAAAACTACAGAATCAGCACTAATCTCTTCCTTTAATTGTGTACTCATACATTCAATATTGCATGTAATTATGTCACACTCTAAATCATTTTATTTTTTCTTCTTCAAAGTATTTTGACTTTGCATTTTACTTGCATATTTTCATTTTTTAATGCTTTCATTTGAGCCAGGAAACTTTCATTTTCAAAAATTGGTTGATCAAATTTTTCGGACATAAAGTCAACAGATTCAGAATTATTTTTTATCAGTAGATTCCTGCAATTCTTCCACAGATCGCTGTAATGAATCGTTACTAACTGGGATTTTATAATTTTTGTCACTACTACTCTTTCCAGAATAAACTGTTACACGGTTTTCAGGTACCATAATCTCGGTTTGTTTACAATTTTTACATTTAACATGCCCTTTCAGCACAGTTTTATGGAAAGCACTTTTTTGCAAATAATGCATAATATAGTTTTTAAAACTGATTTATTGCAACAATTACATACTAGAGTTGTATTGAATATGTTTGACATCCAAAATTTTCTTAACTTAACTTCAGTATATTAATGGGAAATAGATGAAAATCCATTTTAAATTCCTACCTAAAAAAATATTTTTTACGCTAAATCTGCCAAATGATTTCCGTTGTTATTTATGCATTGTTGAAGCCGAGCTTAAAAGTTTTGCATAACTCTTTGCAGAACTTCGACTGATATTAATGCAATCTTGGCAAGAATCCGTTGTTTGAAGGCTAGGAAATGTCATGAGGAAATCACTTTCAAATGTTTTTGACTTAACATTATCATTATCATTATTAATCAGCCTTGATTTGTCCATTGTTGAACATAGGCCTCCTCTAGATATTTCCATCTATTTCTGTTCTGCGCCTCTACTATCATATTGGTCACAATTCTCTTGAGATCGTTAGTCCATCGCGTTGGAGGTCTTTCCCATGGTCTTCACTTAAGCAATTTTTTTACACTTGTCCTCTTTTATTCTTGAAACATGTTTCGGCCATCTCCATTTTTGCCTTGAAATACGTTCGATATTGTCTTCAACTCCAGTTCGTCTACGAACTTCTCACATGTCTCAGTTTATTCCTCAAGCTTATTCCAAACATTGACCTCTCCATTAGCTTCTCTTGACAAAAATAAGTCGGAAACAATAAATGAGAATGACACTTTAGATGGTGCATAGATGGTTTTAAAACCCAAATTGAGTTTCGCTGATATTCTGTTCTATCTTTCTTTATATTATAACATGTACCACTGTAACAAATGCTTTCAGCTGCTTGTATAACTATATATTTTATTTATTTTAACTGTCTTATTCTTTTTGGTATTATAAATGTATCTCTCAGTAACAGTAGTTAATCGCCAACCGCGATGGTGTTTCAGTGGTCAAGGAAACCTGTTTTAAGGATACGTAACAAAATATCTGATACAACTATATATGTTTCTTGGATAAAAAGCTAAAATTTGTTTTGCATTTAACTGATAATTCCTCAAAACCCTTTAATTTGCCTATTATTGCTCCCTAGCCAGTTTTATTGCAGGTAGAACTTCTCATATTATTGGTGTAATCGTCTCTTCGGTACCTATTCGTATACTATCATGAAAAGTTCTCTGATGTACTTCGATCAGCGAGTTAGGTGTTGTTTAATCTCTATTATTCTGCTGTCTTTTTTTAACTATTGTATGTGTACAATGCTTCTTAGTTTTAATTGCTGTTATCTCGTTGATCTTTTTATATAAACAAAAGCTGTTTTACATTTTTATATCCGTCACTTTCTACGATCTCTTTGTGAATTCAGTCCTCTTTAGCATCTATGATGTTCCTTTTAATTCTTTTCTTAATATTGTATAGACCTCCTAAATAAAAATGAAAAATGATTGTTGTGGTATAATAATTATAAAGCCTTTCTTAAATATTTTTATAAAGCGATAAATTTTATATAACCTCTTATACACTCAATGCAATACACAATTGCAAAAGCATATAACAATTATAAGACTGGCCAACGAAGCCTTTAGAATTGGTAAAAAGAAATCAACTTTTATATTCTTAAATGATTATGACTATCAACCTGACGATTATTGCTCTAGCGCATCTCTTTCCAAAGTAGGCTTTTCTGCCCAGTTCCTACCTTCGTCACGTCCCAGAGAAATGTCTGGCAATCATACCGGGGTATTATTTTACATTTGCAATAACTGCTTCTATAAAGCGGAGCAACAGTGGCGGCGGTACAAACTTTACCGAGTGATTAATATTTCGATAGGAGTCAAAATTATAATGTAAACTGCTTGTTGCTGTTTTTTATTGCAACTCGATAAAACTACATCAATTTGCACTTTGTATTTAATATATTGTATTAAATATATTTTTATATCTAAGTTATATTGTATATTGGTACATTGTCTTACAGCCTATAAAATAAATGCGTACACTTACATGTAAGAGTACTAAGCTCTCTATTCTTTATAACACTAAATTAATTTTCTTATTTTAAAGACATCAGTGTTACCTTTTATATGTTTTGCACCTTTCTACATTTTTGACATCTGTCATTTCTCTTCTAATTTTTTTGCTAGCCATTGCTACTTATTGCCAAACATTTTCAATTTACTGCTTCAATGTTATTCACATCCTCCTCTATATTATCTCTCTATTTTAGAAAAAAAAATTCATTTAGATCTAAATTTACAAACCAAAAAGACATGTCGAAGAATTCGTGATATCGGACATATTGCACATTGACACGATAGGTCCATTCCCTAAAACAATGAAGGTAATTGATATTGTATCACGATGTTGTGCGAATTGACGAAATACGCAGTAAGCATTCCAGTGGCTAATAGGAAGCTGAGACAATACATCGTGGAATCTTTCAATTCAGTCGATCTTGTAATTCAAGATGTAAGCACCAGTAATTAGAATCGTAAAATATGTAATGTCATCCAGTAAAGTCCAGTAAACTCCAGTAAACTCCATAAATAGTAGTGAATAAATATACAGAAACAATTTGATACATATTTCCCAAACCTCTCCCGAGGTCAAGATGTAGTTGCATAAGAAATGTCAAGAGAGAAATAGGAGTATCGAAACAATCACAAACAATGAACTAACAGATTACTCAAATGTAACTTTACCATATATCAAAGATCTCACCCATATACTCGCAAGAGTACTAAATTTCTTTCATAATTTTAAAATTGCAAATAAAACAGTGTATAAAATTAAGAATTTACATGCTAAACTAAAAGATACTACACCTAAGGAGCAAATGTCACATGTAGTCTATTCTATTCCTTGTAAAGACTGCAATAAAGAATACATTGGCCAAACAGAAAGGTGCCTGAACAATCGTATCACATCACACAAGAGTGACGGTAGACTACATAATGATCATTGCTCATCAGCACTACATGTAGTAAATGAAGGACACTGTATGGATTACGATTCCGTTAAAATTCTAGAAAGAGAAACCGATTACAAAAAAAACTGTTCCTTGACGGCTTTCATAGCACAAACAGAAGACAATATGAACAAAAAAATAGATTTAATCATCTCAGTGAAATTTATCCTTTTCTCCTAATAGTTGACAAACAACAAATGAAAATTAGGAACTATCTAGACTCCATCTTAGACTAAATTAAAAGTTATTTACCATTGTATCATATAATTTATAATAGACTTTTGAGAAAACAAAGGACTTTTTATATGAGCTAAAACATCAAGCTAATACCATGGTCACAAAAACCTTCTTCTTGGTTTTTGTGACCATGGTAGTGTGACCATGGTCTTGCAACCGCCGATATGTATATTTATTTTATTAAATAAAATGTTAATTTAATACAGAGGAAAATAGTCCATGCTTTTACAATAGCAATTATGTATATTTGTTTTTGTACCATTTTCAATGTTGTATGTTTGTATTTTTTTTTAATAATGACCAGCTATCTATATAGCATTATCCTCGCATTAAAAGTATATATCATATTAAAAGACTGTAATTATGTATGTAACTAACTTGTAGCATTCCTTGATGATGTCGGTGACCACCAATGAAATATTGGAATTAAATAATAAAGAGTACACATATAGCCTATATTTTTTCAGGTGTTTTCCCAAAAAAAGTCTTAATCTTCTAACTTAATCAATAAGCTGTGATTAATACTATATATATTACTATATATATATATATATATATATATATATATATATATATATATATATTCAATAAGCACTTTTATTTTATTTTATAAACATTAAATTTTACAATTAAATTTCATGTTTACACTTTTTTAAATAGTTTAACATGGATTAAAAATTGGTATCTGACATTGACAGATGACATCTGGCAGGTGTCTTAAAATAGGAGTGGTTCAGGGTCGTATCTTAAAAATCTGCCATAGTAAATTTAAAAAACAACTCAATTTATTAAATTATAATACATATTGGAAAGATCTTTGATGCCAGTCTTATTATTGATAGAATTTGGATCTTTTTTTATGTGAATCATCTCCAATATGCATCTTTTGTTGTAATTTTGTTCTTTTTCCTGTACATTTTCAAAATAAAAAGAATGGCTATGTTCTAGAGAATGTTTGGCTAGGGTTGTTGTGTTTAATACATTGGTTTGTACACTATGTTTGTGTACAATAGCTCTTCTATGTAGGTATTGGTGTGTTTGCCCAATATATGTTGAATTACAGTATTTACAATTTATTTCATAAATAACGTTTGATTGATGGTCTTTATTAACCTTGGGTTTAAATTTTTTAAAATATTTTCCAGATGTTTTTGATGATTAACCAACATTAATATTATATTTTGCAAATATTTTTGACATTTTTTCAGTAAAATCATTAATGTATGGTAATATTATAAATATAGTATTTGTTTGAGTTGGTGACATTTCCATTAGTGACATTATTATTATTATTATTAGTATTATAATTATTGCTAGGTATGGTTTGGGTTTATTTTGGTTTGGTATTGGAATTGGATTGATTTCTGATAATATAATTTCTATTTTTAATTAGAGGGTTGTAAAATTCTGGTGGATAAATATTTTTTTCTAAAATATCTTTTTTTCTATTTCTCAAATTTGTGGAATGGTATCTAGTCCACAGTACTGACATATACAATGACTTACTTATATGTTTACCGTTTTTTGTTAAAAAATTAATTAAAATCGGCTTGAATACAATGTTTACATTGACAACTAAATGACAAAATTTCATGTACGTATATTTATGACATTATTCTTTGTCGGCTTTTATTATTGTTTTTAATTTTTATTTTTCGAAAACAATTTAAAAATTTCTGTACTGCGTATCCTTTTGCAAATTCTTAACGT
The DNA here is from genome assembly GCF_040954645.1 of Diabrotica undecimpunctata. Lineage (NCBI taxonomy): Eukaryota > Metazoa > Arthropoda > Insecta > Coleoptera > Chrysomelidae > Diabrotica > Diabrotica undecimpunctata. Next base: position 138,556,523 of record NC_092809.1, read on the forward strand.
TGCGCTTGTGAAAGACAAGATGATTAGATTCTATAAGGCTCGGTACCAGGTGCGTTCCGAATGTTATCATTTCGAATATACCTTAATCTTTAGGGGTCGTCAATTGAAAACGTCTCAAACATATGGATCGAACCATTTCACGGAAACAATTACTGTAACTCAAATGGCGTGGCATATTCGTGAAATGAGATCAAAATCTTTATGTGATAATTCTTGCGATTCCAATTGATTTAAAATAATAATTTGTTATGACAGAAATTGATTTAGACAGTTTGCAATCGTCAGTAGAAAAGCCTGATAATTAAGATTCTGGAAATCAAATATTAAACAAGGTGACAAGGGAAACTGTAGATGGCATATCAAATCGGTATTGGAATATACTAAAGACTAAGATAAAAATAAAAACAAATACATTTTTTTGCCAAGGGTATGAGGAGCTTTATTTTGCAATACATGTTTTTAGATTCTTCCGTTCATCATCCATATGTGGTTTTGTTAATAATTGGCTTTCTTAATTTTTCGGTAATTTTTTCTATTATAATATATCTATTATATTATATATATATTATATCTATTATAATATATAATCTTGTTCATTCTGAATGAATAGCTCCGTGCGTAACCATGCTAGGGGTACCTTGAAACGATGCAAACGTGCGTAGCGGCGGAATATGACAAAATTGGACCTATATTTTTACGCATAAATTTTATTAAAAATGGGTGCAAATACATGTTGCGTATTTAATTGTGCTAAAAATAGCATAAATAGTGAGTGTAGTTTTAAAGGTTTCAAAAGATTACATATAAATTAGAGAAAAGAAAAAGATGAATTCGTGCTATTAATATGAAAAAGTAAATAAATAAAGTAAATAAAAAATCACATAATTTCATTTTTATGCAATTGAAGTAGGAAAAAATTTAAATAATTTACTTTAAATGACATTTCATAAGGCTTTAAGCTAACTGCATCCTGCCTGATGACTTTAGCTTTCATATCATAACTTTTACTATTATTGTTTTTAATTACACATGCTCTTCCACATGAAAAACTTGATTTGCCAGTACTAGATTTATCTCTTTCTTTTCCGTTTAGGGTTGAAAAGATAAATTATGATGAATTTTTAAAACCCAGTTTTTAATACTACATTTATTTTCTACATAAACTGAAAAAATATAATTAAAAAACTAATTACTAATCATTTTCAATTTCGTATGTATTTAACATATGTTTAACCTCAAATTGGGAGGTCCAAAACTGTCACACGAAGGCGGTAGGTGTCGCGTCAGTCACACACGGAGAGAAATTCTTAATGACTTGATGCATATTTATGAATATCTGTATATTAATAAAGTACATAGGCCAACAAAACTCAAACTTCAAAAATTTTGTTTATTTAAATAGCTGTTTTTTACTTTACGTCAAAATCATGAGAAATTATTTGTAGAGGACTGAAATCTGTATTAAAAACAATATTAAAATTGTTCTGAGAATTAAACACATTTCAAAATTTTGCAAAAATATAATATATTTCGCAGATTTGGCAGAGTATTGCTGTAAAAGCTAGGACACACGTAGTGCAAAATGTGAACTTACACAAAATCACCAGGTTATGAAAGAATGTAGTTTTATCCATAAAAGCAAATTTGTTATTATTACCGATTCAATTTGTGCATTACTTGAAATAAAAGAGTTATATACAACTCACTTTATACTTCTCAAGATCAAAGAAGAATTGTCTTATCTACAAGCTCAACAAAAAGATATTTTCTTCATATGGGTAACTTTTCATAAGGGAATAATTAGCAATGAGGAATTGGACTCTTTGACAAACAATGAAATAAGAGACCAAAATATTACTACTATTAATAAAATATCTTGAGCTGAGGACAAAGTAAATATCAAAGGTTACATCTACAGCTCGTAGCAGACTACTTGGGATCACACTGCTACGAAACTCAGAGAATGCCTAGGTCAAGTACGCACCAGACTCATCTTACCAAGTAATAAAAAAGACCAAGTCATCCTCAACCGACTTCGAATAGGACATACTCTACTTACGTACAAACATATTTTTAACAAGAAGGCTGCTTCGAACTTAACCAAATGCAACACTTAATCAACAGTGAAACATAAATATCGAGTGTCTATTATACAAAAACGAAAGAATCGCGTGTGCTCTGAGTGACAATTTAAAAAATGTACTGACTTCAAATATAACACGTTTATTAAATTATCTCAAAACAACCAAACTATATAGGAAATTGTAAAGTATTTTTATGTAATAATATGTATTTTACTCTATGTGCATGTCCCTCCGCTATTAACCATTAGTGATTGATGCGAGTATATTTGTGTAAATAAAAAAAATCTTGCCAACTTAGGAGCATGCACATTACTTTTAAATCAGCACATAACATCTTACTATAAGTGGAATAGCATAGTTTATTTAACACTATTTCTAGGTATTCATAGCTTTCTTACAGATGTATCAAATGACAAATATACATAGATAAGCACATTGTACCACTGGTTACTAATAATAATAATAATAATAATAACTAATAAAATAGTATTTAAACCTTCAGTCTTCCTTTTTTTATTAATTCAAACTCTCAAAGCGGGAATATCTGAGCGTAGTACACAAAATCTCTATCAACTGAACAGTTTTTTTTTTTTTAAAGCAAAGATGGATATAGAAAAGTCCTGATGGAAATACAAGGAACGAAACCGACTATTTCTTAACAAACAAAAAAGAATTATTTAAAGACTTAAATGTGTTAAACCAGTTTATTACAGTGATCACAGGTTATTAAGAGCAAAAATAACGATATCGTCCGAAAAAGAAAGACTCAAAATGATACATAAGAAACTACCAAAGAAATATACAAGACAATATTCAGGAGTTCGAAAAATATATTGATAATTCATTGAAAGACACAACAACAGACATCAATATATTCAACAAAATAGTCAACACAATGCAACATGCTCAAACTAAATATTGTCCAACAAACAACAGGGATGAAATACTAAGTCAACTTACGGAAACGCTTGTAGACAAAAGGCGACAGATTAAAGGAGATAACAGTATAAGCAAGTAAGAGCTAAATAAAATAAATAAGACGATCATAAAGGCAATAAGAAACAACATAAAAAACTACTAAGTAGAAAAAAGTAAACAAAAAGTAGAGCAAAATAAGAACATGAAAGTTTTGAGGAGGAGCCTGCAAAAGAGAGAAAGAGAAATTCAAAAACTAAAAAACAGAGCTGGAGAAGAAACTACGAACATAGATGAAATATTGACCATAGTCAAAGAGTTCTACAAAGAGCTAAATAGATCAAGAGAAAAAGATAACAATACGCAACCTCCAATTACAGTAAAAACTGGGGTACTACACCAAGGATAAAATTTAATGCCCGATATACCAAAATCCGAAATCAAAGAGGGCCCAAAGAAAATGAAAAATAATCGCATCCCAGGCGAAGATGAAATAGTGTCAGAAGCGTTAAAAATTAAAAAAGATCTATTACTTAAAAAAATTAAACTACTTTTCAATATCTGCCTTCACAACGCCAATATTCTAACAGACTGGAACAACTCTACTATGCGTCTATTACATAAAGGAGGAGATAAAGCAAATGTAGAGAATTACGGACTGATTAGCCTCCTCAGCCATATATACAATTATCAGACTTACCTAATACAGGGTGTCCAGAAACTCTCCTGAAAAACGAAGACCGGAGATTCCTCAGATAATTTTAAGACAATTTAAATTAATTCACCTAGTCCGAAGATGCTTCCTCAGGAGTTAGAGCTCTTTGAAAATGGCGTCTTGTAATTATTTTTTTAATACATTTCATATATATTTTTAATACAGATTCCATTAATTGCGAATTTCTAGTACCAGTCATAGCCGTCCGGTTTGGGTAGGTCAACGGATATTTTAACGCATAGCTTTTTTGTCTTTAAATTTTAAGCATTCATTAAAGTAGATTACTAAATTTTCAGATTTTCTAGCACTAAAAAGCACTGTTACTTTATGTTAGTAGGTTATACCGTTTTCTGGAAAAATCGATTTTAATTTTTTGTGTTTTTTCGTCATGAAAGTTAAATTAATAGGTATCTTAATTAATTTTATAAATTATCTTTTGTTTAAATAAATGCGGCATACAATTTGTAAAAAAACAGTTTGGGAAAAGCAAAAAATCAAATTGAAACAAAATTTTATTTAAAGGGTTTTAAAAACAAACTATTTCTTACGATGAAACGAAACTAACACAAAAGAACAAGTATCAAAAGTAAATAGTTACAAAAGATGCTCGATGTTGATGGCCATTAGTCTCTATGCGTAAATTTGCTCTTTTGCTTAGAGAACGTCGAATTCTTGCAAAAATTCCAAAGTTATTTATAAATTCATTGCTAGAGTTGTGCACGATTTTGTATCGGAATGGAATAAACAAATGCTTCTATTTATCCCCAAACACAATAATCGCAAAGATTAAAATCCGGCGACCATACTGGCCAAGCAACTGGACCGCCTCTTCCAATCCAGTTGTCTTCGTAAGTATTATCAAGAAAGTCTCGTACATTCCTGATAAAGTAGGCCAGAGGGTCGTCATGTAAAAAACATAAGTTTTGCCGAATGTTTAAAGGCACATCATCTAATGAATGAGGTAAAACGTTTATGCAAAATCTATGCTGATGTTTAAATAAACAACGTGGGGATTGCCACCAACGTACGAATAATATTGTGCATTACGCACATTAAAAATTTTATTTTTTGTGAATGTAGCTTTGTCGCAAAACAAAATGTTTCTGAAAAAAATCTTCATTTTAATTTCTACAATTTTGTAACCATCTAGTGAATTCTTCACGATCAGGAAAATCTCCTTGTAGCATTGCTTGCACCTTTGTAAAATGTAAAGGATATAAATTTTCGTTGTGCAAGATATTTCCTTCGGAAGATTTTGAAATTATGGAATACATGACAGATAGTCTTTAAACGCTAATTTTTGGATTTTTCTTAACTTCCATTAAAATAACATACACTATCATGTCCCCCTTTTTATTTTTTTTTGGAACCACTAAACCTGTTTCTCTTAATCGTTGATGAAGAGTTGTCAATATTGAGTGAGTGGGACCACGATTGGGAAATTTTTCAGAATATTTACGTTGTGCTACTCAAACTTTACACCTCATTTCGCCATAAACGTAAGCATATCAGCGTATTAGAAAAAATGTTGAAATAATTACTATTTAAATGGGAATCAGCTACAATTAAAGGGTAAAGTAAGTTTATTGACGTTTCAATTTCTACTTTGGAAATCGTTTTCAAATGTTTGTATTTTGCAGACAAGTGCAGAAAAAATTTTGGTATAAGAGAGAAGACATAAAATCACTATAAGGAATAGCAAACAAAAAAATAGATTTCGATACAGAAATAAAGAAGCAGAAAATATAGCTCTCGTAATCGAAACAAACGAAAACATGGAAGGCACTAAGGATTTATAAAAGTACAGAATAATTTCTAGCGGAGCTCCACTTAGTAGACAAACATACTGAGGGGCGGCAATTCTTATAAATACTAATAGGAAAAACAAAATGAGTAACCATTCATATGTAAATAAAATGATAATAACAAAAAAGTTCAATATTGAGAGAGGTCATTAAAATATCATAGGCATCAGAGCAAGGAAGAAGAGAAGAAAGAATTACAAAGAATCTTAAATAAAAGTAAGAGAACAAACCAGATCTTGATTTGTAGAGATTTAAATGCTATTTTAGATAATCTATCAATACCGGGAGTGCTTGCATCCTTTGGCGAAAACAGTGCAAATGAGCATAGAGAGGAACTGAAACAAACCTAAAACTGACAAACACATTTTTTTATTAAAAAAATATGTACATAAATACACTTAGTCAATGGAGTGCAAGAAGTCAACGATCCGTTATAGATTACATCACAGCTAACGAAAAGATAAAAACACGAGTGTCTATAAAGGCAGCGATATCTATTTAGAATATTTCTTATCGGTATCTATCTAATCCTAAGAATATTCTGGAATAAGTTAATTACTGATATCGAACCTGATTTACATGGAGGAAAGACATTAACCTATGAAGTCAAGATCCTACCGCTATACTATTTTTTCTATTTGGTTATTTATTCAATTTTTTTACCAATTTTATTTTTAGAGGTTAATTTAATTTGTGTTGAGGATGGTATTTCCATAATTCTCTTTGTCATACTTGAGGCAGGTGTGTAAGTAAGACTTACACACCTGCCTTAAGTATTTAGCATTAACACCTCAAGTGATTTTACGTTATCTATATACCTATTAATAAACCAGTTCTCCTCTCCTACTTTTAGCAAAAATAAATAAAAAACAAAAATATATACATAATACTTTATTGATTTTAATTATTTATAATATCATTATTATATATTTTCTTTAAAAACATTTTGATTCTGTTATGTTCGGTCTATAGGTTATCGTTTACGAGTAACATAAGGGTTGTTAGGGCCATCTGCATGAAATTAATAATATATTCAAACACCAACTATATAAATGGATCTATCAACGGAATTTTATGGCTCCAAAATACATTGTGAAATCGACTATAATAGCTCTATTTGCACAAATAATAATTGGGGTTATTACGTAAATAATGTAGCACATAATAAATTCGTTGACAAGGGATTTTGATAATTTTCCTAGTCTCGTGGTGATATTTTGGGGGTGCTCTCAAATGAACACCACCTATTACCATATTATAACGCTTGAAGCGACACATTTATATGATAACGCAGTATTAACTAATCACTGGCGATTCCAGTGGCGCTACTCAGGTGTACTGAAATGCAACACAACTATGTATCACTGGAGTTTGTCAGATAAATCTACACGTTATCAAATAACCTTATTTTATTTAATTATTGTCTTGTTTACAACATTGACAATGCCTATCACTTCGTAAAAATATGTTTTTGTTAGCTGATCAAGGATTAAAACTGTTGCTGGCCTTTGCTGAGAAAACAGATAGTCTGGGTCTCCGCATAAATGAAGAAAAGACGAAATACATGGTAGAAACCAAAAATCCAAGACCAAGAGTTAGGCAGAACATCAGTATAAATGATCACAACTTCGAAGTAGTAAGGGAGTTTAAATACCTGGGGGCGATAATCACAGCGGACAACCACATAGAAAGAGAGGTCTCAGCAAGGATAGCTACGGGAAATAGAGCATGATAATCCCTTTCAACATTATTAACATCGAAGCTGCTAAAGAGAAAATCTAAATTAACATTGTAAAAGTCGATTATTCGCCCAATTATTACATATGGCAGGGAAACATGGAGTCTCAACCAGCGGGAAATCAATAAGCTTCTAGTATTTGACATAAACGTTCTCAGAATAATATTTGGCCTTCAAAGAGATAAATTGACAGGGGATTGGAGAAGACGCCGCAATGTTGAATTGGTGACTCTGTATGGAACCGAAAACTTAGTCATATCAAGGCAAACCGAATAAGATGGGCAGGTCACGTGGTACGATCAGATAATGACAAAGTGTTAAAGACAGTGTTTTTTGAAAGACCAGATGGTATAAGATTAGTAGGCCGACCGAGAAACAGATGGAAGGATGATGTTGAAGCCGATTTATCTAGAATTGGGGTACAACAATGGGAAATAGAAGCGCAAGATAGTAGAGGATGGAGGGCGATAGTGGATGCGGCGAAGATTTACCCTGAGTTGTAAAGCCATTGAAGAAGAAGAAGAAGAAGTTTTTGTTTGCGAAATTTTAATACTAAAAATGCCAGATTTACTTCATTTGTACGTATTGCAGTTTTAATCGTATACCAAGTTGGCTCTGGCCGAGGAAGGTTAATCTGTTATTTGCTTTACATATTCGAGATTATGCTAAATACTTTCCTTAAATTTTACTTTGAGGATACATAATGTGTAAATTTAGAATACGTTATTTTTAAATACTTTTTTAAAGATTAAAAGCGGAATATATAATTATATATCAGAGTAACTAAAAAAGTTCCACTGAATGGAAAATATTTGAAAGTTTTGAAATGCAAAAAGGTATAAAGCAAGGATGTAGTTTGAAATAACTATTATTCTTATTAATTTTCTTCTTCTTGTAGCAAATATTTGCTTTGGATTTTGGCTACCATCTTGGAAATCTGTATTTTGCAAATTGCTGCTCTAAAAATATTTGTGGTTGTTGTGCTGAACCACGTAAGTAGATTTTTCAGCCAGGAAACCCTTCGTCTTCCTGGTCTTCGTTTTTCTTCTACTTTTCCTTGTAGAATTAATTAAAGCAACCCATATCTTTCGCTGTTCCTCATGATGTGACCGATGTATTAGATTTTGGATGTTTTTATTGTGGTTATCAACTGTTTTCGTTTTTGCATTCTTAATAAAACGTGCTGGTTAGTAACGTGGTCGGTATAGCATATCTTTAGGATTCGACGATAAAGCCACATATCGAAAGCCTCAATTTTCTTGCAGGTAGCATCTGTGAGAGTCCATGACTCAACTCCGTACAACAGTACAGGAAAGATATATAACATCGTAGTAACCTGATTTTTATGGGTACTGCTAAATCAAGGCTTTTGAATAGCTTAGCTATTTTTTGAAATGCAGATCTTACTTTCTTTTTTTTTTAATAATTATAAACAAAAATGTTAAAAAACATAAGAAGAGAAACAAAAAAGCTACAAACATTTATAGGATAAAATATAATAAAACCAATATAAGTAGATGTACTATTCTGACGTAATTCTGTTAGCAAACAGTTCCAAAAAATGAAAGAGGCTGACAAAATATGATAGACAAAAGACTCAAACAAGGATGCTGTCCTTCCTTAGAATCCCTCTAAACGACGCCATATTGCACACACTATGCTTTGCAGACGACCAACTAGTCTTGGCCCAGGACTACGAAAATTTAGAATATATGGCACGCAAACTTATTCAGGAGTATCAGAAATGGGGCTTAGAAGTAAATATCAAAAAAATAGAATACATGTGTATAGGAGGAGAAAAACAAAGTCTAATTTAAGAAGAGCAATACCATTAAATAAATCACTATAAAATGTATAAATATCTAGGCATACACATAACCAATGACGGCAATTTGGATCAAGAGATTTAACGCAGAAATAGCCAGGGAAGACAAGCCATTCGGCGATTGAACAGCATACTATGGGATAAAATAATTTCGAGAGAAAATAAACACAGAATCTGTAATAGCATTGTCAAAAGCATTGTCACATATGGAAGTGAAATATGGCCACTGAATGAGAAAACCGTAAAGACTTTGAAAGCAATAGAAATGGATTATTGGAGGAGACCGGCATCTAAATCAAGATTAGACAGAGTAAGAAATGAGAGAATTCAAGAAATCATGGGCGTTAAATATTGAATAACAGGGGACATCAGAATCAACCAAGTAAGATGGAATGGGCACGTACAAAGAATGAATGACAGTAGAGTCCCAAAAAAAAGTATTAAACTGGACACCGCAGGGAAGACGAAAGAATGACCAACCGAGATTAAATTGGAGAGAAGAAGTTGACAAGGATATGAAAGCTAGACGAATTGAAGAGTAGCTTCTGAATCACCGAGACTAATGGAAACTGAATATCAAAAAACAGCGAAGAACGTTATAAACTGATAGTAAACGAAGAGAAAAGTAATATACTAATAAAAAAATAGAATAAAGTAATTGAAAGCAAAGAGAAATGATTGGAGATAATAAGAAAATTTGATTTATCTTGGAACCATAATTTCTAATGATGCAAAAATAGATATTTTCTGGATGAAAGTTAACTAAAATACAGTATTAAACGAAATAATATTGGGAAAAAAGAAATAAATACAAAAAGTAAACTTAAACTTATACTTAAATGACCAAAATAAACAAATACAGAAAAAAAAAACAAAAAACAATTTAAAAACATCTACTACAAAAATATAAAGGAAACTGTCACGCTAGTATGGTCACCTCAAAAAAATTTATATAAGAAGATCCGTAATAGAAGAATAAATAAAAAGGCAGTTCAAGAATAAATAGATAGATAATGTAAACAAAATTGTGTAGAAAACGAAAGACGATTGAAGCAATCAGTGCATACCGAAAAACTGTAAGAAATAGATAACGAACAAATATAAAAACAGAAATTAAACGCTGAAAAGCGTAAGGTTTCACACAATGAAGAAGGTATTGATGCTAGCGTGAAATGTTTAAATGTGCTTAAAGGCTTACAAGAATTCTTGTCAAATGAAGTTGCCACCAAGAGCAGTGATTTTGGGGTTAACGACAATGCTAAGAAGCATATTGGTTAATCTAGGTTATTGTAATATGTGACAGAAGTTAATGATAAAATAGAACCTGTCAGATTATTCTTTGGTATAACAAAACCAATTTTATGCACTGACGAACGCACAGTATTAATTCCGGCCTTAAGATGCATGAATGCCCGTAAAAGTATCAAAAACATTCGTAACAACGTAAAACATTCAAGTAGCTGATGGTGAATATTTTCACATTGACAAGCCAGAAACGAACATTCATAAATCCAGTGCTTCCCAGACACTCCCACTCACTTCTTCTTCACGTGCCATATCAGAATTATCCGTCGTTGGAGATCGCCATTGCGAAGGCTTCTCGATCGTCTGCCATATGAAATAATTATCCTGCATTTGATATCTGATACCGCCTTAGGCGTATTTAAAATCAGAAGATGGGTCGCCAGAAACCAACCAAATTGCGACGAATCTTCGAGCAGGTTGGGATTCACAGAGGATTGTTGAGCCAAAGATAACAATAATGATGATGAGTATGTACATAAAGCTCAAATTCCGTCAAATATAGCCAACGTATTATGATAGCACATTACTTAAAAAATAAGAAGAAGAACCATTTACAGATTAATACATAAACTGGAAAGATAAATGAAAAGATAATAAGACCAAGAAAACCAATATGTAAAGAAATAAACCTATGCTCTAACATATGTAACATAAAAGCTTATTTATTTTATATGTTCTTGTAATAAACTATAATTTTTTCTCATTTATTCTATAAATAGCAAACGAGTATATACTTAAAAAGTTTCAGATGGGTAATGGATAGTATCAACGCGAATGCAGTTGCAATCAAGGTCAAATTTGTTCAAATAAGGATATGTTTATTTTTTACTCGGATTTGTGTATGTGTATCTATTTAATGTTAACTTTGGAAATTTATATCGAATATTTATGAGAAATCTAAGTATCATATCCGTCCAGGTTTATTTTTGATATTCCAAAAACTGATAATTATTTTTTGGTATTTCCAGACGTTTTTAACGAAAACTGATTTTATTATTCCTATTCTTAGTAGTACGGGAAGACCGTTATCTATTAAGGCTAATATTTAGACAGAAAATCTCAGGAAGTTAGGAATTTTTGATGACTGAAACATTGTTTATATTATTGTAGATATTTTGAGGCAGTTGCCATTTTAATAGGTATTAATAAAAGTTACTTAAAGTTGTTATTAATGTTTTTAGAATTTTGACAATGAACAAAAGCTCATTTTTGTGAAATTAACAATTTTTTTATCAAAATATTGCTCTCAGAGTTTTAAAGGATCATTTGTTTTATCACTCCTTAAGAGCACAATGTCTAAGTGACAGTGGAAAGACTTTTTTTGTAGATAGTACCAATTACTCCATACAATTGTATTTAGTTACTAACCTTGAAACGATTGTAGTATCCGTATGGTGTCTCAAAAACTCACTATCTGTAGAATAAACATTCCATACAATCATACCCTCACTTAGGTGGAACTAGGGCATTTAACTGTCCAACTTTCCACACTTCTTTTAATTGTAGGATTCTTTAATGCTCTCAACACTACGGTTAGGATGTTAAGGCTCAGATACTATACATGGCGAAGTAAAATTATACAAAATTCACTAAATATTACCGAAACTTGTTTCCCAAACAATGGTGCTTACATAAATTTCAACATCATAACTGGAATTCTGTTAGCAGTCCACTTAAGTTTATGCGATTTTAGAACATATTTTTGACTAATATGGGACGTCATTGTACGATAGTGATTAGTTTTCATACGCATATCGAACAAAGCAAAAAAAAAAAGAAAATCTGTAACCTGACTGGATGAGTACAAGATCTGACATGATCTGACTATGTATGATATATCAATAATTACGTATTTCACTTTAAAAAAAAAAAACTTTTTTTTTTTTTTTTATTTAGAAAAAACATATAATCCACATCAACCACGAAGGGTTATTAGTGGAGTAACGTACACAAAAGTTCATTTTATTTACATTAAATATATGTATATAAACGTAAATCTTTTAAATAATTTATTACATGGTCAGTGTTTATGGTTAAGGTGGTTTTGATGTCATCTGAGATTCCATATTTTCTTCTTGTTTCTTCGTGGTACTGGCAGTCAGTCAGAATATGCTTCACCGTCAATGGGAGAGAACAGTTTCTGCAGGTTGGAGAAGGTTCTTTGTTGATTAAGAATCTATGGGTCAGTGCAGTGTGTCCAATTCTTAGTCGGTTAATTATTACTTGATCACTTCTATTGGATGGATTATTTAAGATGGTCTTCACAAGGGGATAAATCTCATATAGTTTGGTTCCTGAATCTTTCCAGTAGTCTTGCCATATGTTCATACAGTGGTCTTTAATTAGGCTTTTAAGATCGGAGTAGGGGTAATTTCTTGATTTGGTTGTGTATTGTGAGTTTATTCGACTTGTGTTTGCTAGGTTGTCCACTTTCTCATTTCCAGCTATTCCTACATGCGACGGTACCCAGATAAATGCTACTTCTTTTCGAGTTGATTGGATTACATTTATCTCATTTTTTATAGCCCGAAATATTGGATTTGTAGGATATATTTGTTTTACACCTAATAGAGCATTTAATGAGTCAGTGATAATGACACATTTATTCTCACTACGCGTTTTGAAGTAAATTAAGGCTTCCAAAATGGCTATGGTCTCGCCTGTGAGGATGCAGCAATTTGTAGGTATGGATATAGTGTGAGTAGTGTATTTACAGTAGTATGCAGCAGCATGTCCGTCATGAGCTTTAGAGGCATCACTGAAAATTTGGAGATGATTAGGATAATGAGATATCACTTCGGAGTAAAAGTGTTTAATGAAAATCGGATTTGTAGTTGATTTGGGGTATTTTGTGAGGGTTAAATCAATGGTAAGTGGTTGGATTATCCATGGAGGAAAATTTACACTGACTTGTAGAGATCGATTTAGCTTATCCATATCAAAGTTAGAAGATTTTATTCGTTCTATAAGGGGAGTACTATTTTTAGTTGGTTTTGTAGAACCAATATTCGGATGGCAAATTTGGGAGAATACTGGATGTTGTTTCTGTGCTGATATTTTCCCTATATAGTTTAGGGATAGTTGTTGGCGTCTAATATATAGAGGTGGTTCTCTCGCTAAAACTTGTAAGCTACGAATAGGACTAGTTCTGAAGGCACCCAGTGCTAATCTCAAAGCTGTAGATTGTATGCTATTTAGTTTTTTTAAAGCAGTTTTGCTTGCAGCACCGTAAGATATGCAACCGTAATCTAATTTACTTCTGATAAGTGATTTGTAAAGGTTAATTAATGTTTTACAGTCGGCACCCCAAAATTTATTAGATAACATTTTAAGTATGTTTAACCGGTTTTGGCATGCTTGTTGTAATTTATTAATATGCACATTCCAATTTAATTTTTTATCGAAAGTTAGGCCTAAAAAACTTACTTCTGTTGACTGTTTTATAGGTAAATCATTTAATCTTAAATTAATTGTATGGTGAGTGTTATTTTTACTAAAAATTACGTATTGAGTTTTTTCTGCAGAAAAATTAAATCCGGTTTGTAATGCCCAATTTTGAAGTCGATTTAACATAAGTTGTAATATATTTGTTGCTGAAACTAGGTTATTAGATTTGGTGTAAATAACAATATCATCCGCGTAAATGCTAGCTTTAATAGGAGCTCTGATTACATTTATGATGCTATTAAAAGCCACTAAAAATAGGGTTGGACTTAAAATGGATCCTTGAGGGATTCCATTATCTAGCGTTTTTGGAGAACTTATGATTCCATTTATTCTAACTTGTATAGAACGATTACTTAAAAAATTTTTTATAAAAGCAAGCATGTTACCTTGAATTCCATAATTATTAAGTGTTGCTAATATAGAGTGTTTCCATGTCCTATCAAAAGCCTGGGTTATGTCAAAAAATATTGCAATCAACTTCTGATTGTTTGCAAAGGCTTCATTGATTGAGGTTTGCAGTGAAATATGATTATCTAATGTAGACCGTTTCTTGCGAAAACCACTCTGAAATGGGGTAAGGAGATCTTTTGTTTCTAAATACCATGTTAGACGGAGATTTAGAATTTTTTCCAGTATTTTGCACATGCTGCATGTAAGAGAAATAGGACGGTACGATGAGGGTATATCTTTGGGTTTATTGGGTTTAATAATGGGAATAGTTATTGACTGAGACCAGAGTTTTGGAAATTTATGATTTAAAAAACAGGTATTGAATAAATCTAACAATATTATTTTTGCTCTGAAAGGTAGGTGTTTTATGAATATTGGTGGAATATCATCATGCCCTGGGGATGTGTTTTTGGAGTTTACAATAGAGTATTCTAGTTCTTGAAGAGTTATGGTAGCATTTAATGGATCACCAAATTCCTTATCAACGATTTCGAATGATTCTATATTTTGCTTATGTAATAAGAATTCCGGCGTTATATTTTGGTCGCTAGAATTTTCTTGGTAAACTTCGGCTAAGGTTTCACCAATAGCTTTTTTACAGGTGATGATCTCATTATTATATGTTAGTGCATTGATATGCCTAAAGGAGTTGGTGCCTTTAAGTTTCCGAATTTTAGACCAAATAACCTGTGAAGGTGTTGATGAATTTATGGACGATACGTAGTCTTTCCAAGTATCTTTTTTGCTTTTTTTCATAAGATATCTTGATTCAGCTCTGAGTTTTTTAAAATTAAGTAAGTTTTCGTCTGTATTATGTTTTTTAAGTTTATTAAAGGCATGTTTACAAGATGAGAGTGCTTTTGCAATTTCACTATTCCACCAAGGTACGGGTTGCCTTTTACAGGGTTTTGTCTTTCCTATATTTTCTAAAGCTGCTTCTATAATAATATTATTTAAAGAGGTGATATCATAGTTTATATCATTGGTTAAATGGAAGTTTTCAAGTTTATTATTGATATAGGATTGATAGGATGCCCAATTTGCATTTTTTAATTTCCAGGACTGATATATTGGGAAATCAATGGGATGAATGTGATCTGATGTTATAGAAATTGGAAAGTGGTCACTATTATATAATGAGTTCAAAGTGTTCCATGACAATGTAGTTGAGAGTGATTGACTGCATAAGGATATATCAATGGCGGAAAATGAACCGTTATAAGAATTAAATCTAGTTGGATTCCCTGTATTAAGTAACAATAAATCAGAACAATCAATTAGGTTTTTCAATAAGTTACCGTATTTATCAGTTTTGTGACTTCCCCATGCCGGGTGGTGGCAGTTCATATCTCCTAAAATTAATTTAGGATGTGGAATTTGGTCTATAAGATTATTTAATTCGTGCATATCTAGATTACTAGGGTGTGGTAAATAAATGTTACATATGTTAATCTTTTTATGATAGGTAATAGAGACTGCTACAGCTTCAAGATTAGTACTTAGCGCGATCGGTTTAGCTTCCAAATCAGTTCTGGTGAAAATAGCTACTCCACCACTAGCTTGTTGAGCTATTCGATTTTTATTAAAACATTGAAAATTTTTTAAATTTATGTTATTTTGTTTAAAGTGGGTTTCTTGAAGACAAAGAATTAAAGGGGAAAGCTCGCCGATTAGTAGTTTTAACTGTTCATAATGGGTATAAAACCCATTTATGTTCCATTGCACTATAAATGAATTAGTCATCCGTTAATTATTTTTCAACTAGTGACGATTCGTCAGTTTCGTCAGCTGAAGAAGGGTTAGGGTTTATTTTTTTCTTTAGTCGGGTGATATTATTTCTTAACCTAGAATTTTGGGTGTAACAATAAACAAAATTAAGGATTTGAATTAGTTCCTCTGGTTCATTGGAGTAATCTTTAGAAGTTAATTCAGGGTTATGAGAGTTTAAAACATTTTCCATAAAATCACATATTTCATTAAAGTTTAGTATAAATGGAGGTGATCTATTTTCGATTTTGTCTTTGATGGATTCTAGGGAGTGGATGACATCTTCGCGGGGGGTTTTGGAAGAAGTTTTGGGTTTCTTTTTTGGTTTATTTTGTTTAGGGGTATTAAAAACGGATGAGTCGGTTTTTGGGTTGTCATCGTTAATTTCAGGAGATGATATGCTATGTCTTTTTAGCTGTTTAGAATTGACTGCATTATTTAAGGTTATTGATGTTTCTGGTGTCGTAGTATTTTCAGTGTTATTTACAGCTGGTGCTGTTGTTTTGGAAGAAGAAGACGACGTGTTTGAATTATCTTTAGATATGTTTTGGATGATGTCGGTTTCCGTAGTATTTTCAGTGCTATTTACAGCCGGTGATGTTGTTTTGGAAGAAGAAGACGAAGTGTTTGGATTTTCTTTAGATATGTTTTGGATGAGGTCGGTTTCCATAGATTTAGATATTTTATCATTAGGTTCATTAGGATTAGATAATGACGATGTGATTAGAGTTGAATTTGAGAGGGGAGTTGAAAGGGTATCATTAGGTTGATGATGTTTAGATAATGTTGATGTGGTTTGAGTTGAATCTAAGAGGGTAGTTGAATTAGTTTGGTTTGAAATGTTAGCGCATTCTGATTCTTGATGACCAATGGTTTTACATTTGGAGCAACTGAATCCGTCTATGAAGAGAAATACTCGGTAGGAAGTATTATCATGAGTTATGGTAAAAGAGTCAGGAATAGACATATTTTCCAGGGGTGTAATGAATGATTGCCTTCTAAAGCTCAGAACATGACTGTACTCACTTTCAGACATACCTACTCGAAGAAAAGTCATTTTAGATACAGTGTGAATACCAAGTTTTTGTAATTCTTCTTCAATTATTTCGTTCGGGATTGTAGGACATGCATTAGATATTAGAAGTCTCTGGGCTGGAGAAATTAATCTTCTTACATCGACTTGACATCCATTTATTTCGATATATTTATGAGAATGAAGAAGAGCATCAACAGTGTTTTTTGAAGAGAGATATATGCATATCCTATTGTTAGCAATTCTTGAGGCAAAAAGTACATTAATTGGACCCACCAGTGATCCAACAGCTACGACGTAATCATGGATTTTTGTGCCTTCAATGCTAGAAATGACTATTGCTTGTTGTTTTGTTGGATGTTTAAAATAATTTACGACATCTGAGTAATTGCGTTTAACGGAGTTGTGTGTAGTATTATTGTTGTATGAAGTCATTTTAATTAATTTTCTTGATCAGAAGTTGAGCCGGTCCTGTGGCCGGTCCAAAAAACTGGTCAAGACCCAACTGGAATTTTTGTTATCTCTTTACGTAGGTATTATTTAAAGGTTATATTGTTATTGTTACAAAAATAATACGAAAAGAAGTGCTACTCACTTGAGATAATATTGTCAGCACTAACTAATGCACTTAAATTTGTCGTAGAGGTATAAAATATTAAAGTATGATTTGTTTTTACCATTTAAAATGACTGTATTTCGGGACAGCTGATAACGTTGTAGATTTGATCGCTATCAGGGCCGAACTATATCAAAAAAAAAAAAAAAAAAAAAAAAAAAAAAAAAAAACTTTTATTTTACAAGCCGGCCAAAATATGTAAGGACTCTCAAACACGAATTCTAAAAATGAGGTTGATCTATTGCTTAATATATTGCAATACTGACATACGGATGTCAATCTTGGACCCTAGACAAGCGGAACTGGACAAGCGGAAAGAAGAAAGATATAAGTCCTTGAAATGTTCTGTTAAGAATTTTGTGGACTGACCACAGGACAAATAATTTAATTTAAATGAGTTAAAGGTCAGCAAACGGCTCTCCAGCAAAGTTCTTTTCCAACAACTAAAATACTTTGGACATGTTATGACAGCAGACACAGAAAATATGAAAAGACCTACGTATGAGTTAAAAGAAATGACCAGAGACAAAGATCTTTGGAGATAAACAATATCCGATATCACGGTGTCCACTACACTCCTTCTGGGGGGTCAAGACTGAAGAGGTAGATGTTAGTTATTTTGAATGACTACATAGAGTAACTGCAAAATTTTTTAAAATATGTCTTCTATATAGCTGTAGTATCTATTGGAATAGCGGGGTGCGACTGGATTGTAGCGGATTGTCCCGGGGATACAACACCACCCTCAAAATTTTCAACTAAAAAGCATTGCTATTTACCTACAAGATCGAGGCCAATTAAGTCATCTATTAAATTGGTAAAAAAACCCCAATTAATCGCTTAACGTACTCACCTGAGTTAATATACGTTTCTATTTTCGCCTATCCGAGTTAAAGCCTGTCTTCTTTTTCTTCTTTTGGCATCATAACCCTGGATGGGTCTTTGCCTGTCTGGCTATGTCCTTCTTCTCCATTGTCTTATGTTCATTGTTTTCAGGTCGTCTTCCACGTCATCCAACCATCTCGTTCTGGGCCTTCCTTTTTTTCGCCTTCCTATGGGCTTCCATTGTAACATTTTCTTTGTTGTTTTTGCATCGTTTTGTCTCTGCACATGTCCCAGCCATGACAGTCTTTGACTTTTCACAAATCTTACAATGTCATAACCTTCATTTAACTCATTAACCTCGTCGTTTCTCCTGATTCTCCATGTGCCATCTTCCTCTTGTACCGGGCCATATACTTTCCTCAGTATTTTTCTCTCGAATGTCCTGAGTTGGGCTTCATCTTTTTTCGTCATTACCGAAGTTTCACATCCATAGGTTACTACGGGTCTAATCAGTGTTCTGTAGATAGTCATTTTGGTTCTTTTGTCTAATAATTTCGAGGTCATCAATCTTTTATTAGCATAGTATGTACGATTCCCGCTGGAAATACGTGCATTAATTTCGCTACTTACGGAGTTATTCTGATTGATTTCTGTGCCGAGATATGTAAAGGCATCCACTCGTTCGATAGTATAGTTGTCTATTGTGATATTATTTTCATTGTCAGTTATTCTTTTGACTGTCATATACTTCGTTTTTGCTTCGTTTATTTTGAGACCTCTTTTTCTTGCTTCAGGATCAATTTGTTTGAACACTTCCATTAGTCGTGGCTTATTCCTACTAATGATGGCTACATCGTCTGCATATGCAGTAATTTGTACTGATTTGGTGTTTATATGGCCGGTTATATTGGTTTTTCTGATGACTGCCTCAAGAACTAGGTTGAATAGCATGGTTGATAGGGCATCTCCCTGTCTTACTCCCATGTTGATGTTAAACAAGGGAGTCAGTTCTCCATCTACTCTGACTGCGGCTTTTGAACCCTGCAATGTCATTTTTATGAGGCTGATGTATTTCTTAGGTATACCTAGATTACAGTTAAAACCTGTAGTTTAGATTTATTAGGTACAGATGTATCTGATGCCGAAGCTAATGTGGACGAAAGTGGTTCAGATATAGGTATCCAACTTTTTTCAGAACGTTTTTTAACTTTGGATGATACTGGGAGTATAACTATGATACAAACATGCCAAATGTTCATGCACACCCACATTTTTCTTTTATTTCTGTTTCTGGTAAAAATTTTACTATTACCAACTGGAATATATTGCAATTCTTTGAACACTTCATTAATGATGACCTCATAAATCACCATTATAGAAGAAACTAACCTATTTACAGATCAAAACCATATAGGCCGTAATTGGTATCTGGTAACTTCTGCGGAACTGAGAGTTTTTTTGGACTTTATTATTTTGGATTGCGTAATCACGGAACCAGAAATAGGTGGGTATTGGTTTAAGAATCTATTGATGACGACACCTTTTTTTTATGTGTATATGCAAATATATTGGTGTGTGATTACAAATAAAAGGATAAAAGAAAATATCATTGATTTCAACTGTCCATTTCAAGTCAACCCAGAAGATAACGCAAAGAAATAATACAAAAGTTTAGCCTACAGTTGTTGCTATTGACTATACGGATACGATGAGCGGCATCAGCATCTAGCAAATTACAATCTTCTACAAAAAAAAAAGAGGAAAAAACTATTATAAGAAAATTTTCTTTTACCTATTAGATTTGGGTTTATGGAATTACTTTTGATTATTCCGAAACACTGGAGGGTTGAAATCATCGTTGGTATATAGACTGGAACTGATACAACTTATAACGTAAAAATACCATCGAGATGATTTCACATGTCGAAAAGGACGTCCATCAACGAGACTTACACCTGTTAGACTCACAGAGCGTTATTTCCTCGAGTATATTCCAGCTACGACAAAAAAACAAAATCCAACTCGTCAATGTGAAATATGTAGATATGAAATATAGATGTCGTGGAAAGATGATTAGAAGAGAGACAAGAAACTTCAACCCTGACTGTAATATACTTGTGAGTGTCACTCCTTCTTTTAGAGTGTATCACATTGTTACCAATATTTAAAATTATTGTACCTGAATTGAGATTTTTTTCTTTTACTTGCAGTATTATCTATGTAAACAGATTGCGCCTAAGTTAACTCGGGTCAGCGCATGTAAGTTTTTGTTATTTTATATTTTTTTAATATGATATGCGTTTTTTTACTTTATGTTTACATTCAATCTAAGGACAATAGCCTTGTTGCTAGTTTATTTTATTGTAATAAAATAAATAGATAATTTATACGTATTGGACGTATTTTTGCAAATAAATTTGTTCGTTAGGCGATTAACACGTTCGCTGCTGACTTTTTTCGAGAGGTGTTACGCAGGAGCGGCAATAACTTTGTTTCTAAAATATCATTCAAATTGATATTAGAATATATAATAATATTAAATTAATTAAATAAAGTGTATATTTATAAAATGTGATTTGAATTTTTGACTCCGATGGGGATCATGCGCACCTGCTACAAATTATTTTGTAGCTTTACGAATTTAAAAAAAAAATAAGTTTATTTATTCTATAAAATACAGAACGATTCATGTATTGATTTGATTTTGAGTTGATCAGGACATTTTTCGCAGATATATGTTGTCTGCTTTCTAATTTTGTTTTTGGGGCATATTTTGCAATGCTTTCTCTTTGATCGTCCCTTATTAACCATAGGAATTTTTAAAATACTATGTCTGGAGGCAGGAATATTTCTTGTTATTTACACTTTAAAAGGCCCGGCATACTTTCTGCCATTTTAAATTACAAAACTGATACAGCAAAAAAATGGTAAACATTTTTGTAAAAAACTGGTTAAAAATTATTTAACTAACGCCAGCGTCGTACTAAGTAGAAGTAAAATATCTTAAAATGTCTTAAAAATCAACGGGTTACTGTCTCCGATCGGAGTCATGAGCACCTAGCAAACCACTTTGACTCCTATCGGAGTTAATAAATATCTACAGATCTGGAAACATTTGTGAAAATCTAACGTCAAAAAAAATGTAAAACGTAAGTTTTGTTATAATTAATTGTAGTTTAATCTAATATAAACACAATATTTAACAATAAATGGAAAGAACAGTTTTTCGTATTTCTCCATATAATATTTCATATTTTCTTTTGGTTTTATCCGCATGTACATTAAAATTAAAATGATGTGTCCAAATTATTGATAAAAAGCTATTCTTTCATTCTGACCGATCTGACCGAGACACGTGCGCGCGCATACACACAATATTCAAAAGTTTTTTTTATGAAATTAAAATTTCAATGATGTTATTCTATCATTACTTGTTCTATTATATTTCCTCTTATTTCTCTATTTACAATAGTGTTAGTTTTTCCTGTATCCCACAATGTGAATATTTCACTAATTTTTCCGCTCTTCAGCTTTCCAATTCGTCTTTTGTAGTATTTATAAATAAAAGTCATCGTATCAATTGCATAAATAATAATTTAGAAATATATGAGTATTTTAAACTGATAGAAAATATCTAGGTTACCGTTTTATAAGATGAACAATACGAATACCAACTGAAATATCAAGATTAATATTGCAATGAAGCGATTAGATATTTCCGAGAGTAATCCCTTAGACCTGGTGATGCAGCAGTTCAGATTTTATGTACACTCCAAGATCTATTATTTTAAATTGCATCTCGTTTTAGAGGATCCTCCAGTTTTTAATATAGTTCAGATTTAAAATGACGGCAAACACAACAGTAGCTAGCTGTAATCGTTTCTTAAAGCGGACTATATTTGAAAAATAGCTGCTTTAAAATTTATTATAATGGAAATCAAAAAGTTTTTTTTTATTTTATATAAAAATGCAGACTTAATAATTAGTTTATTTGTTAAAAATAAAATAAGCCGATAACATCTAATAACAATAATTAAGTTATTTTAAATGTTATTAGCTTAAAATCACAGTGTTTTTGTAAACCTGATTTACAATATTTGTCAATAATTTTTTTTTCATTATTTAATTTAATTTGAAAAAGTAAGCCTTTTTCCTCAGATAAGTGCTTTCAAAATTTATGTAGATCTAATAGTTTACACATGATAACCTTGTAGATTAAAGCTGTCCTGGATAAACAATTTTAATTTTGCGATAACTTATGTGAAGCTTTCACCCATTATATTAAGTGAGACAAATGATGAAATTTTTATGAAGAAATTAAAATAGTAATTCGTGTAAACTGAAGGCCCAAATTATTTTTTGAATCAAAACATTAAATACCCTTTAACTAAGCAATGAGCTGCATTTAATCTAATTACAATTTACCATTTTTGTTGGGAATAAGCCATATTGATTCATTAGAAGTATAATTTGTTAAAATACCATTTACTATGGGATCACTAACAGCAGAATTGTACTGCCATCATTTTATTTTATTGTGTTTTTGAGACAAATTACATTCTATAATTTTTCTGATAGATATTCTTAAGTTACAGTTGATTTCATCTAGTCGAATGAACTATTTTACAATATATTTAATTGTACTTAAAGTACACCCTTTAATAGTAAAGTTACATGTGGCTTATTCAAAACAAAAATAGTTAAAATCATTAAGATGCCAAAATAATAAAGCTTCAGAACAATATTAATCTATGTGCTCATATAAAAAAAATTTTAATTGTTAACCAAACATTCTCTAACTTTAATATAATAATGAAAAACCCTGTATATTATTTCGATTTGCCTATAATGTTGAATACGGCAACGCTGTCCAGTCTTCGGTGTTTGACAAAAGGTGCGATCCACTCTTTGGTCCATTAGCTATCTCTACAAAACTGATTGGATGTCACCTTTGAATCAAGAATTTCATAAAAAAGAGTAAGGGCCCGTGAGACGGTTTGCCGTAGGCAAATAAGGGCACCAGCTCCTTTCCTTACTCTACTCTATAAATGATCTCGTAGGGATCTTTTCGATATCGAGACCCGCTTCGATGGCTCCTACATTCTTTGAAATTGTATTTGTTTAATCTGAATTTCAGATATGATCCTAAAATAGGACTGAATATTTCAGTTACTCTTTATGAAAGGTTTTACGCTCTTCAGATATTCCATTTTTTATTCATTTTAGCCGCTGATGCCGAGAGCTCACTTTATTCCTTTTATTTTTTGAAATATATATATCTTTGAAGTTTCCACCGAATATAGATCTCCTCGCCTCGATAAAAGCATATTTTGATTTTCCGCTGGGTAATTTTTGCAGAAGCCGTGGAAGAAACATTTTTTGTATATAAAATTTGTGGCTCCAAACTGAAAGTGATGCACTTCAAAGATACCGCACACTTAGTTATACCAGTCGCTAAAAACTAAAATGTACTAATGGATACAACGATATTACCAATAAAAGAAAAACCATATTTTATTACATAATTTGGCATACTAATAACGAAAGGTTTTTTCTGTTCTAAAAAATTATATTCCTTTTATATTATTATTTATTTATAGTTATCGTATAAAGTTTTGACCCATTTAAAGATCTAAAATAGTATTAATTATTTAAAATAATTAATACTATTAACGGCCAACGAAGGACCGTTCTCAGCTATATCTCGGAAATCCATTATAATAAAGGCTCAGAATAATAAAAATATAACAAAATCATTCTCGAGAAGGATGTGAAAATTATTAGTAGTGTTTTATATTCACTGCTTTTGGATGTGTAATTAAATAACAAAAAAAGAGCAAGAGCAACTGACAGTACAATCGTCTGATTATTCACAAAATTTAGCATGTATTTAATTTCACAAGTCTTAGTTTATGTGTTCAAAGAAGATATGCAGAGAATGGAAACCCAGCTATAGAAAAACGCCTGTAACTCCGGTTTTGCTTAGCCGATATGTGCAAATTTGTTCTTATTCAAATTTAAACAATCTAATTAATAGAGCTGGAAGGCGCTAATATAGTTTTTTTATGGATTATAAATGACGAGCACACTACCAACAAATTGGTGAAAACTGCGTGTTGGTAACTTTTCCTTGTATCAAATATCTTGACTCTATCTTATTTTGGTCTATTTGATCTAAAAGAAGTCATTTGTGGTTTTAAAAATTATTACCTGACCCATGTATGTAACATTATATTCATTGTTTGTGTACACACTTGTTAACAATATTTTAAGTTTTCTCTATTTTGAACGTATCCTGTTTTGTTGTATATGAAATCTGTTTTTATTTATAGGTATATCCATGGGTATATCCTCACTGTTTGTTAGTGAGATATAACTATAAATAAAAAGAAGTTTCTGAAAACCAGATTGTGTAAATTATTTGGTACTGTATTTCAATTTTGGAGTATAAACAGCTCCATCGGAATATGCTACCGATAAAAGAAAACTGGTTTATGGAAAGGAAGTGAAAGGGATAAGGTAGGAGAAGAAGTGGTATCACTAGTATTCAAAGCGAATTCAGTCTTCGAAAACAATATCCGTATAACTATAACATAACACCGTAGTATTTTCATGTCAACTACATCCCTCTTCTTTTCCTGAATCTTCTCTACAGGTCACACTGTGCTAGAGCCAATGTATTTAAATTCTCCTACTTGTCCTATATTTCTACAAACAACTCGATGTTTCCAACCATTCCTGTTCATCCCAACCACATTTGACCTGTTTAGACCGGGTAATCAGAGTGGAGCCATAACCTCTTTTAGGTTGTAGCCCGGGCGATGCTGGCTGGGTGGCTACGATCATCACGCAACCAAACCCCCGCCATCCGAAAACCGACCCAATCCTGCTGGTCTGTTTCTGCCCGTTCCGATCCGGAAAGTAACAGACCAGCAGCGTATGGCCCTTTTTGTCCCGATGTTTGGCCAGCTTTAAACCGTGAGAGACCGACCTTCCCTTTCTGTAGTGCAACCACAGCCAAACGCTCTATCGCGGGCTGGAAAAATTAGCCAGACAGTAAAAGCGCTGTCATAAAAGTTTAAAAATAGTTAAAGTAAAAACATGAATATATATAGTAAAATTGGACATTCACAAACATGAATAGACAACACACACATCTACAATCGTCAGTAAGTAAAAGAAAAAACCCTAACTAGACGAACGTAGATCCCACGATAGGAAGAAGCCGATATGAGAAGCTCGAAAATGAAAAATTTCATAAGTCATTACCAACAGTCCGGAGCCGTTTGGTACCATCTTTGGCCGATTCGGATAGCAGGATTATATCATCGGCGTAGCCCACACCGAGATCTTCCTGCCGTCTGCAATTGGAAGGCCAGACCCGCCTGCCTCGAGCTTGCATATCAGCTTATCGACCACCATATTGAAGAGGTAGGGCGACAAGGGACAAGGCTTCTTGTTTGACGCCTCTACACATCTTGATGTATTGCGTGGACTTGCTCCCGGCTGCGACCCTCGTACGACAATTCAGGTACGAGTCCGCCACATACCGCTTGAATGTTGCATCCAACCCGAAGCGAGTCATAGCCCGTTCGATGGATCGTTGCGAGACTTTCGAAGATCGATAGAGATGATGTTGTATGAACCAAGGCCTCTTCTTCGGTCTTTGATAGGGTGCTCTCTCTTTAATAGCCCTTTTCCAACCCTATAACTTCTTCTCCAACATTTCTATGGTCTCTTTCTAGGAACGAGGTATTTTTTTTCTTATTCGTTGTTAAAAGTTCTACCTCTCTATTATGATGTTTAATACTGTTAGAGTCGTAATATGTTGTCTCCATGATATTCTGAGCATTCTGTGATAAAGATACATTTCAAAGGCTTCTAGCCGTCTCAGTGTATTTAATTTAAATGTCCAGGCTTTAACTTTATACAGAAGGACTGACCAAACGTTGCATTTAATAACTCTAATTCGGATATCTAAGCTTAGTTTTCGGTTATAGATAATTTGCTTTTATTTATTGTTTATGTACCTAGCCTGTCCTATTCGTCTGGCCTGTCCTATCCTATTTTTATATCTGGATTCCACTTATCACTTAGTACTACTCCTAAGTATCTGAATTTCCCAACTTCTTCTAATTAAGTGTTATTTAGGTCACTGCGACAATTTTAAATGGTTTGACTAATCACCATTACTTTAGTTTTTTGAATATTAATTGGCAGTCCCATTCCGTCACTTGCATTATTAACTCTATCATTCAATATGCATTCAGAATATAGTTAAAGAGCAATGGAGACATAGCAATGGATCAATGAAGGCTTTTCGGACACACTTTTGTATACGGAGGCTTTTAGTCGTGTGGATGGAATATTTTAAGATTGCTTCTTGGTTCCAATAAAGGTTTTAAATTATGTAGAGATTTTTTACGTCTAGATTCATTTTCTGCAGTTCACACAACCATTTTTATGCTGATCTCTATCAAAAAAATTCTAATAGTCGATATAACAGAGATATACTTTTTTATGATCATGCATTTTTAAATGAGTGTTTGAGTCAGAAACAGCGTCTTTTTTGTTCCCAAGGCTTTTCTAAATCCGAACTAAGAGTCACTTATATCCAATGTGGCATTTTTTATAAATTCGATTCTGTATGATCTTCAAGAAGATTTTTAGAAAGTAACTCATTAAGCTAATGAGCATAAATTCGTCGCATTTGCGGGAATTAGATTTCTTTGGTATAGCAATAAATTCTGACTTAAGCCATTCCCTTTGATATTACGCCACTTTCATAAATGTCATTAAGTGTTAGTAGTTTTATGTTGTTATTATCTATTAGTTTTATCACATCTATTTTTACTTCAAACTTACATCTGGTCCACAAGCTTTCGAATTCTTTTCACAGTGTATAGCATGTTTTACCTTTATGTCTAGGATTGGAAGCCTATCGATTTCCCATGTCAACGTCTGTTGCAATTTAAGTCTATCATCCGCAAAGAATTTTTCGATAAATTAATTCACTTTTAGCTGCAAGACTCTTATTGGGTAATTTATAATTTTATTTTATAATTTTATAATTAAGGCCTGTGTTGTCACAATTAAATATTTGATAAACTGTTTTTCAAATTTTCAACTTTAATAAATACTTAAACCAGTTCTTAAATGTAGCCATTCGTTCAAAGTTTGCATCTTCCAGCAGTCTAGCCAGCCGATACTTTCTGTGAAATCTTCATTATCCTCTTAAAATTCCTTTCAAAAGTGCAATACTATTTCTTTTAAGATAGGCCCAGATATAGGCTCGCCAGTGTTTTCGTACTAACTTATTTTCATGGCTTTTCTGTCTTTTAAGTCAATTTCAATGACTCATGAAGAGCACCATTTTTCCAATTCTGATCGGTTTTTCCTCCACTCTCCAATCTCCAATCTCCATCATAGTCACCAGCCACTCTGTGTAGTGTTTTCCCTTTATCAAACGTTTTTAATGCGATTAGTTAGTATTGCGTTGATAAGACAATCTTTTTTCTATCTTGTTTTTTCACAACCACGATTCATAACAAGTGGTAAACACTTTTACTTAAGCGTACTGGTACTTAACACGTTAGAAACACAGCGAAAAAATAACCGTACAAAAAGGAACAGTAGTTGTACTCCACGAAATCATACTAGCAACTAAAGTGAAGTTGAAGGACAAGGTATTGCGTATAACCGAATTGCGGATGACCGAGATTCTACTGTACATTATATATATAAATATATATATATATATATATATATATATATATATATATATATATATATATATATATATATATATATATATATATATATATATATATATGTATATGTATATGTATATGTATATATATATATATATATATACAATAAGTAAGTTCAAAAAAAAAATAAATCTTTTGGTCACGAGGATATCGATCAAAGGAGAAATAATAAAAGGAAATCACAGTTCCATTCCTATATTTGAAGACGTTTCGCTTATTTAATTTACAAGCTTCATCAGTTCAATCTAAAAGAATACAAAGGTGATAGATAAGAATATAAAAAAACATGGAAAATAACTTACGAATGGTGAGTGAAGAAAGTTAAGGTGTAAAACAAACACACCATTCTCTTAGTATCCGTGGTAACAATATTAAAGTTGTAATGTTAGCTTAAATTTCATATATGTAGTCGAATTCATGTATAACCATAAGAAAAAGATTACTTTAAAGGTGAAAAAAAAATGGATAAAAACTACTGCGAAGCACTAGAAAAACCCGTCACATTGTACGTAAAAAAACATATTAACAGTAAAGTGTAGAAATAAAAACAAAAGATTTTAAAAAAACACACTGGCACAGTGTTTTTTTAAAATGTTTTTTTTTTAAATATTTTGTTTTTATTTCTACACTTTACTGTTAATAAGTTTTTTTACGTACAATGTGACGGGTTTTTCTAGTGCTTCGCAGTAGTTTTTATCCATTTTTTTTTCACCTTTAAAGTAATCTTTTTCTTATGGTTATACATGAATTCGACTACATATATGAAATTTAAGCTAACATTACAACTTTAATATTGTTACCACGGATACTAAGAGAATGGTGTGTTTGTTTTACACCTTAACTTTCTTCACTCACCATTCGTAAGTTATTTTCCATGTTTTTTTATATTCTTACCTACCACCTTTGTATTCTTTTAGATTGAACTGACGAAGCTTGTACATTAAATAAGCGAAACGTCTTCAAATATAGGAATGGAACTGTGATTTCCTTTTATTATTTCTCCTTTGACCGATATCCTCGTGACCAAAAGATTAATTTTTTTTTAACTTACTTATTGAATATTGTTTGACGGTCGTACTCCTTTATATATATATCCTTATATCTGTTATATAAAAGTAAATCTAATCCTTAATATTTTTTTTCTATTGTTCTTTGTAACTTTTACAAATGTTCCAACGCAACCAAAAATGTAAAAAAAATCTGTATCTAGGAAGGTGATAATAATTGATAATATAAGTTTTGATATACCTTTATTTTTATTAAAAATTTAATATAAATTGAAAACTTAGTGAAAGCTTTTTATAAAATAGATGCCAATTAGTTTAATAACAATTTTTGAGTATCAATCTTTATTTTCTATAGGGCGACAATCTCCACTCCAGTCTTTCATTTCGTTTTCTCCACAACTGTTTTCTTTTACATCAAAAAGTGAAGTAGGAAAAAAACTCGTTCCATTTGACTTCTTTTGTGACGTATCATTCTGGCTGATATTTAAAGTTGTTTGAGGTACTGAGTTTGGAACTTCTGGCGCAATTACCGTCAGGTTGTCATCTAAAATAAAGGGTATTAACAGATTTTGTAAAATTGGAATAATTTTAAACACATTTTCTGAGACATTAGTTTAACACAGTGTTAATTTGATTTTACAAAAATTAGACATAGTGTAACGA
Organism: Diabrotica undecimpunctata; assembly: GCF_040954645.1. Classification (NCBI taxonomy): domain Eukaryota; kingdom Metazoa; phylum Arthropoda; class Insecta; order Coleoptera; family Chrysomelidae; genus Diabrotica; species Diabrotica undecimpunctata. Next base: position 138,586,488 of record NC_092809.1, read on the forward strand.
AAAAGATAACGCGTGTATAAATACTTCAAAAATATCAAAAGATTTATCAAAAATGAAATGAAACCATGAAGCAGCGATATATAGGTGTTATAAAAACAGACAAATTGAATACACAAATAAATAAAAATTAATAATGAAGCATAGTGTCTTAATATCATTCGATTATAAATAGCTATAAACATATAATAGTTATTTATGCACCAAGGGTGTTATGAAGATGATTGCGCCCAGGGGGCAACATAATCCAGCCAGAGGAATGGATGTTGCTAGATGGGCGTAATTATCCGGTAACACCAGTGGTACATACAAGATTTTATTTATTCACTTCACGTAATAAAAAAATTAGAATTGAAAGGTTTTTACTTTTAATTTTACTGTTACCTACAAAATATATATATATATATATATATATATATATATGCATATTTTTAGTAGTCTGAATAAAGACTTTGAAGTACTCTACGACAGTTGTTGATATTTTGACGTTTGTTGATTATATTATATAGTTGTCAGTTGTATTTATATTCAGTTATGGATTTACCAGAAAATATTCGAGAAAGTGCAATAAAGGCAACAGAAAATTTATTGCCGCTTCAATTCAGGCCATTGTACGACAAAGAGTACAAAATATAAATTCAATGGAACTTAAAAAATAAAATAGCTGACATAAATAAGACCATAATATTGGCTTAATTTTAGGAATTATTGATTGAATTATTTTAGTCCTAAAAGTATTCTCCAAATTTCTTGTGGACTACATATTCCATTTTGAAATTCACGTCAATTGTTAACAAAAATGCTGATATTTCTCATTTATGTTTTCTAATATCGTTTTTAAAAGTGAAATCTAAAGGATACATCCCGAAAAAATCCAAGGTTTTGGAAGAGGATCCAAGATTTTTCCAAATTTTATTAATAAAACTTTGAATAAAATTTATCTTTTACATAAAGTAGTCCTCGTGATAAGTATTCTAGAAAGATTGAGAAGGGATAAGTTTGTGAAAATGACCGTGGTAGTAGATATAGAAGACTTAGGAACATATCAAGGCACTAATGGTAGTAGTGGTCACGTTTTCTCTTCGATAATTTTAAAAAACTCGAAGAACTTATACCTTTTCAAAAAAGTTCGAAAATTGTACTTTCAATACTAATTATTAAGATTGTTAAGATTAAAAATGTTAGTTCTATAATATTTACTCATTTGAAAATTGTTTAAAATAAAAAATACTTCGTTCAATAAAATTTGCTTTTTTTTCCTATAGTCCTTTTCCATCATATTGATAGCACATTATGTATGCAAATCCTCAACAGGTCAAAAAACCATAGGCGTCACCCTATACTTGTTTTGAAATAAATAAAAAAAATTAATATTTTAAGATGCCGTCAACAATTCATTATCTTTTAAAAAATCTTCTGTAAAATAAGTGTCCACTAATCTCACTATACCTTTTTTGTGCGTAAAAAACGTCGGTATATATGCCACACGATTATTGTTAATTATACACGGGTGATTAACGAGAGAATTCAATGTTTCACGAAATAAATTAATGTAAACAGTAATTTAAAGGTGATTATTGTTTTCTATACAAGTTATCGCCTGACACAAAAAGAATACCTTCTTTGAATAATTACCTGGAATTACTGATAAGGCTTCACTAATGATAGTTTAAGTAGTTTTTATGCCACATTACAGCTTATGCCAATAATATAAATTAGAAATTGTTTGCATCTTTCATTTAGTTTGTAGATGTACATTGTTCATGTCTTACCTACCTACGTTTTTGGTGTCGATATTTTGTTATTTGCATTTAAAAATAACGTCGACAACAGGTTTTATCCCGGTTAAGTGTAGTTTTAAAGGTGCCTTCAGTCTAAGAGAGAAAAATATAATATTAAATGTACACGATGCACTTGTACATCAACGCACTTTAAGTAATGTTCGTGAAATCGTTAACATGTGTTCAAATATGACAGAGGTTGGAGAAGCAACAATTTATAGATTCCTAAAAGCAAGAAAAGGAGGAACTGTTTCATCTCCCAAGAAGAGTGGAGGGAGTAAACCCTTGGAAATTGAAGAAATACATAAAAACATGATAAGACGCAGCGTCCACTCATTTTTTTTAACAAAGAATTTCCAACATTGGACAAAATCCAAACATTAATTAGAGAAAACGAAGAGTTACCAATCATAAGCAACAAGAAATTATGGGGACTATTGAGAGAGGTGGGATTTCGTTGGCAAAAGAATAGAAGAAAATCCGTTTTAATTGAAAAACATTACATTGTATGTTGGAGACGATATTATCTAAGAACTATTAAAAAGTACCGAGAAGAAGGGAAAACAATTTTTTATTTGGACGAGACTTGGCTAAATGAAGGTCATACTGTACCATATCTATGGGTTGATACAAATGTGAAAAGTTCCCGTCAGGCATTCATCGAAGGTGTATCTACTGGAATAAACAATATTCCCGTTGGAAAAGGACGCAGACTCATAATAACCCATATTGGAAACGAATACGGTTTTGTCAATGGTGGTTTATTAAGTTTTTCCTCAAAATCAACCAAAGATTACCACGAGGAAATGACTGCTGACGTTTTTGAAGAATATTTTGAGCAAATGTTGGATTTAATTCCAAAAAATTCTGTCATAGTCATGGATAATGCTAGTTACCATTCAAGACTAGCAGAAAAATTGCCAACAACGGCATGGAAAAAAGGAGAGATAATCGAATGGTTGGATAAACACGCAATTGAGTACAAGGAGAATTCGACAAAAAAGGAATTATTACCTATTGTAAGGCAACATAAAGCAGCTTATAAAAAATATATAATTGATGAAATGGCATTAAATCGTGATGTAATTATTTTACGTTTACCCCCATACCACTGTGATCTGAATCCGATAGAAAATATATGGTCTCAAGTAAAGGATGAAGTCGGACGCAACAACAAAACTTTTAAATTAGAAGACTTATAACAATTATTAGAACATTCCTTATCAAAAGTAACTCCGGAAAATTAAAAAATGCTGTTAGTCATGCTCACAAGGAAGAAAATAAAATGTGGAATTTGGATAATATGACTGATGCAATGCTGGAACCGGTAATAATTAACATTGTAGTTGAAGATTCCTTAGATTCTGAAGAAAGCAGTGAATCTGAAATGGAATTTAATTAAAATAATATTCATTTGTGTACAAATCGGCCCCTGTTACGACCACAAATTATTTTATATATAACCAATAAAATAAACATCTTACATTTCTTGCAAATTCATTAGTACCTGTTAATCTCCATCACTCCGACACTGGCAACTTTATTTAGGGATAAGTAACCCTCAAAACTATTGTATTCTATTCTGCTTCAACCTTTATACCTGGTGGTCATACTCAATTTAAAATTGTTTTCCTATACAGTGATGAGTACCTTAAGAACCGGCAAAATAACGCAAAAGATAGAAAACATAATACGTTGTGAAATAAAAAGAGATGAAAGTAGTACAGGTGGGAAATTATCGATAGAAGCCTCTAATTTACATTACATTACATTGGGACTATCGATAGTTTCCCACCTTTAGACGTTAGCTTATGAACTAGTTGACTTTAGTCATAATATTACAAGTATGACATCGAACATTAACATTTTTTAAATTTCGCATAAAGTAAAAACTGATTGAAGGCAATAAAGCAAATGTAAGTAAACAGTTTAATTAGTAGTAATTTGATAATTAATTCTGTTTTGACGAATACAGAATAACACGCTATGATAATTCTGTATTGAGAAGAGTGTATGCGACGTCTCAAATCATAGTTTATTATTGATCAATACTTTAATTTTGGATAAAAACATACTCGTACTTAAACTGTTTTTACTTATATTACGTGATACGTATTACTATGACTGAGGTCAACCAGCTCATTAGCTAACGTCTAAAGGTGGGAAACTTTCGATAGATCTAATGTAGTGTAAAGTAAATTATAGGTTTATATCGATAATTTCTCACCTCTACTATTTGCATCTCTTTTTATTTTATAACGTATTATGTTTTCTATCTTTTGCGTTATTTTGCCGGTTCTTAAGGCACTCATCCCTGTATACTTCTGTAAACTTGTTGACAAATATCTATTTTTCATTGAGTCACCCGTATCAAGAGTTTAGGGATTTGCATACATAATGTGCTATCAATATGATGGAAATGGACTATATACAACAGGGCATTATAGGCCATAACGCCCGCTTATTATGCCCTTGGATATAACAAGTCTGTTTATGGTAACCGTATCCAAAGTAAAGTAAACAAATAATATGCAAGAGAAAAATAAATGTATACATATCAAACACATATTAAAATATTTCATACTTTTTGCAAATATAGAAAATATTGTACATTCGCAATTAATAACTCAACAAGTTTGCCCAAACGACAAAAAAGTGTATTAAAACATTTTAATATAGCTTACCGGTTACGTTACAAATAACACGTCCACAGTAAACGTATGACACAGTCAAACACATAAAAAATAGGACCGCCAATTTCATGGTGAATAAATTAAAATCGCACATCGACTACTAATATTAGTAAAACATCTTTAAGATATAAATTGCTCCCCTCCCAAGGTACTTTAACAATACAAATAAAACTAATTTTCCCAAAGATTTGTCCGAGCATGGAATTAAAGTATACTTTTTATGTAACTGTACAGGACCGTATTGCAATCTCAGGAGTGTATTATTTTTCAAACTATGTGCGTTAATGAAAAATAATAAATTTTATAAGAAATTCCCATGACGAAGTTGATAATTAAAAAAAAATGTAGATTAAAATTCTTATGTGAAAACATAAATATATTTACAGTACCCCACTGTCTTAAAAAAAGAAGCAGACTTCCAAAAAAATAGACGTAAGGAATCTAAACAACAACGTGACACACGAAGATCTAATAGCAGAAATGAATAAAAGTTTAGAAAAAATAGACAATCTACCTTAAAATAACGTCGAACATATAACGTCAACATATAACGTCGAACATATTATACAAGTAGAACGTAGATATCTATTAAAGAAGCAGTATATAACATCATTGAATTATCTTAAACCAACAGAACAAACGAAAAAAAGGATGGATGCGAGAAAAAATCTTAATGCTTATAGATACTCGAAGAAAATACAAAAATAACAACAAAAAAGACTTAGTTTATGTAGGAGATTTGCAATTTACGGTGAGATTTACGAATAGTGTTTAGTTAAGTTATAGTGCAAAAATTAGTTGATTAGCTGTAAGGCATCTGCATATAATTATCGCAAATCAGATTGGTTTCGATTTTATTTTAAATAACCGTAAAATTTCGTATCTATACGAGGTGTGAATGCCGGGGTTATCAGCAACTGGACAGGTTAGGTCAAATATATCTTGGAACAACTAATGATCAACTTGAAAAAGATTTGGGCCAAAGAGATATCTTAGATTGGACTCGAGAGTTGGTGCCAAAGGATATCACGTTTTATAACGGATAACTTTTTCAATTCTGTGCCATTACAAAAAAACACTTTAAGCAGAATGTATTTATGCGCGCAGCACTGTCAGGACTAACCGAAAAGATATCTCAAAAGCCTTAGCATCTGACAAAGAATAAGACGTCCGAGAACAATCGGACTGGAGGGTTAGTAAAGATGGACTGGTGTTTGTAAAGTGGAGTGACCGGAAAATAGTGTATTTTTGGGAAATCATCAAAACTGTTTTCAGATTCTTTTTTAACAAAAAGCGAAATGCGTTGAAAATTCTTTCACAAAGAATAACCCACCCATGCCTATGTGATCAGTGTAACGTTCGATTAACAGTCAAACACTTTTTAATAAAGTGAGGTTAATATGATCAAAAGATACATGGTTACAATATCCCGAACTCTCAAGAAGAAGCTCTAGGTTAAAAGCGTTCCTATGATAATATAGTTAAATATCTAAAATCTTTAAACATTTTTTATAATCTGTAGTTATTCACTTCTGGTATTTATATTTTGCTTCGGCGCTAATATCCTCTTGGCGAATACGACTTTTTTTTCTAAAAAAAAAAATCCTTATTTGTTAAAAAAGAATAGTTTAATTGTAAGTAACATTGAAGGAAAGACTAAACAAGACAACTGAGAAGAAAATGGTACTACCAGAAAACGAAACAGGACCATATATAAGAAAAGGAGAAATTCAGTATATTTTGACAAACATACAAAGTAGAGTTAAGAGTAAAGTATCGGTAAAGCGTGCATACAGAGGTTATCTAGGTTTAGTCTCCTTGTAAAACTGACTACTAATGTTTTACTAGGACTTCGTACGACCCTGTCGCATTATCTAGTAAGGATATTTAATATTCTTTGGAATGTACTGGATAGAGCATTACCGTACTTCCCCCATACTATAATTACTAGATCATCTACATAGGCCTGCACTTCTACCCTCTGTGCAACAAAGAGTCAGATCCAATCCTCCACTAGAAGTGAGCATAAGAGGAAAGAAAGCACTCCCCCTGTAGTCACGCTTTGGCTGTTTTGGCCAAAATGTTTCATTTGAAGCCTTTTTTCAGCATTGTTTTGATCCAGTTGAATACTATAGACGATATCCCTTTTCGTGCTGCTGCATTATAGAGAGAATTTGATAGTGCATTATTAAATACGCCTTATATGTATAGAAATGCGGATAATGCAATATTTTCCTTATTTATGGAGTGACTGATTTCCTGAACGACTCTGTCCAGTACTGGTTTTGTTGGATTTTCTTCTTGATATATATGTAGGTTGCTATTGATACGATGATCCTTCAATGACTCCCTCATAATATGACTATCAAAAATTGTTTTTATTGCCTTTAAGATAAATAAATGTATTCCTTAACTGGAGGATCTCTAGTAAGAAAGCTTAAGAATTTATGACTCTGAACCGATTTCTGCTGTACTTTAGTCCTATTAGCAAATGTTATGTTTAATATAAATGTTTCCATTTGTTTGACCGGGTAAATTTTTCCAGTGTGAGTTTGAGTTATGTTGTCTTCGAATCAAGGCTTTTTTCCGGTCGCGGACGATGCTTTCTGGTACTCCTATGGCCGGCTGTGGACCAAAATATTTTGTAGTTGATACCCTTTTGGCAAGAGAAGAAGCTCTTTTACTTCCGTGTATTCCCCGATGACCCGTAAGTGGTACCAGTGTAACACTGTTAAGTTTCGCCAGTCTATCGAGTTCCTTTTTGCAGTTTAAAAGCCATCATATTAATTTCTTTTGCACATGGCAAGATAAAAAAAGATCTCTGCCTTAAGTACAGAGGTAAATTTTGCCAGTAAAATAGGAATGTTTAAATTTCCATGACTATCGAATATTTTCACACCTGACTAATTTTAGACACGTCTGTATACCAGATATATGCAGTCTGGGTCGAGTGTTTCTTCTGTCCCATTCCTCTTGTGCGCCACAAATTTTTTTACTTGGAAAGCAACTTCAAGCTTATATCTGAGTGCTATATACTCAAAAATCATCATCCATTCGGTATCCCTTATTTCATTTGTAATGTTACTATGTCCTTATCAAACCGGTACGTTGCTTAGGTTTTCTCGAAGTATATAATATCCTATTTTCCCCTCTCTTATAATTATATATAAAACCCCTCATAGTCCCTGTGATTCCGAGGCAGGCAAATCTGTGCACCTTGCATAGTTTGAGGATGGCACTGTTTTTGCTGCACGTGGCTTATGTTTGGCAAGCAATAAATTTGTTACACCAATTACCTGTGTAAATCAGCTTACATACAGGTTTATTCAATTAACACACATCTTTGGCCTAGAAAAAATTGATTGACAAATATATCTACAATTAATTATCAGTAAATTAAGGTACATATCCCATTGTTTTCGCAACCTATACTCTATACAGAGTATACTCTGCTTAAATAATTGTTGTGGCCGTTGGTCAAAAAAAATTCTTTTACGGAATTTTGTACTTCTTCGTCCGACTGAAAACGATTTCATTTTAACGCCTTTTTTAGTGACTCGGTGAAATTCGTAAGGAAATAAATCAGAACTATAAGGTTAATGGTCTTATATTCTCTCTTTCTTTCATTGTAGATTCTTTTTCACTACTATGGTAACCTGAGGGCGAGCATTGGCGTGTATAAAACTGACACTACGTAAGAGATTTCCTGGACGTCTTTGTCTTATTGCTTAATAAAACTTTTTCAAGGTTTTATTATACAAGTTTGCATTGATTTGAACTCTTGGTCTATCTAGGTAATGTAAACTTCATGAGCAAGGGTCCTTTATGGTTGAAAAACAAAATGTTTATTTTTCATACGCTCATTACATTTAAACAGATGGTTAACAACAAACGCCATTTTTAAGTCAAATACTACAAAATAATAGGAACTGATCAGTGTGAAGTTTACAAACATAAAATAAATTAAATTGCAGAATATCACTTAAGTGATAACAATAATTGTTTTTAAGGCTAACCTAATCAAAGATGAGTTCCAATTGAACAAGCGTATGCTTATCCATTGTATAATGTACCACTGTATTTGTAATTATTGATGAGGTGGATTCCAAAGAAAGTCATTTTTTGTTAGTTTATGTAACCTGCACTTAAATATTGCAAATATTTTACGCCAAAGACATCTTAATCATATTTAAAAGAAACATATCAAACTTCTGTGCCAACATCCACATTGCTATTTTTTTCAAACAGACCTAAGTCAATGCTCATGCGCATAAAATGCCGGAGCGCTTACTTAGGTTTTAGGATTTAGGTAAGATAAATTAGATCTATCCATAAAATTGTCATATTACTAATGTCAATTAGATATGTCATAAAAGTTAAAGGTAAAAAATAAAAAATATGACGGATGATATATAATCAAACCAATATTTTTTTTTGTTTAAATGGCATAGGCAAGTGCCATACAGCCAGTCACAACATGAAAATATTCAACCCAGAAAGAAGATTGTGTAGTACAATATAAAAAGATAATATAAATTTTAAACTTAAGTAGCATTACAAATTTTAAGCATTAAAATTATTATTAAGGATAGGATAGGAATAAATCATGGACACTCGTTTCTCGTCTAGGGACCCATCAAGACATTGCTTTTAAGACAAACTAGATTGAGTCACGGATAAAAGGTAATAACAAATGGGGTAAAACAGAGGTTAGGATTCTAATTACAGTTAAATATTAAGCTTACTTTTGCAAATAAATTCCATCAAACATTCATTTACAACTCTTATATTTAGAGATAGCAGATAGCACATATTGTACGGAGGAAAAATTTTGATGTTGACTAAATTTTTTATTAGAATTTCAGTTTGTTTTGTGTATTTTTTACATTCGAAGAAAATGTGATCTAGATCACCTTCTTTTTGAGTTTGGACAGATGACTAGGATAGCAGGCGTGTCCAAATTTTATTCTAATTATGGATGTTATATACCTTCGTGGAACAGAATAATTTTTAAACCAATAATCACTTGGGATTGAAGGCTGTATAGAAGCATATTGCGAGGAAGACTGCGTACTATATATATGCCAAGATTGTTTCCATTTACTATTAATATTATTTTTAATTATTGTTAATGCGTCTTGTCTACAGATTTGGTGACCAGCTTGCGTTCCGGTATCAATGGCCTTTTTAGCTAATAGGTCAACATGTTCCTTGTATTTAAGACCTATATGCGCTTTAACCCACAAAAAATGAATTTTCATAAACCAATATTTATAATTATAATTATTAAATCCTGCAAAATAAGGTATGATAAGAAAGAAACTAATTTATAATAGGGAATTGCTATGACGGAGTTTGTGGTAAGCAATGACTAACTGTGAGTTATTTAAATAACTTCTAATATAACTTGAATTTTAAATAATAAAAAATATATTAAACTATATTGTATAAAACAAAATTTACAAGAATATTCTGAATATATTGAATACAAAATAAGCCAAAATCGCTGGAATCGGTTAAATACTATTTGATGCTTTGGAAAGGACCCGACACTTTTCTTATATAAAAGTAGTTTTAGTTAAATTGGCTGAAACTTTACAGAGAGATAGCTTTGACCATTCTGATCAAAAGTTACTAGTGCCCCAAGACTTAGAAATTACTGGTTTTTAAGTTATAGAGGTTCAAATTATCATGTCTTAGTCCATTATTCAAAATCATGAATTTGAAAACGTATCATCCCAAACATTCAAAATACGGCATCTAAATCTCAATAAACACGAATATAGTATCAGAATGATACCTGTTTAATGTTTAATGTTTCCCTGTTGAAAAGAATAAGATGTCTTAGGTAGGATATCCCGGTACCTACGTTTTCAAATTTATTATTTAACCAAACTGCTGAACTTCAAAGAAAAATCACTTTAGCAAGGGCCGCATATCAAACTCTATTAGACATCTTTATGAGCAACATGCCAAGTTATTTGAAAAAGAAGACGTTCGATCAATGTGTACTTCCAGTCATGACTTACGGTGCCAAAACACTTTAGTTAACCCATTCTATAGCAACGAAACTCATAGTAGTCCAAAGACAAATGGATCGCTCCCTACTTGGACTGACCCTCAGAGCCAGAGTTAGAAAAGGAAAAATAGGAAGAAAAACAAGCAGCGTCACAGATGTCACAGAGCGTATAACTTGGCTAAAGCGGAACTAAGCGGGCCATGTGGTTAGAATAAATGACTGGCGGTGGACCCAAAAAATTACAGTGTGGAGACCACGAGCTGACAGAAGAACAGATGTAGACCACCTACACGATGAACAGACGAAGTCAAAGGAATCGCCAGCAATTGGCTGCAAGAAGCTCAAGACCGGCAGAACTGGAAGAAATTAGAGCCTTTGTCTAGCTTTGAACGCAGAAGGCTGTATGATGATGATGAACTTAAAAAAAAATTGATTTCTGATTGGTAATGAGAACTTTAGATCAGTATGACCAAAGTTTCTCTCTGCAAGGTTTCAGCCAATTTAACCACTTTTAAATAAGCAAATAGGAATACTCAAACTTACTCTTAAGTCCCACCAAATTTCATTTGCATATCTCAACCAATTTCAAAGCAATAAATAAATCGTTAGTTTGTAAGAAAAATGTCAACGCCATTTATCTCGGAAAAGGAAGCATTTCCGGGCATAGGTTTATATAGCCCACTGTCATTATTTTTCATGCATGATCACTTTCTAATGTTAGTTGTACGTATTTACAAAAACTCTGTAGGTATATTTTACAAAAATGTAGATATTATAAAAACCAATACTTTGCACCTCAGTAACTCAGAAACAATTGCTTTCTGAGTTTTGGCCCACTAATAACTTTTGATCAGCCTATTCAAAGCTACCTCTCTGCAAGGTTTCGCCAATTTAACTAAAACCACTTTTACATACGAAAAGTGCCGGGCTCCTTTTCATGCTAGCATCAAATACTATTTAATATAACAGCGATTTTGATTTGTTTTGTAATCAATGTGTCCAGATTATTCTTGTAAATGCTGTTATACATATTTTAATAATTTTGTTTTTTAATTTAAAATACGAGCCATATCAGAAGTTATTTAAAAAACAAAAAAACATATCAAATAAAAGATGGCGTAATAAATCTTTATATAAACTTTAACAGTAAAGCCAGCTTACAGATAAAATCTTCTTATCATTTGCAAAAATGGACGTGAAAATATCAAAAAGAAAACTACGAAATATGTAAAACGTTTATTATAATAAATAATGTAATAAATTAAAAAAATTAATACTAAAAATAAATAAATAAATTTCTGGACAGTATCTACAGTTTCAGTGAAATTTAAAGCGTATAATATTCGTACATCAAGACTTCTATTAACGATTTTAAGATTCTATTTTTCTGCATTCTCCAATGGGGTCTCTTTTTTCACCTTTGGGGCAGCCATTTTCTCTCACATCGACTATATTTTGAACTTTAAATTTAGTTCCATTCGACTTTTTTTGAGATCCTGATAAAACGATCCATTCCATAATTTCTTTTATATCAGAGTTAGCAACAATAGTGCAGTTGATGCGTTTTGTTGAATTCTTTTGGTCTGAAACAAACACAATTCAATTTAGAAAAAATATATCTTTTTAAACCATTTAAAATTGTAATATACATAATCTAAAACGGTTTCTTAAAAATAGTTTCACTAATAATAATCATAAATAATAATTATATTTATTAAAAACAAAAACACCATCCTCGAAGTGCAGTAGAACGAACGACATTACCGCGGTATTTAGGAGGACTATTACTTACGGATATAAGTGAGTAATTTGAAAAACAGATTACCTACTAATTTAAAAACTTATTTTGAGGTGCAGGCGGAGACACCTGTTCTGCATCGCGCGATTTCTGAAGTAGATAATATAACACAGATCAAACTGAGAGATCAAGAAATGCACATAAACCATCTAACTAAGAACGAAAAAATGCGCACACCTGGATGGGTAAACCTCTGCATGGGCGACATTCCAATGCAGTAGTCAAGACTATGTCGACAATATAGCGTCGAACTATTGGTTGACATCAGAAAATGTTCCCTGAAGCAGAAGGGTTATTACTTGCCATTCAGGATCAGGTTATACTAACCAAAAATTACCTGAAATATATCGTCATGGACGCTCAGGTCCATAACAACAAATGCCGATATGGATGAAAATGGATGCAAAGCCCAAAAAACCATCCAATATCTTATTATGGGTTGCCAGGCATTTGCTGTAACTGAATATAAAGAACGGCTTGACTCAGTAGGAAAGATCCTTCGTCAAGAGATAACTTTTAAACTGAGACTTCTACAAACAAACCATCTTCCATATTATCAATACATTTCTGAGATTATGCTTGAGAATGACAACTAAAAGCTATACTGGGATCGCACTTTGCTCACAGCCCAAACTGCAAAACATAATAGAGCAGATCTCATGCTAGTTAATAAACTAAGGAGACAAACAACACTAATCAATGTGGCAATACCTAAAACAATATGGAAAGTATCCAGACGATACCTATTATTCTTTCTACCACTGGAGTCATTCCGAAGAACGTCCTAGAAAACATAAAAAACTGGGTCTACATGAACATCTATATAAGATCATGCAGAAGGCTGTGGTACTCTCGACATCCAGATGCATGCGAAAATTTTTGGGAGATACACAGACGTACCAAGTCAACTAGGACTCGATAACACGGAAAAAGTCCTACACCAGCTTAATCCTCTTGATACCGTAGGTATCTGGGATGAGTGAATTTTTTCCTTAGAGGAAGTGTAAGCAGTATGGCCAAATCTGAATAATATTTTAAGTACTTATTTTAGGTACAGGCTGAGACATCTACTTTATATCGAGCAATTTGCGCAGTGGATGTTACAACGCCACTTAAACTGAGAGAACAAGAAATGCGCACAAACCACCTGAATAAGCAAGAAAAAATGCGCAACTGGATAAGTAAACCTCTGCATGGGCGACTCAATGAAATCAGCCGAGAATATGTCGACAATACAGCGTCGAACTATTGGTTAACGGAAAGACGTTTTCCGAGACTGAGGGTTTCCTACTTGCCATTCAGGATCAGGTTATTCCAACTAAAAATTACCTGAAATATATTGTTAAAGATCCTCAAAGTCCAAAATGACAAATGCCGATATGGATTCCAAGCCAAAGAAATCATCCAACATCTTACCGGGGGCTGTAAGGCATTTGTCGATACTGATTTTATAGAACGCCATGGCTCAGTAGGAAAGATTATCCATCACGAACTAGCTGACAAACTGGGACTTCTACAGACCAACCATCTTCTTTATTATCAATACGTCCCTCGCAGAATGCTTAAAAATAACAACTTCCAGCTATATCGGGACTGCATTGTGCTCACAGACCAACCAGAGGCATATAATAGACCAGATTTTATACTAGTTAATAAGCTTACTAGGCAAACAACACTTATTGATGTGGCAATATCCAACACCAATAATTTGCGTGCTAAATACAACAAAAAGATTTCCAAGTACAGATATCTAAAAATACAAATCAGGAGACAATGGAGAATGAAAAGTATCCAGACAGTACCTATTATTTTATCCACCACTGGTGTTATTCCCGAAAACCTCTTAGAAAACAAAAAACAGCTGGGTCTAAATAAACATCTCTATAAGGCCATGCAGAAAGCTGTACTCCTTGCGACGTCCTGATGTGTACGAAAATTTTTGGGACATAGTGAATTTTTCCCTTAGAGGGAGTATGAGCCGTATGGCTAAATATAAAATAATATTTTAATTGTGGTAATCAGGTAGATTATTAGAGTAACATGCCAGCTTCCTGAAATACGCAAATATTCAACTTGCTAAAACTCCTTTTTGCAAGCTGCTATCTTTGATTTTTTTATTTAATTGTAGTCTAAAGCTTGTAGGTTCAGTTGAAATAGATTCTACAGAATAGGAATAGAAATAGTTCTACGAAGATTTTACGAGAATTAGAAACGAAACACATGCACTTGTTAGAAATAGAGCATAATTTTTACGGTTTACAAAAAGAAGTATGACATTTTACAAGAGGTGAAAGAGCGAAAGTGAAGAAATATTACCCAAAGGAATAATATAGTAGATCCGAAACACATCGAAAAGGATGCATGTATTTCCTATCTAAAGAAGTTGTATACAGAGGAACCCTGACTATGACATTGAAACCAGAAAACAAGAAATTACCATAAACGAAGAAGTTTACATAAGCAAGCATGAAGTACAAAAAACAGTTGAAAACTAAACAACAGGAAAGCTGCAGGTAAACATTGGATACCGTATATGAATTTTTGAAACATGGGGGGACGGCAACGACAGATCAACTGTCAATAATAATTAACAAGATTATGTACTCGGTCCGCTATTTCCAGTTCGAACTGTCTAGTAAATTTAGTAATTATTTTTTTTTCGAAGTTAGTTACCTTTTGACAGACTAAAAGGGGCTGGAAATTACTATACACCAAACACACGTACTCATAGCCAATATTAATAGTAAACAAACTAAATATTAAATAAAATAGAACTTGGCGAATTACCGACAATCAATATTTATTTATCTGCACCATATAATAAATAGTTATGTTAAATTATAACAACTAAAATATATTTTTTAAATATATACTATCCAAAATTTGATGGGTTTAGTATACACTTCCACTATTTAGAATAATTCTTCTTTTTTTAAAGAAAGAAGTCTGCAATAGTAGGATACTTGATCTATTAATACTAAGAAGTAGGAATTGTTGTGTTGTAGGTTTCTGACAATAAATCTGTCAAAATTCCGAGCTAAGCGAATGGAGTATACAATAAAATACTTGAAGAATGGAGGACAAGCTGGCTAATCCTATTATTAAAAAAGGGTGATCAGAAACACCCAGAAAACTTTAGAGGTATTAGTTTACTAAATACTACCCTGAAACTTACTAAACTCTTGCAAGAACGAATAAATCAGCTCATAAACTTAGTAGGTGAGCAACAAGCTTTTCATATAGCAAAGTCGTGTACAGATACAATATTCGTCATAAAACATATTACAGAGAAAGCATTACAATACAATAAACCCGCATTCCTATGTTTGAACGACATGAAGAAGGCATTTAACAGAGTTAGACTGTATAATATGTAAAGAAATCCCGCTGAATATTAAAAAAACAATTACAAACGTTTATCAAAACAATAAGATAAAAATCATGGTAGATAAAAATATTCCACTAAAAAACTAGAATAGCAGTAAAAAACCAATAATATGTACACTGAAAGTCGATGGAGTTAGCTTTGAACAAGTAATGGAAATGAAGTACCTACAGACTACACTGTCTAACATTGAAGTTGTAAAAGAAGTAAGAGAACAAGTAGAAAGATCAAATAGATTAGCAGGTTGCCTTAATAATACTATATGGCGTTACCGACACATTAACTGCGAGATGAATTCAAAAATCTGTAATTCCAGTATAAGACCTACAATGACGTACGCATCAGAAAGAAGACCAAACATAGCCAAAACACAGAAAATGCTGGAAATGGCAGAAATGGGAATACTCAGAAGAATTACAGGAAACTCACTAAGATAGCGAAGGTGTGACGAGATTAAAACAAAATATCATGTACAGAGTGCGAACAAGTGAACACTAAAGAGAAAAAAAATGAAGCAATTTTCCATAGAGGGTACAACCCATCAATGAAAAAGCAAAACTGGTTATATAAAGAAAGAACGTTAAGAACGTTAAAAAGAAAGTTATACTTTAAAAACGCATTATTTGGTATTTTTACATGCAAAAATATCTTTTTATACTTAACATCTCCTTGAGATCATATACTACTGAAAGCGATGTTAAGAACTAACACTATTTGCAAACTCATAATAATTATAAAATACTGAAAAATTTTCTTTAAAGTTAATAATTAAGGGCAAGAGCGACGGACAAGGGATATTTGTTACAAAACAAGCATCATGGCTGAAAACCATTCGTAATAAGGAAAAAAGACAGAAAAGTATTTAAAATTGAATCGATAATAGATTTTCCAAGATGTTATAAAGTTATTGGCATCGCATATATAAATTGACACTTTGTAACAATATTTACGGGTAACACCCTACTCTAGATGGTTACTAGAATCTCTAACAAATCGTCTAGTAATTGTAACTGAATGGTATAGATTAAACAAATATAAACATGTATACAAAGGAACAAGAATATCGTTTTATGCTAATATCATTAGACTACAACAAAAAGAGAAAGTTTTGCTCTGAAAGATATCTGTTAAATGAGGAATCGGATGGGAGTAAATATACATGCATTACCAATAAACTTCTTGAGTTTTCTATCCTGAGCGCTGAAGTCTGGACACGTCACTTACTTAGTAAACTTGGGATTTATTTTCAAGATTATTGCATCATTCATAAAAAAATGGTCCTGAAGTAAATTGAAGAAGAATCACAAATCTTATTTAGACATTCACAAATAAAATTTTTTAATATTATAGGACCAAACAAAAGGCAGAAGGCATCCGGATTGTCATCAAATGGAGTGTTCAGAATAGCAGTTGATAAAAGTAATAAGAAGAAAATGATCGCAAACATGTAAAGAGGATACGTACTTAAAGAATAATAATAATTTACATTACATGTATTCGCTTAACTATTTTGGCTCGATGAACAAACAGGCCAAAATTTATTAGGTTGGTTTTAACTGCTTATATTTTTTTACAAAATTAACACTACTAATTTTATTATTCCTATTAAATAAGTAAACTAATTCAGATCAACTTACCTTCTACTGTGTATCCTGTAGGCAATGTATATACACTAGCGACAATAATACAAAAAATTAATACTGTTAGTTTCATCGTGATGGTTAAAGGTTACCATATCCACTCATAACACAAAAAATAACTACCTATTCTTATATAAACTCCCACCACTTGGAAACACGAAGATTGTATGAATTGCTTTATATATATTAAATATTGACTTATATTTAAGTAGACGTTATTCAAATAATGCATCCTTAAATTTGGTGTTTGGATATGTACAGGACCGGTTTCGTGACAAAAAGCGTTTCGACAAAACTAATTATACGAAAACACAAAATTAATATTAATTTATAATTCTAATGTCTCGGCCTTTTATTTTATGTTATTTTAATAGTAAATAATTTTAAATACACAATGTATAAACAAAGATTCCATATCTTTCCATTCTTTAATGTAACCTGAACTTTTATTTATAACCATTTTCTTATTGGCCTCATTGTCTCTCTCCAACTTGCATCATTACTACGACTTCTTTTGGCTTAGAGTTTCGGTTATACAACCAGTAACGTGAAAATGTCCTTGTATAGGATACGTCACATTCATTCTCTGAAATTTCTACTCTAATAATCTAACCAAAAACGAATAAGAAAATTAGCAGACGGACAAAAGTAAAAAAATAAAAGCAGGGCTACCCGCGTCTACTCCAAGGATCCATCAGGGCATTTTTTTAACGCATGATAAACTTAAGTCACAGAAGGTAGTTGCAATTACAGAGGAAAAAACAAAGTAACGAAGCTCATCCATTATAATAAATCAATTTTAAACAAAAAATTGATCAGACGCTCATATATTTTTTTATTTTCTGAAGATAGTATGAATATAATGTAAAAAGAAACAGAAACTTAATTAGAAAAGCCGACCCATTATAGAGATAAGGGAAAAGAGAATATTGGCGATATTGATGATGATGACTAGTAGAATCAAATACAGCTACAACTTTTTGATTTGAAAAATATACAAAGTTAGTTTAATGGCAGTCTTTTTATGTATTCTTATAATTTTGGATCGGAAACTAAATCTTAAACCTCTACTACAAAGCTGCCACCAGAATTTTTAAAGTAAAGCTTAGTGTATAGCAACAGAATTAAGTACGATACCTCTTAGTGAACAAATTGAATTGAAATGAACAAATTATTCTACACTCAGAACCTCGGACTTACCGACTGGAGAGAGAAGATTACAGAAAAAGTGGCTTACTGAGCTTATAATATAATCAAAAATTTATTACTGTACAACCACTCCTCGAGTTGTGTATTTTATTTGCTTAAACCTCTGGTGGAGTAGATTATAAAGTTGCAGTTAAATACATTTTTTAGCGAATATACTGTGTTTGTTTTTATAGTAATTTTAATTTAAATAATGTAACAATAATAAAAATTATTAGAAAATTTGGAAATATTGAACTGTATTATTAATCCCACACTGTTTTTATTAAAGTTTTATTGACATATTTATGGCCAGGAAATACCAAACATGAATTTTTAATATAAAGAGTTATAGTTTTTTAGTATATTTTCCGAACCTATCTTACAATATACAGCATACACAACGTGAGTACTGTACTGCACGCATTATCCATCAAAGGTCATATCATTAAGTACGCAAAATTAATCCCAGATACTCCGCGATCGTCGTCAAGCTTAGTTTATTTTAAATACTCACCGTGAGGGGATTTTATATTTACTTACTATTTGATTACTCATACTTGGAAGTGACGCCAACTACAAAAAAATTAGTAGTCATTGCCGACAGCCGTCTTCATTCGAGTATGTTTCTAAATAACCGTTTCCTTTCAAAGAAAAGATTTGTGTGTTTTCCTAATCATTTTAGAGGAATTCAATGGTATTTGGTAATAAACTATTGATAAAGTAGCAATTATGTATAGATGGAGTTATTCATTGTGCGGCATTTTTTATGATTTCTATAAATAAGTTTTATTTTTATAGATGTGTTATATTATAAGTCTTCACAGATATATATTAGTAAATAGGTATAAATATTTTTACACGTGTAAGATGCTGTTTTATATTAGTCTTTGCTTAACGCAGTAGGTTACAATGATTTTTACAGTATTAATTGTTTTTGGACATTCCGCATATAAATTGGATGTGAAGTTCTCGCAGCAGTTATGTAATTTCTGTGGTTTTCCGGGTATGATCCTTTGGTTTTTAGAAAAACCATTGTTTTGACGACGTTTTGGCAAGATCACACTTGCCATTCTCAAGTCAGATTAGTTCTGCTTCTTTCTGATGTTCGAACAGGAACCTGATATTTGAACTCTCCTCGAACGTCAGAAAGTAGAAGAACTAATCTGACTTAACAATGACAAGTGTGACCTTCCTGAAAAGTCATCAAAACAATGGTTTTTATAAAAACCAATCCAATTTAACGGTAACATTAAACCCGGAAAACCACAGAAATCATATATATTATATATATATATATATATATATATATATATATATATATATATATATATATATATATATTATATATATATATATATATATATATTATATATATATATATATATTATATATATATATATATATATATATATATATATATATTATATATATATATATATATTAATATATATATTTATATTTATTTACACATATATTTGTATCTCTGAGATACCAATATACTGACATCTATTTTATTCAGAACTAAACCCAACAACACACAAGAAAGAAAAAAACAGCATTTATACAAAGACCTTGCGAATGTAAAAACTTTTCTCTTACTTTAAAAATTGAGACTAGTCATCATCAGTCTCTTTGCCTTTATCCGTGTCATGAGTTGGCTTCCCTTATTACATTTTTCTATACGGTTCATCTTGTATCAGTCCCTTTTACCGATATATTCTACCTAAACGACTGCTCAAAGGTATTTTTTAATGTCCCTCTCCAACTGGTCCTAGAAACTTGCAAATAAACGATTTGGCTTATCTATTAAAACATTTTTATTTTAGCCATATGCATTCATTGTTTCTCTTTCTTACAAACCGTACAATGCTCACTACCCTAAAACATAGTTGGTAGTTTTATAGAATTTTTCTTCCTATTTCTGTCCCACAACACACCACTCGCTTTCTTCCACTTCATGCATCCCCACTATTTCTACTGCATATATCTAAATCTTTTTTCCAATTACTCTGTAATGTCGATCATAGGTACTTAAAACTATTACCCTTACAATAATTTCACCATCAAAAGCTATGATTTTATTTGTAGTAACTCCAAATAAACAACTGCTCTGTTTTTGTCCTACTAGGTTTTAAATTTTTTCCTCGGGAGCTTTTCCTACTGTTCTACTTTCCCTTTCACTACTTCGCACTAACATTATATAATCAGCATACATTAAGCACCAGGAGATGCTCCCTATTTCGCTGTTGTCTGATATAACAGTAATGGGAATAAATAAGGATTAAGGAGCGAACCTTAGTGCAATCCTACTTTACATGTAATTTATCAGTCTCTCTACACCTGTCGTAACACTAGTTGTTACTACTTCGTACTTGTTTCCTACACTTTTCACATATCCACCGGGAACTCTTTTCATATTGGGCGCCTACCACATAATTTCTCGAGGAACTCTATTATATGATTCCTCAATATCACCGAATAACATCTTAGCATTAGTTTCTTTATTCCTGTAAGTTTCCATCAGCTGCCTCATAATGAAAATTGCATTAAAAAATTACTTTAAAAATGAAGACAGCTGAAAAAAGGAAAATTAGGCAACGGTCCCCGTTTAACTAAATAAAGAAAATTGTGTAGCAAATACATAAATGAAATGCAGGAAGATCTAGTTACTAATTCTAAAAGTAAATAATACCACTAAGAATATAACAATACTAACGGGTAGCAGCAAGTCAGAGACCTATTATCTCCAATTAACTACAAAACGCATAAAAATATCAGAATTTGATATAAATGTAACAACTACACTTCAGCTTTTTCAGAATTTTCAGCTCCAAAATTGTAAAAATGGATGATGCTTGTAAGACCAAGGCCAAGTAAGTCAATCGTCAAGCTGGTATTCTCTCTACATTAAAAATGCTACAGGAAAACAGTTTTAGTACTAGATCTACTGTGTAGATAAATCTTTGTTCCTCACTTTCAGAATTTTGGATTAACATCATCATCAAAAAGCATTATTTTAAGCGAAGCTTCTATACTGATATTTTATTGTTTCTTTTCCTCTATAGTAAAAGTCTAAGGCGAGCGTCACGGAACTAGCGTCACAAGATGGAGTCGTCACAGAACTAGCGCTACAAGATAGCGTCGTATTGAGTAGCGTCACAAAATAGCGATTCTTCACATCGATTTACTAAGCTCAATTTCGTTTCTAGTTAATATATGTAGTCTAAGCAGATTTAAATAAGAACTGCATGGAAAGTAGCTAACAAAATAAAGACAATAAATGAGAAGTAAAAACATTAGAGAATATTTGTTAACAAAAGATTAGACTCACAACGATTGACAAAATTTAAAATTCATAAACGTCATCCGATTAATAACACTATTGAATCATCTGTTTAAATTATTAACACACTTCTCGTTTTAAAATAATTTTTTAAAAATACAATTATTATTTTTAAACATATTATTTAGTTTATATGATAATTAAATTTACTACCAAACAATTTTTATACAAATTTTATTATAATTTATTATTTCGTTTGAATTCGACAGGTCTGTCAGAAGTAAACAACGTATTCTTTGTTAATACATCAACAGGTGACGTTAATAGCAAACATATTATTCACTAACCACTGCACATTTTAAAGGGCTTATTAAGAAAATTTCATTACGTACTTTGACTGCAATCTATGCAGATACGTCTAATAATGAACAACTGGATGAGCTACATCCCAAGACTGGTGCTGGACTAAACTAGGAATCCATGGAATTGAGGGATACCGATTCAGCTCTGCTCCCATAAACAGGCAGACTAAACATCGCAGACTAAACAAATCATAATGGATTCCTTAAAAAAGCACAAATATTATCAAAGACAACTATATCAGACAAATTTGTACTCAAAAAACCAAGCGTCGCTAGTACCGGCATCGCTCCTACCAGGATAGTTCTGGCACGACCTGACGGGCGGACCGCCAAAATCAGAATCCCGATTTATAACGCTGCGACGATCTCTCGCCGGTAAAATTCTTCCAACCGACCTATTTGATTTCGCTTATCGGCATTTGTCAATGTAAATAACCAATTGGATTTTGGTCTCCTTTATTCTTGTCGAAGATTTTAAAACGCAATTATAAAAGTGTTTTTCATTCGCAGATTTTTAAGACGCAGAGTAAAAGAAAAATGCTACAGTATTACGATGATTGCTATTTCTAATGAACATTTTTACACCCAGGAAAATTATTATGATACGCTAATTAAAATCCAACGTGAATTACAATATAGAGGGGTCAATGCAACAAGTGCCCAAGTGACTTTTTTTACGGAATTGGGTTAGTACTGTCATCTAGTAGAGTTTTTTATAAGCTTTCAGAAGGTAGTTTTAAAGTTGCAGGAATCCCTGTCTAGCTCTCTTATTTTACATTTCCTCTGATAGGAGCCTCTTGTTTTCAATCCAAAAAGTACTTAAGTCACCAACTTAAATATGCACATCAGATTGTGCTTTGTTCACAATTTTATGTACCGTGTGTATATTACGTATCTGTGAATCATATGTGTCATCATTAAAAGAGGTAATAAAAGTTAAATAGATATATTGTGTTAATGCAGGTCCTACTGATCGCTTTCACAATGGATATAAGATTTATTTTGTAGTTATGTACGATTAACTACATTCTAAACTTGCATATTTTAACAACTATTATTTTACTTATAATACAGATAATGGTGAATGGTCAGATTATTCAACATCATGCAGTGAGTATAAACCGAATAGCGAATGCGAAGATAGTTCTAAAGCCGATGACCCTGCTTCAAGTACAAGCAACCAGACAACAAATAAAACTTCAAAGGAGGGTAAAACCTTGAGTTCCTGTGCTCGATGAGACATTTTCCAGAAAATATGAAGATCCCTGGATTCTTCACACAAAGCAGTATACATACTATTAACCCAAAACATGGTATATGAAGTAAGTGAATCCCAGCACCCAAAAGTAAAAAAGGGTAATATGAGAAAGACTAATAAGGATGCATGGAAAAGAACCATCAAGAGTAAAGAGTCATTTTCTCCAACGCGCACCAATAACAAATTGTCCCTGTAATTGCTTATTAAAATTAAGCGAGGAACAACAAAATCAAATTTTCAAAGCCTATCATAGTTTATCTTCTTCTATACAGAACAACATTTATACCTTGAAACTTTTGTACGTCCTACGGATATCATACAGCACAGATCAAGAAAATCTATTGATCCGCGACATAGGGGTCGAAACTTTGTATATTAAGTAAAGATTGACAGAAACCATTACACTATGTAAGTACGCGTTTTTAGCAGTACATGGAAGGAAATGCTCGAAACTGCATTAAAAGATTAAAAAAAACATTGCATATCCTAAGAATTCTAGAGATCTTCCACACCAGGCCAAATAGATCAACAATTGACACTGTAGCTGCGGTTAGAAGATTTATAGAAGAACTGTCAGCTCGAGAGTGGTATTATAGCACATCTGATAAAAAACTTCGCAAGTATTTGGACTTCCATTTATATGTTGCTAAACTTCACCGAAACTTCTTAGAAAATAATCAAAATAAACAATTGTGATATGAGAATTTTTACAGAAGGGAAAAAGGTATTATGTGGATTACCAAAAAAAAACTTCCGCAAAATCTATTTCTGATACGTTTACATCAAACTGAAGTGACCGATGATTAAACATTGATACAAACCATTAAGGTAGCAATATAACTTCACCTAAAAAAAGCTAAAATGTTTCAAAAGAAAATTACGGAGGAAGCAAAAGTTAATGATCCCTCCGTCTTATCAATTTGCTTAGATTGTTAAAAAAACTTGCCTGTTCCTGTAACGGATATTGCGGACGAATACTATTTGCGTCAGTTGTGAAGTTATAATTTGGAAAGACGTTGCTTAACGACAGGAAAATCCAATATGTATATGTTTGCAAAACAATTTGCTCAAAAGAGACCAAACGAGGTTATTACTTGTCTGCAAGACTATATTGCGCAAAATCAGAAGCCAGAACAACGTTATTTGAAACTGCTTCAGTCAGATTAAAAATAGATATTTGTTTGTGTTTTTGAATAAGATTTGTTTCAATAATATTTTTGAATCTAAAGAAATCTGGTATCCAATATTCAGTCAAAGTATGATCGAGATTTCGCTATGATTGAAAAAAAAAAGATTGAAGTACGACAAAATTGATAACTCTTGTCTGGAAGAAGGCGATCGTAGCATAAAAAAAACACTATAAATAATGGTTCGACTTCCACATAGAAGAAACTGTCAGGAATTTCTAAAGCTAGACGAATCAAATTTTCACATAATGAGCAACCACAACTCAGTGCAACTTATTCTGGGCCAATCTTCTTCTTCTTTGAGTACCTCTCCTAGCGGAGTTTGGATAGTATTAGGGCGATTCTAATTTTATTTACTGCTGTTTTGAATAATTTGTTAGTGGTACAGCCGAACCACTCTCTTAAATTTCTCATCCAGGACATTCTTCTACGGCCTGAATTTCTGCGTCCTTGGATTTTTCCTTGCATTACATTTTATAGGAATATGTACTTTTGTCTTCTCATCAGGTGGCCTAAGTATTCAAGTTTTCTCTTTTTTTATATTCAGTATAACTTCTGGATCGTTATTTATTGTGCGTATTACCTCTTCATTTGTAATTTTATCCACCCAACTTATTTTTACAAACGAAATAACAAGAGGCAAAAATGGATGACAGACGAAATACTATTACTAATGGAAGAACGACGAAGACACAAGAATAAACAAGATGGCAGCAATATGTATGAAAACATTAACAGGCAAATAAAAGCAAAAATAAGAATAGCAAAAAATGAATGGCTTAAGCAACAATGTATCGATCTAGAACATTTACAACGACAGCACGACGACCGTAATTTACATAAAAAGCTTAAGGAGACTGCTGGAATATACAGAAAACGAAGACCAACCACCATAGTTAATCAGGATAACCAGATAGTGCTGGGTGAAAAGGAAAAAATTGATATATGGGAAAATTATATCCAGGAGCTCTTCCATGACGAAAGACCCATGAGTGAAGTTTATACAGACGACCAGCTGACTGGCCCTTCAATCACCAAAGAGGAGATAGAAAAGGCAATATTCAATTCAAAAAACAATAAGGCACCTGGACCAGATGAAATCCCGTCAGAAATACTCAAATTACTGGGTGAAAGGGGAATTTCAGCACTACACAAAATATTTAACTTAATTTATGAAACTGGCTGCTATCCTCAACAGTGGTTACGCTCTACCTTTATTCCCCTGCCCAAGAAAGTCAATGCAAAAAGATGTGAGGATCACAGACTCATTAGCCTGATGAGTCACACTTTAAAGATATTCTTAAAAATACAGTGACTCCCAGTTCGGGTTGAGGCAAGGTTTAGGAACACGAGAAGCAATAGTAGCAACACAGGTGCTGGTCCAAAATTGTTACGATCAGAAGAAGGATGTGTTCCTATGCTTTTTAGATTACCAAAAAGCGTTTGATCGTGTCCAACACCACAAGTTAATGCAGATCCTCAAGAAAGTTGATATAGACCAAAAAGACATAAGATGCATTGAAAACTTGTACTGGCATCAAACGGCACAGTTAAAAATAGACAATTCTATATCCAAACCCATACATATAAGAAGGGGCGTTCGACAGGGATGTGTGCTTTCCCCTCTTTTATTTAACATTTATTCGGAAGCCATATTTCAAGAGTCTCTGGAGGATGCAAAGATGGGAATCAAAGTGAATGGAGTACTGATCCACAACATACGATATGCTGATGATGGTGTCTTAATTTGTGACAACATAGTCGATCTTCAACAACTTGTCACTATAATCGGAGAATACAGTAAGCGAATGGGATTAGAGATTAATACCAAAAAAACCAAATTTATGATCATCTCCAGAAACTTGGATGCACTTGAAAACTCCACCATAACACTGAATACTAAGTCCATTGAAAGAGTGAGTAAATTTAAATACCTGGGATCGTGGCTTTTTGAAGACTGGGCATCGGACAGGGAAGTAAAATGTCGCATTGAGCAAGCTCGACAAGCTTTCGTAAAATTCAAGAAGGTACTGACTTGTTCAGAGTTCGATCTTCAACTGAGACTAAGGTTTACTAAGTGCTACGTGTGGTCAGTGCTGCTATATGGCGTAGAGGGCTGGACACTCAAAACGAGGGATATAAACAGATTAGAAGCTTTCGAAATGTGACTCTATCGCCGTATCCTAAAAATACCATGGACAGCGAAAATCACAAATATAGATGTCCTTAAAAGAATAAACCAAGAACGCCAACTTTTCGAAACCAAGAAAAGGAAAACGGCGTATCTAGGTCACATCATGCGAAATGAAAAATACCAGTTCCTCCAACTTATAATCGATAGTAAAATTGAAGGCAAGAGAGGAATGGGACGCAAGAAAATGTCCTGGCTCCGAAACATAAGGCAATGGACAGGGATTAACGACATACAATATCTGATACATATTGTAAGAAATAGAGAATTAATGGAAAATGTGATCGCTAACATCCATTAGTGGATTTGCATCTAAAGAAGAAGAACTTATTTTTAGTATACGGCGGTAGCATCACATCTCAAAGTTTTCAAGATTTTTAACATTCCTATGTTTAACAGTCCACGCCTCAACACCGTAAAGCAAAGTACTGAATACATAGCATTTTAACATTCTAGTTCGTAGCTGAATACTAATATCGCGATTACAAAATAATTTTTTCAATTTGAATGCGTCTTTTTATCTCGTGATTTTGGTCACCTGTGTCATTGATGAGAGTTCCCAAGTATTTGTATTCGCTTACTTTTTCGAGTTGGGTACCGTTTATCGCGATACTATATAGTGTCATGTATTGGATTCTTACTGGTCATATATTTGTTTTTTTTGACGTTCATCCTTATGCCGTAGTTATTACATATCTCATTTATACTTTTAACTAGATGTTGTAGATCCTCCGCTGTTCTTGCCATTATCACAGTATCGTCAGCATATCGAATATTATTGATAACTTCTCCATTAACTATTATTCCTTCGTTTGCATGTAAGAAAGCTTCTTGGCATATTTTTTTGCTGTAGATATTAAACAAGAGCGGTGACAATATATAAGTCTGTCGTGTCACCTCGGGGGAACAAATAAGGGTCTAACCACCTTCTGATATCCCCGGGTGCTCTGTAGAGGGCTTCGGATATACTGTCGAGAGCTCCTCTACTTAAGTCCATTTTCGGGTTATGGACTTGGAAAATATTTATCTTCGGTGTCTTGCCTTGAAAAAGGCAAGATATTTCTTACATGACAATTTCTTTCGAAATAAAAACACCAAATTAAGTTGAAACAATTCTCAGTCACAGAGTATGGAAAATAAATGCAGGAAGCAGAGCCCCGAGAGCACGAAGCTCTCGGAGAGCCCGCAAGGGACTGACTGGGCTGACCTGGATTCATTGTAGCGTTGATTTTTCTGTGTTGTGTGTATATCTTGTGTATTGAGTGTATCCTCTGTCCTGTTTTAGGCTTGTGCCTCTTCAGGACGTGTTTCCTTTGTGTTTCCTTGGCCGACCTGAAAATCGCCAATATTTATATGCGCTGTTCGAGCGATAAATAGGGATTTCCAGGTCAAGAGCCAATGGGAAAATTCGAGGCGGGGCGATGCGCATCGAAATGCGCACTAGTCCACAGACTATAGCATTCGATGACAGTCGTACTCCTCTACGTATTTATATTTCGTCCGATGTTTGGTCTTACATTTTAATATTAGCTCGCTGATTCCAGTACAGATTTAATATTATTTGTATGTCTTTGGTGTCGATGTTCTTACCCTCCAGGATTTCTTTAAGTTTATTGTGGCGTACTTTGTCAAAGGCCTTTTCAAAGTCTATCTGGGCCAATGAAACCAATCAAACTTGACAAACTAGACCAGAGCGCTGGCCTATGCGAATAAATACCTACAAATTAAGCAGTCGAATTTCGACATGAAATGCGTCTTGCCAAACACATTATACTATTGGACACTAAATTCTTTGCTCGAACCAAGTCTGAAAATAGGAGTACAATCCAACAAAATAGCCTTGTGAGTAAAGAGTTTCATCATGTGCAAGATATTGACGCAGTTTATGAATAGCCTTCTTGCCTATCATCTTCTAATATTTGCTGCAAGCATTCTTTATAATTCATACAATGTTTATCGTTTTTTGTCTTCAGTTTTGTTAAAACATTTTGTACGTTCTTATGACGCTAAGTAATAAGTATTATTTCAGCTAATGTTCTCTTTGATAATTTCTTTTTACGAAATAACAAATTGCACCATAAAAAGTCCGTAAGTCACAAAGTGTTTAATTTTTTTTTACAAAATAACAACGCTTTATTTTCTGTTTTTTTCTGTTTATTACGACAAAAAGTCTAAATTGCAACAAACATTTTGATCATAACATTTTAAGTAATCTTTCATAATCAAAAATAAACTTTCAAACCTTAGCAATATTGTTAAGTATTGTTGTAACTTTACAATTATCTATATGTGACAAAGGCTTTGTTTACTTTTTGCATTGATCCCTTCATATATGTTTGTGCACGACAGAACTATTTTAAACAATATGGAATTACAGCGTTTATGCATATAGAAAAATGATATTGTTATTTTACATCATACATACATACAATTTTATACATATTTTTCGTATAATACTTATGGATTTATATGTACAACAATTTATTCAATAATACCACTTAATAAAAGTACATACTTCATAAAATAATTTATACCTCGAAAATATCAATAGTTGTTACGGCTATCTGTTTTACTGCTAAAAATGAGTAGACTCTTCGATGTCGTTGTACTAGACTTTGACTGTACTTTATTTTCTTATTGGAATGCTTTATACAAAATTCTAAAAGATATTTATTGTGTTAGCTTACAGCGTTACAACTCACTACAAGATCATAAGTACATACTTTTCCTGTACTCAACTTGCAATAAACAATATAAATCAAAATATCCCATTAAATCTTTCGAATGTCTATTTTTGACCGTTCCTTTGTACGAAACTCGCGAACAACTAACCAACCCTCTTTTCCAACATCAACTATTGATACAAAGATCAGCCCAAAAGTCGCACGGTGGATGCAAGTAAATATAATAAAGTGGAGATCTTGTGTACACTCAAGAGATTTATGCCAAAGAGGGTTGAAGCTAAGACATTGAACTGGCAAGAGTTTTACTCAACTTTGACAAAATTTATTGTTTTTGGGGGAGAGTTATCGAGTGGGTTTCGCGGGAAATATCCCATCCGCAAGAAAAAATCTATAAGTACCGAGAATGCCGAAAGATTTATTCACAATATCGTAAAATGTCTGAAGCCTATGGGGGTTAGGATAAAGAAGTGTAAACTGGATCAATTATAAAGCCACAAAACCTTAAGCTACCGATATTTTACTGGAAAAAATTTATCATGATAAATCTAATAATATAAAGAATTCCCAAAAATATGAAATCCTTGTACATTATTGTATATGAATATATCTTCTATGTTATTATTATTCTATATTATTATATATTGTATATCTACACAAATAAGTATTTTCCTGCTTTACCACATTAAATTCATAACATATATTAATGAAATTAATTATTATCGAAAACATTACATTAATAAAATGGCAACGTCAAATTAATATAAAATTCATTAACCCTTTGAGACCCTGTGTACATGTGTATGTACATAGCTTTTATTGTTTTGTTAAATACCAACTACTCGCTTATCTATACCGAAATAGCATTCAGTCACTCAAATATACATTTACGATCCACATTTTTAACTTCTGCTTCCATCTAGTGGTCAACAGGTAAAGTTGTCAGCGATTTTGTTGTAAAGTGTCAGCTGTTTAGTTGGTAACCGATACTGCTAGTTTTATTTTACGAGAAACTGTTATCTTTTGTGAAACGAAATCGATCCAACTTTTTAAGTGTGATTTATAAGGTAAGTAGTTTTTTATAAAGTACAAAACATTGCCATAAAAACGATAGTTTTGAAATAAACAAACATTTTTTAGATGCACATGAGCATGTACAAATGATCTGAAAGCATATTTCTGATTGTACATCTGTATGTACATATGGTCTAAACTTGGGTTTTAACTTAGTATTGTTGATTGCAGATAACATGGATTACAAAAGAAAAAAATATGATTTCGACAACCCAAAACATCTCCAAGAGTTAATTGACCTGATAGAGGACGGTAACGTATCAGAAATAGACAATTTGGAAGTTCCCGGAGGAGAGAGTTCTGACGAGGAGGATGGAATTCTGGATAACTGTGAAAATAAATCTATTATAAGAACAGGGGTTGGTGCTTTGACCAGACGTGACACTGAGACACTGGAAGAAGGTGATGGCAGCGAAAATGATAATGAGGAGTTAGGGAGAACTTATGATTCAGACGACGAATATATACCAGATGAAGTTGCAGGTTACTCGGGTACAAAAAAATTAGGAAGTAAAGTATGTTTCTCAGAAAAGGATTGTTCTAAAAAACCAAAACAAAGAGAAATTAAAACAAAAAAGAGAACCGTAGAGTGGACTAAGGCATCGATAGAGACTCCTACATTTACATGGCATCCTACTTCCCCAAATACAAGTCTTACAGAGCCACTGTACCCAATTCAGTATTTTTCGAAGTATATTTCAAATGATTTGTTTGAAAATATAGCAACATTTACAAATGTATATGCCTTACAGAACGGAGAAAATTTTAGACCAACTAATGAGAGAGAAATTAAAATTTTATTTGCACTTCATATAATGATTGGAAATTTAAACAAATTTCCCAAAATTAGGATGTACTGGGAAAGAAGCCTTGGTATTAGAATGTTTCTAGATAACATGTCTAGGGACAGATTTTTCCAGCTTAGAACATGTTTACATCTAGTGAACAATTTGGAAAGACCAGCAGGTGATACAGATAAATTTTATAAGGTTCGTCCTATCATCTACGTTGTCAGAAAGAGATGTTTACAGCTTGAACTTGAGGAAGTACTTAGTGTTGACGAGCAAATGATTCCTTACACAGGAAAACTTTCCGTAAAACAATATGTGAAGGGGAAGCCCTGTCCTTGGGGAATAAAATTATTCGTCTTGTGCGGAAAAAGTGGTCAGGCTTTTGATTTTGTTTTTTATCAGAGTAAATCTACAGAACTGAATGCAGATAATAAAACAAAACATGGATTAGGAGCATCTATCGTTCTTCAACTAGCCGAAAGAATTCACACCAGTGAAGGCCACAAATTATATTATGACAATTATTTCTCATCCTATGAACTACTTGAAATATTATTGGCCAAAAAAATATATGCTGGAGGGACTATTCGAATAGATAGATTTTACAAACCTCCTGTGTTACCAGACAATGAAATGCTGAAACTACCGAGAGGTTCCGTAGATGAAGTCGTCAATAAAGAAAAAAATGTGGTGCTAGTCAAATGGTTAGATACAAAGACTGTGAAATTAGCCTCCAATTATGTTGGTGCAGGTAATTTAGACATAGTTAGAAGATAGGACAAAAAAGGCTCTTGTTACGTAGATGTTAACCGACCTGAAATTGCCAAAGATTATAATTATGGAATGGGCGGAGTTGATCTAATGGACCAGATGATTAATTATTATCGAATATTTATTAGATCGCGAAAGAGGACATTGCGTGTTATTATGCACATGATAGACTTCGCTCTCACCAACAGCTGGCTGGAATACAGGAAGGACTGCGACAAATGTAATTCAACCAATAAGGATCGAATGAAATTTGTAGACTTTAGAGTCAGAGTTGCCGAAAGCCTAATAAATATGGGCAATTCAGTAAGTAGAAAACGAGGAAGACCAGCATCTTCATCTCCTAAGCCTTCTATTTCAACATTTAAAAGACGAGGCGAGACGAGACCATTTTTGGAAATACAAACGGACAATTTTGGTCACATACCGGAGTTTGATTCTAAGAAGGAGGCTACTAGGTGTAAAAACACAGATTGTAATGGACGTAGTCATGTGTTCTGTACAAAATGTAAAATACATCTGTGTTTAATTAAGGCTAGAAACTGTTTTGCAGCTTTTCATGAACAATAAATATGTAATAATAATTACTTTGTAGTAAATATATTTTTAGTGTTGAGTTTATATTTAAGACCATATGTACATACATAATATGTACAATAAAAAATTTTTTTTTAAAAAGCGTACACAAGTTTTTTTCATTTTATCTTACTAATTGAAGACTTTTGAAATATAAAAACACGTAAGATTTTGTTTTTTTTTGTAAATAAAAAAGTCAGGTCTCAAAGGGTTAAATGCGTTAGCCTTTTTTTTAATATAAAATTGTTTTCTTCATTTGACAGCATTTTTTGCCCTTGTTCTGGCATCAACATTCACTTCATTTTTTTAACGCACACTCCTTCTTTCTTTTGGGTTGTAATTTAATTTAATAGTTATAAGATTTTGATCCATTCCATTTATATTATTAAACAAAATATTAAAAATTAAACAAATTTTGCTTTTATAACTTGGTATAAAAAATTTTCTAATGATTGTATTTGATCTGAGTTATTTATATTGACAATTTAAACATCTAGTATACATTTTAAATATATGACTCTAAAATGATATTGTAAATATTTGTAAGTTGTGTTCCTGGGTTGATTTTATTAAAAAATAATAGACTCGATTACATAAAATTAATTTAAACTTAAGAATACCCGTCTGATTTATTTATCTTTAAAAAGACAACCAGAGGCAATGATGACAGTAAAATTCTCCTTTTAATGATTCCATAGTAAATCATGGGGAAAAATCAGGAAAACCTTTCATGGTACTATCCCAATATTGTAAGTATTTTGTATTTAAACCTGAGTTTCTTCGTTTAATCTAAATTCAAATGAAGAAAATTCATTTGGGTTATTTTTAACTTTAGTCAGAATAGCGCCCAACCGCTGGGCCTTCTTTTAGCATATCCAGGTTTATTGTACATTACACACTAAGATCATTGAGATATTAAAGTTCTTCTTTTCTTCTCCTTTTTCTCCTCTTAATAAACAATTCTGTTTATTCATTGGTGGATTAATACCTGTATGGAAGTTTGCCAGTCCATCTTTTGCGTGGTCTTCCCCATTCTGCTTATGTAATTATTCCATTCTTTTTTTCTATTTAGTGTCCATTCGTTTACACACTGCACGTTACATTTTCTTCTAATAACTTTCCTTCTCCTTCGATATTTTCTGTAATTCTTCCCAGTATTCTCATCTCTACCGTTTATAGTCCCTTTTGTGTTATAACTGTATAAAGTCTCATTTCTGAGGTATCTGACATTATTGGTCATACACTGGCTTTATAAATTCTTGACTTCATCTCAGTTAATGTGTCTGTTTCGCCATATAGTATTATTAAGGCGTCCTGCTAGTCCTGCATTTGTACTTGATTCTTTACTTCTTTGTCCACGTCGTCATAGCTGGACAGTGTAATTCCAAGGCATTTTATTTCCAATACTTGTTCAATACTAATGCCATCATATTTTATATCTGGTCGGTTCTTTGCTGGTTGCTTTTGTTTTAGTTTTCTGAGATAAGATTTCCATATTAAATTGTTTTGCTCTTATATTAAATCTGTGGATTAGTCTTTGCAGACTATCTTCATCTTGGACTATCAATATTTCGTTTCTTATGGTCTTGTAATTACGCTCCTCTTGTGTTTTGGTTAATATATATATTAGGTAAGCTTGTTTTCTTCTTTTTACATTTCTTCTTCTCTTCTGTACAAAACCATGGAGTTCTTCGCCTTGGTAATGATTTATTTTTATTTATACTTCTTTAACCAAGAACTTCCTTGTTCGAGGCTAAGATATTAGACGTTTTGACCAGCTTTCTTCGATCCCATCACTTTCTGTGATATATGTGTTTCTGCTTTTTTCGGTTTTCGGTTATTTTAGGAATAGGTACTTTGTTGAGTCATCGTGTAATCTTTTAAATTTTATTTTTGTGGTGTATTATGGTGCTTTGTTATTACATATATGTGTTTTTATTCAAATTTTGTACAATACCAATTTATGATCTCTTTCTATTTCCGCTGATGTTAGTGCTCTTACATCCAATATTTGAGAGAGGCGTAACTCTCTATTCGACAGAATATAGTCTATCTTTGCCCTCTAGTGTTTTTAAAAGTGTATTTTATTTGTTCTTTGCGAGGGAAAAATGCATTATTAATACGTATTTCGTTTATGTTGCAGAGGTGCGTCAAAAGGTCTCCGTTTTCATTTCTGATATTTTCATTATATCGCTGTTTGATTCCTGGTACTATACTTTTGCCAACACGGGCGTTAATATCACCTATATTAATTATATATTTATCATTTGGGGTCTCGATTATTACAGTCTGATTGTGTTCGTAGAAGTTTTCACTTCCGCTGATATCTCTGTTCTTCTCTGGTGCATAAATTACCATCACATTCAGAGGTTTGACATCCAGTTTAACTTTTGCATTTACTATTCTTTCAGAGATACATTTAAATTCTTGTACTACATGTAAAAAATAATTTTTGTGTATTAACAGGGCGACTCCTTCTTTGGCTCTGGTTTCTTTCGCAACATTACTGTAAATCATCATATAGTCGTTTAGCATAATTTGAACCTTTCGTTTTTTCTTCGTATGTTGTAATGTACATATTGTCCATATTATTTTCAACAAACTCTTTTGCAATTTACTACTTTCTTGTATATACAGACTTTACGTTCCAAGTACCGATGTGAAGTAAATTCCTCGTTTTCCAAAACTTCGTAGTCCTCTTTCTCGCGTTAGTCGTCGTAATGAAATTATTCCTGTTCCGAGGCATAATCCTGTTTCTACAAGCTGTACGGTTTTAAAGTCTATTAGTAGAGTGCTAATCTGGTCGTAGACCCCTTCTCCTTTATCCGAGCTCGTGAACGGCAACAGTACAGTCGAGCTACTCGATTCACCCAACAATACTGCAGGCGGAGTTGATTTAAAGTTGGTGCTGTAAATTGTTCCTCAAAAT
Organism: Diabrotica undecimpunctata; assembly: GCF_040954645.1. NCBI lineage: Eukaryota > Metazoa > Arthropoda > Insecta > Coleoptera > Chrysomelidae > Diabrotica > Diabrotica undecimpunctata. Next base: position 138,622,089 of record NC_092809.1, read on the forward strand.
CTTCCTCTTGAACTTTTTATAAAATATTATCCTCCGTGGATGGTGCACAAATTGCAATACAGTTATCTACATCAATACATTAACACTTTTTGTCTTCTATAATGAGATTTTCAAAATCTCATTACACCTTGGTTCAAAGGTTGCAGTGCAGATGTAACATTATTATTATATTAATCAAAAGTAGAATTTTCTTATTGTTTGCTTTTAATTTAACGTTCTAGTTTCCAGTTATTTTTCAAATAATTATCAATGCCACCTAAAAAGATATTTTACAAAATCCTGTCATAGTTGCTGCAATCATAATCGTTAATCTCATCTGGGATTATTTTTCCTCCAGAACAATTATTCTCTCTTTGAACTTTAAATCCGGTTTTGTCTGTTTTAAAAATGTCCTCTGCTCTATATCCTTCGTATAATGTAAACCATTTTGCGTCATCCATTTTTTATAGCACTTTTATTAGCTTCTCTAGTCATTCCAGCCGAACATACCGTACCGAGCTCGGAAACGTTAAATCCAACCAGACGAGCAAACAAAATCATATTGAAAACCCTGTGATAAAACTAAACCTAACAATGAACAAGAGAGAACAAAGTATTCATAAAATAACCACAAGTTATTGTGGTAAAAATTGTAAATTGTGTTCGTGTGTGTAAATAAAAATTTTCGCATTCACGCGGACATTTTTATTTAAGTGAAACATCATAAAATCTCCATATTAATGAAGAATTTTATTTTGAATGTTTTCAACTGGTAATTACGAAAAATGGAACTGAATGGAACTGAAATGTAAAAGTCAATAACTATTTTCTTTTTCTTTGTGTACCATGCTTGTTTTCAATTGTTAATTATCGTCATATTAACAAGCTACTGGAATCCTCATCTGTCGTTATCTACATGAAACACCAACATGAAATAACAACAGAAAACTACCCAGCGTTTTCCTTCTAGCTTACCCTGAATAATCAACCGCATTAAGCGATATTTAGGTCCTCTCATTAAATGATCAAAGTATTGGAATTTCTCATTTTGATGGTTTTAATAAATTCTCTCTCTTCATTCATGGTTTCTATTACACGTTAGTTTGATTTGTGTGCTATTATCGATATTTTCAGCATGCAACGGTAACACTACAATTCGATCGCTTCTAATATATTTAGATTTTTGACTTTTATTGTTCAGGTTTCATATTTATAGCGCAAAATGGACAAAAAGTAATACTTTAGCATTCTTAGACGTGTGTTCAACTAGAGACTGCGATGGCATAATATAGAATGCCAGTTAATGAAGCTTTTGCGTTCTAGCTTTATTCTGGTCAAAATTTCCTCGACGCTCTCACTCATCCCTGCAGTGAATTCAGCTGCTCAGCTATTTGTGTTCTGCCCTGTCCAGGGTTTTGCTATCTAGGTTTAGTAACGAGTCTTCTATCCATTTCATTTTCTTTACACTGGTTGTTAAGTCCTTCATTGTATTCATTGTATACCTCGTTCAACATAGTTTGAAGGTCTTCCAAACCCTCTGACATTATGGATTATCTGCATATCTCAAGTTATTAATAATTTTATCACCGATATGAACACTCTTGCTACGATTATTTAATGCTATTTCGTACAATGATTCACAGAAAGCATTAAACAACATCGGTGAAATAACACCTCTGCGTCTGACGCCACGCTTAATAGTTCAGCGAAAATCTGAAAAAATGTTCTACTAAGATAAAGATTTTAATAAAATATCAACATTTTATATATTTCATATCAGAATTTATGAATGTTGTATACGGTAATTACGATATATTGTGATGCTATAATATATAAATTACCTATTTAATTTTTAAGAAAATGTTATACTTGTATACATCTAACGTTCGGCAAATTAACAAAAAAGTATTCGCTGTGGCGTACAGAACATTGTGAGACAGGTGTGAATGGTCGCATACACGTTCCCGCTTATTCCTAATGGTTCTATTGGTAACTCATAAATAATGAAAGGCACAAAGTGCTATTACAATTCCACTTATGTAACTACTAACGCGCGTGGTGCAGACTTCCATTTGGATTCTATACGATTTTTGCTTTTTTGTCTTTTGTTTTAGGACGTAAAACTTTCTTCTTGTTTCCTACCGGTTTTGGTTTCTTTTTAAGGAGAGCATTTTTGCATGGGAGTGCAGAAATTTGTTTGTGTGGTTATATTTCATCGTATTTTATTCTGAACATCTGAACATCTTAATGTGACATGAGTATTACGTTTTATGTATTATTAGAGTTGTTATTTTATAGTGGCACTTTATTTATCTGTCGTACATTTTTATGTTATTATTTAGTATAAGCAATATCCAGTACGATAAAATACGTGTTATAACCACAAATATCGGATATTAATATATTCATAATATGGTAAAAATGGTAAAAGATGATAAATATATATATATATATATATATATATATATATATATATATATATTATATATATATATATATATATATATATATATATATATATATATGTATATATATATATATATATATATATATATATATATATATATATATATATATATATAAAAAATGTGCACTCGTAAGTGAAAGGGATATTTTTGGTCAATTTGGAGATTAAAAAAGAAAAGAGTTGTGCTACTTTATCTTTTTATTGAATACGTTTCGCCCACTGTTCAATGGGCATCGTCAGTTCATCTAAAAGAATGGTATTAGCGATACATCTAATATAAAAAACAATAAGTAAACGATCTTACCTTTAAAAGATCTGTAGCATTAAGATTAGTATGGTGAAGACACATCAAAAATTAATTTACTAAATAAAACAGCAAAAAACACAGAATGCCGGAAGATTCCCAATTTAAGTAATTTTATATTAATTAGTTTTATAATTTAACTTTTAAAAACATTGATGGATTCTAAAATCTATCAAAAAAAATTTAATTGTCAATTTTGGAATGTTATATTAACAACGGCAAGGCTAGGGATCTTGACTGTCATGATCATATCATGCAAAATAAAGTATTTGAAAGTTCGAATGTCAGAACTGACAATCAGATGGTGAGATTGAAGGAAAAGTTTTTTAGATGCCAACATAAATGTTATGATATAATAAAAGAAGTTGAAGAAGAAACCAATAATTTAAAAGTAGAATACGAAAGAATCAATTTTGTAGTATTAGTGCATGGTAAATTTGGCTTAAGTTGCTGATATCAGTTCTCTTATTTAAGCAACTTAAGCCAAATTTACCATGCACTAATACTACAAAATTGATTCTTTCGTATTCTACTTTTAAATTATTGGTTTCTTCTTCAACTTCTTTTATTATATCATAACATTTATGTTGGCATCTAAAAAACTTTTCCTTCAATCTCACCATCTGATTGTCAGTTCTGACATTCGAACTTTCAAATACTTTATTTTGCATGATATGATCATGACAGTCAAGATCCCTAGCCTTGCCGTTGTTAATATAACATTCCAAAATTGACAATTAAATTTTTTTTGATAGATTTTAGAATCCATCAATGTTTTTAAAAGTTAAATTATAAAACTAATTAATATAAAATTACTTAAATTGGGAATCTTCCGGCATTCTGTGTTTTTTGCTGTTTTATTTAGTAAATTAATTTTTGATGTGTCTTCACCATACTAATATCTTAATGCTACAGATCTTTTAAAGGTAAGATCGTTTACTTATTGTTTTTTATATTAGATGTATCGCTAATACCATTCTTTTAGATGAACTGACGATGCCCATTGAACAGTGGGCGAAACGTATTCAATAAAAAGATAAAGTAGCACAACTCTTTTCTTTTTTAATCTCCAAATTGACCGAAAATATCCCTTTCACTTACGAGTGCACATTTTTTATATTAAATTAAACGGTCATATTCCTTAAAGATATATATATATATATATATATATATATATATATATATATAGGTATCTATATATATATATATATATATATATATATAGGTATATATATATATATATATATATATATATATATATAGTAAACTCTTAAATATTGGGGAAATCTGCAAGAAATACTCTAATGTGTATCAATTGTTTCGCCGAACGTTTTCGCCAAAGAGAATTAATTTGGCTTCTTCAGGGCTGAAAGAGAATAAATTATAATTAGCTACCATATATTATCTATTAAAACATTATTGATCTTACCGTAACTTAGAATTGTAGAATTAGAATATTAAAAAACTTTGCTAGTAACATAGTGGTGTTTTTTGTTACTATGTGCAAAAAAAGTTTTTTTATAAGAATTGAAATGTATGGTAGCTTCGAACTTGACACGTAAAGGCTTACCCAAGGTTAATCGAAAAACCCAATGCAACTACATTTAAAAGGAGGTAATTCTTTGAAATGTCGGCAATAACTAAATTTTTGATTTTTAGATAGTTAAAAGTGAGGTTCTGTTTAAGCCAGAACGCAAGCGCTGACAACTTCATTATCGTTGGTATGAATCTTTATGTCGTTAAGGTTCATTGGTAAAAAACGAATGAATTTAAATCCCAGTAAAGGGAAATATTATTTTGATTTTCTTTATTTAATTATATTATATTGTTCATGTATTATTGAATCTTATTGAGACGTATCTAAGAAAAGCAAGGGAATGTTATATATTTTTTTTTTGTTAATGAAAATTAATTATAAAGGTATGTTAGTTGTTAATCGATATATCAGTCAAGTTAGTAATCTGTGATATAGTATTGTTCTTGGTATCTGATTTAAGTAACAGGTGGTATATATCGATTAGATTCTTGATGTCACTCTTAACATTAATGGAGAAATCGTTAAGAAAAATGTCTTATATTTTTCTTAACGATTTCTCCATTAATGTTAAGAGTGACATCAAGAATCTAAGCGATATATACCACCTGTTACTTAAATCAGATACCAAGAACAATACTATATCACAGATTACTAACTTGACTGATATATCCATTAACAACTAACATACCTTTATAATTAATTTTCATTAACAAAAAAAAAATATATAACATTCCCTTGCTTTTCTTAGATACGTCTCAATAAGATTCAATAATACATGAACAATATAATATAATTAAATAAAGAAAATCAAAATAATATTTCCCTTTACTGGGATTTAAATTCATTCGTTTTTTACCAATGAACCTTAACGACATAAAGATTCATACCAACGATAATGAAGTTGTCAGCGCTTGCGTTCTGGCTTAAACAGAACCTCACTTTTAACTATCTAAAAATCAAAAATTTAGTTATTGCCGACATTTCAAAGAATTACCTCCTTTTAAATGTAGTTGCATTGGGTTTTTCGATTAACCTTGGGTAAGCCTTTACGTGTCAAGTTCGAAGCTACCATACATTTCAATTCTTATAAAAAAAACTTTTTTTGCACATAGTAACAAAAAACACCACTATGTTACTAGCAAAGTTTTTTAATATTCTAACTCTACAATTCTAAGTTACGGTAAGATCAATAATGTTTTAATAGATAATATATGGTAGCTAATTATAATTTATTCTCTTTCAGCCCTGAAGAAGCCAAATTAATTCTCTTTGGCGAAAACGTTCGGCGAAACAATTGATACACATTAGAGTATTTCTTGCAGATTTCCCCAATATTTAAAAGTTTACTATATATATATATATATATATATATATATATATATATATATATATATATATATATATATATATATAGGTATATATATATATATATATATATATATATATATATATATATATATATATATATATAGGTATATATATATATATATATATATATATATATATATATATATATATATATATATATATAACACAAAAACATCTAAAAAACAACAAAAACTACAACTTCATGTCAAAGGCACCTCAAAGGGAAAAAGTAGAATAGAATAATTATTCTTCTCTTTTGTTCAAAATCTTGCTATCTTCTGTCAATATCTCGATGTCATATATAACAAGGTTATATTTATATTTACACCTCATGCAATAACATGGAACCACTAGTTGGAACAAAACTTAAAAAAATACAATCAGCTGGGAAATGAAATCTGTTCTCAAGTGCAGGTAGGTCATCTGTGTATGTTATGATAAGTTGCCTCCATATTCCAGTCTGTTACGTCTTGTCAAGTCTTGTTGAAGCAAAAATAAATAATAATATAATCTTTCTTACAGTTCATAGAAGAGCTACAGTTATGGATGTAGCACATTTCTATGAAATTTTTCTTGAATTGGTTTTCAACCAATTTTTAGTACTTCTACATTGTCATAGTTGGCAAGATGTCTAGTATTCTTAATATGTTGGCTAAAATCTGTACTTGTAGGCGTCCTCACAACATCACTCTTGTGCAAAGCTATTCTTTTTGATAGTTTCTGGCTGGTTTGACCGACATACACTTCAGAACAGGAACCACATAGAATAGAATACACTACATTGAAGTTATCCAGTTTTTTAACTCTTTCTGTCAGGTGAGTGAAGTATGTCCCTTATCTTTTGTACACTAAATTTGCTATCACTATGTTAAACTGTCTGAAAAGGTTTGTGATCTGTGGTGATAAACACGTGATGTAATTCAATCTCCCGTAGGAAAGTTCTACTGATTCTTCTTTTAATGCTCTTCTTTGGTGTGTTCCTGCCATTGGCATATCTTGCATATAATCTCATAAAGTAACTTGATGTTCTTATTGTAGTTAGAAGGGTGACAATTCTTTTTATTCTGTTTTTCAGACCTTTGATGATGTTAATCTTCTGTTCATCCGGATGATAAGAGTGAAAAAACACATATCTAACTGAGAATGTTTTCTTTATGTACCAGTCCAACCTTATTGTATTATCCTCATGTCTGGTTACACTAGTGTCGACGAATGGCACCATATTATTTTCCTCTGTTTCGACAGTAAATTGTATGTGAGTGTTATAGGAGTTAAATATGTTAAGATTGTAGTTGATTTTGTCAGCTGGGACTGCACATATGAGGTCGTCTACATATTGGTAAAGGAAGGGGAACTGAAAATCAACTTCTCGAGTACAGTAGTAAAGTAGAAAAATCATTACAATTTCTGCCAAAGATGAGGATATGGCTCCACCCATGGGTGCTTCTTTTATTTGGACGTAAAATTCATTTTGGAAAGTAAAATATGCATTGCTGTAAAAAAGGTAATCAGTTTCAGAAACAGTACTTTGGGAATTGTACAGTTCTGTTCAATCAGATGGTAATTAGTTGTCAGAATAGAAACTACCAATTCAAGAGGGATGTTGGTAAACAATGAAGTAACATAAAAACTCTCCAAGACATATCCTGAAGGTAGTAAAAACTTATTGATCTTATTTGCAAATTCAAAAGAATCTTTAATTTTGTAGGTATTGTACGAAAAAAAAAGAAGTGTCAATAATACCTGCTAGATACTTAGCCAACGATTGAGGGGGGGGCATTCTTACATGCAATTATATACACCCTTCTATGTGAATTACAATTATACCTGGGTGGTACAATGAAACAAAAACGAGAAAATTTCTGAAAGACAACCCTGACATTATAGTAACGAGAGCAGATAAAGTTAACACAACAGTCATAATTGACAGAAACGAGTACATCAACAAATCGTTTAAGATTCTCAACGACCCACATTCCTATAAAAAAATCCCCAAAGATCAGACTCCATCAGTAGAAAGGAACACTAACTTACTGATAAAACAACTACATGACGAGGGACATATCACCACCAAAACAAAAAACGAATTAACTAACTATACTGGTGCCCCAATATTCGACTTGTTTTCAAATAGTGGTTACAACTTTTCTCGAAAGTCCTTAGAAGATGCTTCATGTTTCTACCATCGCACAAGGTTTCAATTTTAGCTCAAAATTTTCCTTTCTATAATGGTAGTCGTCAGTAAAACAAAAAATGAACAGGAAGTATATTTAAAATGGTACTTAATGACAAAATAATTAAAATTTTGTTTTATCCAAAATACACTTTAAGCGGTATAATATATTTATTAAGATGGTGACTAAATAGTCAAATAAAATTATATATGCAGGTTCCACAAATCCCAATGAACTCGAGTTATCACTAAATCATTAAGATAAAGCATACGATATTAATCTTACGTAATCGTTACGTATTTTTGCCAACAATATGTAATAAATCTAGTTCTTAATATTTGAAAATAACAATTATATTTAAATAATATAAGATGTAGATATCAGTGTAAGATAAAAATTAGTACCTCAACAACACAGCATATATACATTCATTAATATGAATAAAAAAATATTCGTTAAATTTTCTTAAACACCTGATACTACTATATTATTGTGTATTTATTACAAGTTACCGGATGACCATCCGGTTTCAATAAAATAACTAAAATAATTGGACTAACAGAAGGAAAAGGAACTGGAATAATGAGGTTAGAGAGCGGATCCGACAAAATATTCAAGTACAAGACAAGGAACGGTACAAAGATGTAAGTTTATAAAAAAAACTGCAGCATCCATTCTGTTGTACGGATGTGAAAGCTGTGTACTGTTGCAAAGAAAGGAGTAGAGCCAAAAAGTACGATAACTAACAGGGTGGAACCGATGAAACGTAACTACTGCACTAGCACGAACAAACGGGTCTCAAATATTCGGCTTTTATACATAAACCTTCAAAGAAGGGATCGAAATATCTACTAGATATGAATTGAAATAATCTGCGAATTATCGTAGGTCTGTAAACAGAATACTATCACTTCAAGGGCACATGAATATAATTTAACTTATGAAAGAGCTTTAGATTTGTTTACAACTACCCGTACAGTGCCCATAGGATAAGGCTCAATATATTTAAGCATTATTAACTCGACTCATACAACTTTGCAGAAGTGTCACCTAAGGTGATAATAGACTTTGTTATACAGACTGGCCAAAAAAAAACAACTTTATCTCTAGCTTTGGTAGTACTGCGTTTTGTTGGCATTTTTGAACTAGGGTGTTGAGTGCGGCTAGTCGTCTTATTGCTGGTGGAGCGATGTTGCTTAAAACTGGAAGCCACTGGGTTGGTGTGGGCTTTATAGTTCCCGTTATGTGCTTCATTGTTTGGTTTAATTGGGTATCTATGACGTTTGTGTGATGACTGTTTAGCCAGACAGGTGCGCAATATTCTGCAGTAGGATATACTAAAGACAGCGGGCTCGTTCTGCATTAGACCCCCATGATGTATTTGCTAATTTCTGAATAATGTTATTGCGGGTCTTTATTTTTGCTGAAGTGTTTTCCAAATGCTGTTCAAATGGTACGATCTACAGTTACACTGTATTTTGTGTTCGAACTGTGCTTTAGAATGGTTCCATCGCAATTCTAAGTTTAGTCTGTAATTTTGCTTGTGGTTGTTAAGATGGAAAGCTGTTACTTCAGTCTTCGATGGGTTTGGATGTAGGCCCCATTATACACTGATTACGATGTACACGAGATATTTTAAACTCCGAGAAAAACTGAACAGTCTGTTAATCAGGTTGGCCGGGTTATAACACAGTAACATCATAAAAGAAAATAGCACACTCTATAAATGATGACGTTATATGTTATCCAAATACACGTCTGAAATGTCTTTCAAAGTTGACATTTGCCCATAATAAGAATGGGACCTGAAGTAGGAATAATCAAAAGGTTCTAAAATATCTACTAAAACATCACAATAAACGTAAAAGTAGAAGTAGAACTAACTGACCCTATTTAAGCCGGCAATCTGATAATACAGAGAGATTCTCGGAGCCCACTATTGTTCAACCTGAATATGGATAAAATAATAAAAAAGTAAGAATCAAAAAAGGATACCAAATAAGAAAAAACAGCTTAAAATAATCTGCTATGCAGACGACGCAATACTAATCTCTCAGAGTGAGTACAACGTATGCTGCACCAATTTAATATAACCACTAGAATATTTAATATTTTAGTTTCCCCAAAAAAGACAAAATGCATGATTATAACAGCAAATTTACTGTAAATTAAAGCTAGAAGGAAATATTAGAATAAGCAATGTAGTTAATATAGATAATAAACATACAGGCATCACATTATCTAGCTACGGAAAACTTTAAACAGGAGTGGAAGATCGTGTGAATAGAGCAAACAGAGCCGCAGGTTGCCTGAATGAAATAATATGGAGAATTTAAAATATCGAAAAATAAATGAAAGGCAGAATTTAAAAAACAGTCGTCAGACCAATAATAACATACGCGGCAGAATCACGACCTGACACAGAGAGAATAAAAATATGTTAGAAACAAAAGAGATGAAACACTTAGAAAACTTGATAGAAAAAATTATGGGATAGAGCTAGAACTACAGATATACGACGTAGATGCAAGGTGGTAAACATCAAGGACTGGATACAAAATAGAAGAGTAGAATGAAACGATCATATACGCTGAATAGCAACAAATATAGTAGTAAAAATGGCAAGAAACGGTTCCTCAATAGGAAGACGATTTGTAGGAAGACCACGCAAACGATTGAACGACAACTTATTGGAAGCACATTGAAAAACAGACAGTCATGTCTACATAAAAAGAAGAAAATAAAGAAGAAAAAGGAATGGGACTGGGGAAATTACAAATCTGGTTAATAACCAGAATATGAGATTTCAAATATATTCCTTCGTCAGTTCCATTGAAGTACATCTATCTTAGTAATCGATACAGGTTGTCGAAGTTTTTCGTTTTTGACTATATGAGATAATATCTCAATGGTTATATTATATAGTTAATGAACATTGACATTAAACTTTTACCATTTTTCTACCATTTTTCCTACACCGTTTATATGTTAGAAGTTGTCTCATTTTGTTCCCCATATTAAAAAGCTTTTTTGGTATCCTATTGCTTTAAAATTTTGCTTAACGTATTACTTGAAGCCTTACAATTAAATGACTGATAATCAAATGACCCATAAACCCCTTATTTTTGTGGTGACAAACATATACTTATACCCTCGGTTTATAAATACTTCTTAGTTTTGGCATAATTTATATAATAAACTTGACCAATTAGGACGATTAAAGATCGGTCTATTAATTTAATTTCAGTTTTTTTGTCAATTAAGCATTCAACTTTTTTGATTAGTAAGTACTTTTAGAAAATCGGCGAATATTGGGGATGTGAAGCAAACCGGGACAAAAACCATTAATCACAAAGACCAGAACAGGGCAGTGAATTTAAACGACCAGGTCAGGACTAACAATCCCAAATGTAAAACAAAGTTGATGTATTAGCTCTAGTAAAATATATTGTTTTACTTAATATATCGTTTAAGTAACAATATTTTAAACTGTGTATGTGTTGGGAATAAACAAAGAGCTGATAAAGGCTGATAAGATATTAATAAATACTTTAGGTCAAACGAGCATAGTCCAGTCGTCAGAGATTCCTAAACATCATACAAACAAGCTAAATTTTGTTCAAAATATCAATTTTGGGACCCAAAAACAAAGTTGATCACTTTTACCTCCTGGCTTGCCCCCCTTAACTCTCGTATTGGCAGCGGGGGGGGGGGGGACACAACGGACAAAAATCGATTTAACACAGAATCAGTACCCCGTAGAAAAAATGTAAAAAAAATGTAGCTCAGATAATTTTGAACAAAAATCTATTTTTATTCTCACTTTTTGTCTAGACTAAACCGTTCTCTCAGAAACAACGCTTGAAGCGATCGGCAATTTTGAACGTCAGTTACGTGCGCGAAATCAAAGTTAAATAAAATTTGTATCAATCGATGGTAAAAGTTCGACATCTTTTAAAAAGAGTGTTTTATCGACAAAAATCAACAAGCGTTTTAAAGGTAAAAAATGCAGATGTTCTATGCAATTTTTGAATTTTGCGTCAAATAAACGTTGCGCGATTTTTGCCATTGTTTACGATTCTCGTGAGATCAATATAAATTTATCATTTTTATTGACCGGTCGTAGTGAAATTTCCATTGTTTAAGACCATTGTTCAAAACCTATAACATAAAGTTTCGATTTTGAGTTTTGGCAACAAATATGAGGCATTTGAAATATGACTAACAAACGCAGAATTTAAACTTTTATTCTACCAACAATTGCACGTCACGAAAAATGTCTCGAAAAAAATTATTTTGGATGGAATTTGTAGCAGATGTTGTGTACTTATGGAAAAAAAGCCTGGTGGAATTAAAAGAGCAGTATTAACTGTTTTGGATCGTTTACCTTTCAAACGCATCTTGATTTTTGTCAATAACACAAAATAATTAAAAGATATCAAATTTTTACCGCCGAGCTGATTTTATTAAACATTGAGTTCGCGAGTGTAACTGACATTCAAAATCGCCGATCGCTTAAAGATTTGTTTCTGAGAAAACGGTTCATTATGTACAAAAAGTACTAACTAATAGTCTTGTAAAATTATCTCAGCTACATTTTTTATTTTAAACATTTTTTTCTACGGCGTACAGATTCTTGGTAAATCGATTTTTTTTTGCGATTTTACCCCCTACGGAGGTGTTTTCTATCCATTCTGCCAATGAGTAGAATTATATGAGTAGGATACCACAGATAACTAGATAACATAAATTCATTTAAAAATCCTGCTAACGATAGTTTTGACAAAGGGAAGCTATACATTTTCATTCGTAATAAAAAAAAAATTATTAATTTTGAAAGTTACAGCCTCGAAGCCAATCTCTTGCCTTGGGAGTGAGTTGCAGGGTTTCTTGAAGACTGCCAACGAACTTGGTGGCTGGGCACTGGAAGACGATGTGATTAATTGTTTGTTCAACAGCGCTGCATTTGTTAAATCATTTATATTCAAATTAAATATATGTTCTATGTTTGTGTTTTCTTATTTATTATTGTTATTATTATTATTTTTTTAATGTAAAACTGCAATCCACAATGCTAAAGAAAGGAAATAATCACAAGAAGGGATTCAAAGATGAAAACAATACCATATGTAAAGGATTCATTAATAAAACTAAAAATAATAACTGTCTTAAACCTAGTTCAACAATACACAAGACTGGTCAAAGAACAACATCTATAAAATACCCTGTGAATAAAAAAATTATTACGTGGAAGAAACCGCAAGACCACTAAGGGTAACGATAAACATATATCAAGCATAAAACATACATGCATGCAAAAATAGAAACTTTGACAAATCTCAGATATGTCAACATGCCTGGGACAACGAGCGCAGACTACAATGGAAAGATCTATCAATAATTATGAAAGAAACATACATTAAAAAGAAAAGTCAAAGCAGCAGCTTTCATCCTGATTATTGAAGAAAAATGTGTAAAAAACCCATAAGCAGAATGTAGCAGGCTTTGGTTGCCAGAAGTCAAAACAAGAATATACCAACAATAGCGAAATAATAGGAAGTTGGAGACATACCATCTACAATCTACACACAATACATATGCAACACACAAGACACAAAAATATAATCTACGTTAACACATTTTACTCAAACATGTAATACAAGAAACACACAAAACAGTTAGAATTCGATACTCCGAGGGTAAAAACACTACCCTCAATTTTTTTAACCAAAGCATGCTGTTGTCTACAAGATCGAGACTAAGTAAGTCAACCATCAATTTTGCAAAACATAACGTACAAACAAAACTTATTGATTATACACTTTTGCAGAATTTTTAAAATATTCTTTTTAAAGTCGATTTCGAGTGGAAATAGAAGCGTCAAAAATTTTAGTTTGTTAAAAATGTAATTTTCTTAAAATTAATTGTGGCTGAAGCCCATATAAACAATGTGAACATAATATTTAGCATTTTTATATTTAATTTGACCTTTGACTGTTGATAAAGTTGAAGTTTGACTTCTGACGTTTTGCTTTTAAAGTTTTAATGTGACATTTCCACATTTATTGTTAGTAATATCATTGTTTAAATAGAAGTAATATATTAAAAATATATGTGAAAAAATTAAAATTAATCATCTGTTCTATTTTATTTTAACTTACAGGTTTGCTTCTAATGTTCTTATTTTTTCTTTATTTTTCTGATATTTTCATTACTTTTTTTGTTTTGTGTAAGGAATAATACCTAAATTAAAACAATTACCACACTTCCTTTGCACACTTAAAGTTTTATGGACAAAATTGACGAATCCAGACCTGAATTTGCAAAAGTGCAGCTCAGCGGTAATCTGGGTGATGGTTGGACTTCTAATTAGTGGCCATTCTGTAATTACAAGTCACGTGACCAGTCGCCTTTACTACGTGTATACGTTGTTGCTTGCTTATTGTTCTTGACGTAGGCTGAATTACCACCGTTAAGTATTTAGCAGGAAGTTTGACCAAAATCAAACAGAAAGAAGCTTCTAAAAAAATGTTTGTTTGTCATCTATTTATTTAGTAACGGAAACGGATCGCTATTTACTTTATGTACTACAATAATATTAATTTAAATATACAGTATCACAACTTTAATTACTTCTAATTTATATGGTATTACCATTTTAAGATCCAGATCAAATAGTTCTCAAAACCTGTCTACCCCCCCAAGTAACTAATTGAGAACTAACTATAGTACTTATCGCACTATTTTTTATTATCCTGTATATAAATTATCGTGTATACGAGCAGAAAATAGTACATCTTGTGATTCGTATGATCGGCGATATATCAGTTCCGGGTCGATTAAAAATAAAAGTGCGACCGGGCCTATGGATGGACCGGGCCACGCAGTATCTGTGCTTGGAAGATATTATCCATTTTTTCTTTTTCTTCGAGTGCCTTGTGCAAGCTGCCTGTCGCCCTTTAAATATCCCATTATTTTCTATGGTCGTAAGACGACTAGAACACCGACTCTTTGTCTTATTATACTAGCGGAGTCTGTATTCTACACCAGTCCCGTATATTTCTTAGTCAGAAAGGTTGTTTTCTAACAGGTCCCCGTTTTCTTCGAATTTTTTATTTTAAGATTAGTTTTAGTATCGAATATCGGGGTTCCCTCGACACATGTCCCAGTTAGATATTTACGATGTTTTACCGTATTCAACAATTGTCTTTCTACACCACTCCTTCTCAAAACTTCATTATGTGTGAGGTAAGCAGTCTATGAAATATACGCTGCAACCGACGAATGGTCCGCAGCTCGAAATCTTTGATCCTATTCAAAGTCTTAAATTTAAGTTACCAAGTTTTGATTTCATACAGCACAATAGGTCACACATAGCATTTGAAAAAACGTATTCTGGTACTAAGTGGTGAATGACTACAAAGAACAAGATTCTCAATTAAAAAAAACGATTTTTGGATACAGCCTACCGCTTTTTTACTTTTTCATCACAAACCTATTTCTTATTTAAGGTAGCTACGAGATAAGTAAACCTCGTGACGAGGTCAATTATATTTCCGTTAACTCTCAGAGGCGTATTGTGATGTTGTCTTCTAATTGCCATTAATTTTGTCTTGGCAGTAATAATACAAAGCCCTAACTGGTCATTGGATATTTAAACTTTATTTAAAATTGCTTGAGGTCTTCAATGTTATTAGCTATTATTGTGGGATCGTCTGCGTTAAGAATAATATTTATTGAAACGCCATTGATTGACTTGTGTCTTTCAGAAAGCTAGATAAAATATTTTCTCAACATAAATATTGAACAAAATAAAAAATAAAAGAGATATATAACAAAAAAATATACATTTTTATCTGACTCCGCTTAATATTTCCAAAGTGTCGGTTAAAAGAACGATATTAATTCGGATTTCTGCTGAATGGTTCCAATACAGTTCTTTTATTATTCTTATATCCTTATTGCCAATACCGATTTCCTGTAATCATTCTAGAACTGGCTCATGCCTAACATTATAAAAGGTTTTTCAAGAGTAAATGAACCATATAAAAATATTAAAAAGATACGTGAGTTGTTTAATATTTGTTTCATAATTTCTGCGTAAATGTCATCATGAGCTGGACTTATACGTATACATGCTTAACTTCACATTCAAGAATTTTTGGACAAATATTGTCTTAAAATAAAGTTATTAATTTATATGAAAAATATTAGCCCAATCTTCACTTCAGAAACATACATTCAAAATACAAACCTACAAACTACCGCACCAAAACTATTTTAAGACTTATCCTAGATTCATTTATAGATATTTGTATTTTATATGCATTTTTAAGAATTTTCTCGGCCTAAAAAAAACAATTTTCCTTAATCTCTCTAAAGAAAACTGTTAGACTACAGCCGTTTTTTATAAAAATCATTTCCTATTAAATTCGACTAAATTGAGCGAAACGTAAAGTTCAGCAACTTTCAGAAGCCTCACATACATACACACACATACGCAATTTTCTTCGACAAAAACCCACATTTGGAAATTGTCCTTCAGCGAGTGACAGCCAAAAATTGTGGAGTGGAAATAAGTCGGAAATTGATTTTTATTTGGTGGTAAAGAGTAATTGCAGGAGTTATTGAATGGCGTGCTGCTGAGAGTTCCTGCGACGAAGAAGAGAAGCAATGGATAAAAAGCGAAAAGAAGGAGAAGAGAAAATCGAGGAGGCACTACCAGCTTCTTGGCAAATCTACTGCAGTGATACGGATAAGACGTTTGGTTCAGTATTTTTGTATATCACACATTTTTAAAAAATAAAGACATTTCATATTTTTCTCTAAATTTATATATATATATATATATATATATATATATATATATATATATATATATATATATATATATATATATATATATATATATTATAATGTATAAATAGGAAAATAGGGATCTCGTGTGTAAATTTACCAAAAATTTGAAAAGCACCGATCTTATCAATCAGCGTAAATGAATACAATAAAATTTACACAAAAAGAAAAGAATATTTTAAGTATTCTTAAAGACAAAACCAATTTAAAACCAATTTCAATGAATATCTTTAAAACTTTTTATCTTTCTGATTTTTCAATATTTACTTTATTGCAAAAACAAAACTTTAAAACATTTTACAAATGGAGTCTACTCTTGAGTTAAAATATTAACGACAATGATGTCAACAAACTTCATTTACAGTTACAAAATTTTCAATTCTGAACAAAAAATCACTGAACTTTCCTTCGTAGATTGTATTTGGACTATACCCAGGATCGTTAACTCTCCACAGCGATGTGATCTGCCACTATTCGCCTCGGCTTTCTTCTTTTCGTATCAGTACGAAAACACCTAACTCAATTCTCCAACAACTAACACTTGAAATTTAATTCTCCCAAACACTCAGCTACTTTTCAATGACACAAGGACCTCTTTCTGTCGACTTGGTGCCGCCAAACTATTTCCTACGTATTCCAGAAACTGCTCACTTTAGATCCAAGGATATCTTTTCATTGACTTGTAATCGCCTTTCACAATTCTGCTAACTTCCTTTTACAAAGCCGGTATCCAAACTCACGAACACACCCTCTATCGAGACGCGACCTTTCCATTTGACGATCAAAATGACAACTGCCCCTTTCCTTATACATCGACTATCAATTCTCCCATTAAAAAAAAAACTATCCAATCAAAAAGCTTTATTTTGTCTACAATCATTAAGAAAATATCCCATTACTGTTTCCAGAGAAATTAAAATTTTGCTTTAAAACTGGCTTCCCCTTTCGTTACAAATACATAATTTATTCCTATAACCAAACGTTAATTACAATATCTTAATCCTAGGTCATATACAAACAATAAAAAGATTATAATGAGTATGGGCTTTCTAATTCTATATAAAAAGATTTTACCTGCGGGTGTTTAAAAATCAGTTGTTGTCTTGAAAATTTATTTAAATGGTTTATTTATTAATTTTTATTTTTTTCTTTGGCTGAGAAAAAGAAGTATGACAATATACCCTCGTGAGTCTTCGCTGCCTGTACGACTTGCTCCACCTAGTTTGGTCAATTATATCTTCTCGCGAGTTAGTTCTGCATTGCCATGACATGCAAATCTTTTATATCTTTAAAATTATATAAAGTTTATCGGGGCTGCAGATACGTTGGCACAAATTAATTCAACTAGAGACATAAATATTATTAGATTTATTTGTAATGAAACACTACTATATACAATTCATTTCTTAATATAAGCAAAGATTACATTAGAGAAGATAATACATTGATTTGGTTGATAGGTGATGATAAAAAATAATACACCGTTATAAACGATATAAATATAGAAACTTTCAGCTTTTTAATATGTATTGACTTTAGGGTGATTTTTCTTAAAATATACCTTTGTATCTTAAAAAAAATATGTACCAAGTGAGGCACATTTGAGTAAAATGTAACAAAAAACGAAAATTAGTGCAAAATTAGGTCTTTTCGGTACATAAATTGCCAAATCTGGCTGGCAGCACAGTGCACATTACGGCGGGACTGGATGCGTCTTCTATTGCCCGAGTCATGCATAACACACTTTCAATTTTTCCTGTACTACTTATATTGCTATTATGGAATAAGCTGTGGATAAATAGATGGTGTCTGACTTGTGAGAAAGAACGAAAAATTTCGACTAAAGTTATGGATGTCACAATCTATTTATAAACAGTACTATTTCAAGATGAATATAAAATACAGAAAATACAGAAGATAAAAGTAAAAACCTTTTGAATATTGTAATAATTTTTTATAAATTCTCTTAGGACTAGAAACTGCGTCTCTTTATTATATTTACCAGTTGTGTTGTTTGGTTCAGCTGTCTAAGGACCTTCCTATTTTTAACTGTTTCGACCTAGCATATTATTTGTACTGGTCTTTATATCCCCATCTTAAAGGCTTTCATGATTTTAAACATAGCCTCATTTAGAGGTAATACTCTTACTCAATACAGAAGCACTAGAAAGATGTAGCAATATGTCATTCGAACGCGAAGGTCATTACTAAGAGCGTGGCTGCAAAATATATTCCTCGTATCTACAAAAATGTAGCTTTGAATCCTAGCTCTCGTTAATATTACTGTCTAAATGCACTAGTTTTTTACTCTGTCCGGCACGGCATTTCTGACTTAATATATCATATTATTCATAAAAGCACAAACACGTCAAAAAGCATAAAAGTATATTAACGTTATTAAATAAAGTAAAAGAAGCTAAACATCTAGAATACAAATGCTATAGTAACAAGCCTTGGCTTATCTATTTTACTTAGTCTAAGTGAGTACTCCTTTATTTTTCACCAGTTTTATTACTGTTGAGTTTCTTTCCTGTATGTGACGTTTTCTTCTAATGTGTCCACGTGTTACTCGATCTTTCAGAATCCTGTAAGTTTTCTCAGTATTTTCATTTGCCTTTCCACTGGTTTTTCTGCAGTGTTGGTGTTAACAAGATAAATAACAAACATTCTTGTTCCAGCTACTAGCTGGGGGAAAAAATTAATTTAATAAGAGTGAAACAATCTTAAATAAAGACCATGAAACAAACAAAATGAAAGGATCGAGGTGGATATTAAATATTGTAACAAATTAGAGGACTAATTACTATTTAAATGGGAATGAGCCACAATTAAAGGTTAAAATACGTTTATTTTTAACCTTTATTTGTGGCTTATTCCCATTTAAATAGTAATCAATTTAAAATGCCACAAGGAAATAGCTTCAGAACAAATTAGAGGACGTTTTAAAAGGATATATAATATATTAATATTAATAATAAAACAAGTAAATACAGTTGACAGTCTTTTGTAGCATTATAAATTAGTTAAAATGTGCAATCGCAACTGTATTGAACCGTACGACAGTAGATTGAAAGAACTGCAGAACGTAGTCTTGCGCCGCATTGCATTTCTCGTGTATGCCGCTGTGTCGACTCGAGTCGACTTGAGACGTGCAACTCTTCTGATAAGCCCTTCTTTACTTCTCTGCGACCCCCTCGAACCCAAAACAAACAATAATTCAACTCGGCAACTCTTTACTAAATTTCTTAGTTCTCCCTTTAAATCTACGCGCATTGTATGATAATTGTTTTGAAAACTGCAGTGCAAGAAACTTTCCGTCAGGTGGATACAGGCATTTTAGCTCGAATCGTGTTTACTAAAGTTGGTGTGTGCACTAAAGGGAATAACTTTACTTGATCCCTATCAAATAATTAAAAACTTCGGTAAAGTGGTGAATTAATGTTAATAAAAGAAGAAGACTAATTCTATTTGCGATTTAGCACAATTTTAGACAAAATAATATAGAATATTAAACTTGAAGTTACAAGACAATGATATAATCAAAAACGACAAGGTAGCTGATTACACTTATTGTATCAAAGATTATTAGATCAAGGCGGATCAGTAAAAAAATCAGCTAAATTTGGATGTGAGAAGTGACATTTTAATACATTACTCTTGCTGCAAAATAGCAATAAATACAAAAAAAGAGGGGAACACACGCCTTTTTGTATTCAATGTTTTTCAATCACTTAGATTGAACTTAGGACCTTTATAATTCGTTTAGAAAATTTTTGTAACGTAATAAAATAGCCCATCAAATTTGATACCTAAATTTTTGTAATCATTGAAATTTTCTAAAATCCTCCACAACTAAAACTAGACCATATATAAGTTTGTCAATTTTTTTACTTATAAAAACATATTTAACCTATCTAAGGTACTTAATGAAATTAAAAATCGGAGTATTTCGACGATATCAGGAATGTTTTACAATTATAAACAATTTTTTGGCTTGTAAACAAATAGAATATCTCGGTATGTTTTAACTTAAATTGAGCAAGCCTTTTCTTATAAAAGAAGAAAAGTTAAATTACAAGCAGTAGTTCCTGATATACAACCGGTCAAAGTTGACCGGCATTTGCGACGAAGTTTTCAACAATATGATGATAATTTTAAAACCATTACCAGTAACCCTTTTCTTTAGGAGCTGTTTCTCGATTCAAATTTTCATATCTTTAAAATATACATTACATTATGTCATGATAATAAAACCACCAGTATTGCGCGTGAAAAATACCAAAAAAATTAGATTGAAGCAAATTTAACTTCAAGTATAAAATTCGGTATACGTACAAAAATGTACTTTCTGGGCTCACAATGAAGCAATTTCTTTTATTTTTTGTATCCTAGGTACCTAACTGGAATATAGCCATCTAAAAAATGCGTTACCAAATGCCGGATATACTTTAAATTTGTTATAAATCAATTAATTTATTTATACTCCGTCGTCAGAGACGACAATGCCATTAAACCTATAAACAAGCTTAATTTTTCTAATAATGAAATTGAGGTGTGTTTTTGTAAAGTTAGGCAAGAGCCGATAATTTGTAAAAGCAAGGAAATACAACAAAAATTAAAGAATAAATATAAAGAATATAATTATAGAAAAAAGAATTTATGGGCGATCTGAAGTCTGAAAGTGGAAGGAAGGGAAAAAACGGTTTATCACAATTTCAAAACTACAAATCCAAAAACTTTCTTAATTTAACCTCAAAATGTAACCTCAAAAAATAACCTCAAATTTTTTTTACGTTACATGGTAAAAACTTTTATTTTTAGGTTCTAAATATACTGTATTTTTTTATTTAAAATATTAATTTTTTCACATTATTAAAGATTTAATATCGAAAAAGCACCCAAATTTTTAATCAAAAATTCTAACGTAATAATATTTGCTTTTTAAAAAAAAATCAATGTGTTTTTATTTGTTAAAATCTCTTCTTTCTGATGGTGTAATACTATCCATTAATTACTGTTACATTAAATGGCGAATATTCTAAGAAAATGGAAAAAAAACGCGAATTTGAAATTTTTTAACATATGAAAAATTTTAAGCTGTTTATTATATTGTATGTAATTTACCGTTTATTTTATTTAAAATTAAATATAAAAGAGAGGTTTTAAAAAGAATTTTATATAAAAAATGTAACTGCTGCAATTTTTTTAGTTATTCAATAGCAAGTTATTTAATAATTATTAAATGTACGTCATAGAAAATTTTGATAATGTATGTTAAATAATAAGATAATTATTAAATTTCTTAGTGTTGAGCGACCTCTTTTTATTTCAGTTCTTTCCTTATAAGAAGATGTTATGCAAGCAGAATTATAAGGCGCTTTACTCCGACTAAATCGGGGACATTTGTATTTTTATTTTAAACAAATAAATTTTTTTCTTTAGAAATATTACCGAAGAACCCACCAAAGAAAAATCAGTGATATTTGAAGTTACGTGTAAGAGCGTCTTTATTTATTTCCTTATTATATTTTCTTTTCTTTAATTTTCTCTATCTTGAATTACGAAATATAGCTATTGCAGTCTCATAAGTATATTGACTTTTACTTCACAAGTTCAATGAATAAAAGCTGATATTAAAGTCTTAAATTGTTTGAATTTATTTCTCAATTCTTTTCTTGCAAGATCCCACTAATCATTTCAAAGCTGCTTTTTTTGTAATTTTTTATAGGTAATAAGACAAAAACCCAAAATTTCGGATATTTGAGTTTTTTGCAAAAATTTTCAGGTTATGTAAAAAAGTGTAACCAAAAATATTCTAGATTGTTTTATTAACCACAAAATAAACCGTTTTTTTATCAGCTTAACAACGAAAATAGCACTAACAAATGAAACACAAATTATCACCTTCTGTAGAAGAAATATTTGGTAATATATCTGATGAAGATATTGATGTCTTAATCTATGTCTCAGCTAAATTGTTTTCACTATTACAGTATTACAGTAGTTACAGATTTCCAAAAACTACATTGTGATTGTCAACTGGGGTTTGCTTCTGTGAACATTGCACAGCAGATGTTACCTGCATAAATGTAAAACTTTATTTAGCGTATATACAATTGTGTTCCGCAGCCCTGCAATATCTCACAAAATTTATCTATAAATTTTTTACTACATAAAAGCCCAATAAAACAATAATACCTTAAAATGTTATAATACTAAACATTGGTGCCTCTGAGGTGACGTGCGACTGCGAGCACTTATATATATATATATATATATATATATATATATATATATATATATATATATATATATATATATATGTTTGGTGCCGTATTAGTGCGAGGCCTCTCATGCACCAAATTCCAGAACATTACCCGATCATGAACCCTATTACTGAGAGAGCGAAACGGAGAGTTATTGTCAAATAGGCAAAAATAACTCTCCCGGACCTGACAATATCAGTAGAAGGTGCCTAAAACAACTTCCAGAGAGTATCATCCCGCTTCTGACAAAAACTATTAATGCATGTCTCAAAAATAGCTACTTTCCTCCTTGAAAAGTAGCTTACACTATTATGATGCCCAAACCGGGTAAACCTCGAACAAACGTGGAATTATACAGCCCAATATTCTTAAACAATACTCTAGGCAAAGTCCTCGAGCTTGTCCTCAAAGAGAGACTCAACGACTTTCTCGAAACCAACAATATCATCCATAAGTTTCAGTATGGATTCCAATCAAACAAATCAACCCAAAATGAATTAATAGACTTCACCTCCAAGCTCACACAATTACTAAATGACAATTCTATCGCCATTGCCACCTTTCTGGATGTACAAAAGGCATTCGATCAAGTCTGGCACGACGGACTGATTCGGAGGCTAATTGACATCAAGCTTCCGTTACAACTCATCAAAATACTACATTCTTATCTCATGAATCCAACTGTTAGGGTGAAAATAAGCGATCAACTACCAACCCCATTCACTCTACGAGCTGGAGTACCCCAAGGTTCAGTGCTAGCACCCTTATTGTATAAAATATACAACAGTAACATTTCAAACCAGATATACCAAACTCCCAATTGTATCTCTATGCAGATGATACTGCCCTCCTGACTACGGCGAACGGCTATTTTCCGGAGAGAACCTTTAGAAGGGCACAAACTGTTTTAAACGGCATCGAAGAATGGTGCAATAAGTGGAGAGTCACACTAAATGCTGCAAAAACACAACCAGTTGTGTTCCGCAGCCCTACAACAACTACTAAAATCAATCGCTACGGCGATGATCAATTCCCCTTGTATTTAATCCCCGTGAAATCCATAACACCGCAAATGTTACCCCAATCATCGAGAGAATTAAAACTATCAACAGAAACTTTACTTTCAAAACAATAAACGGCCCCCCATCCAACACCCAAAACACCCTAAAAAGTGCTCTTATCGAGGTCACGTAAAATCCTGGAGGCCCAAAACTAAAAACTTCACATCTCGTCCGTCCTAATGCAGGCATGCATTGACGAACTTCCAGGTGATTACGCTGACATCTTGAAGCTACTCCGCTAGCTTACAGAACTTATAAATCCTTCTTCCTTACCCCGGATAGGGGGAGATTGGTTCATCAGAACATCTCTACAAGACCATGCAGAAAGCTGTACTTCTCTCAACATCCAGATGTGTACGAAAATTTTTGGGAGATACTCCAGCATACCAAGTCACCTAGGGCTCGATAACACGGAAAGAGTCCCACCAGAGCTCAATCCTTTTGATACCGTAGGTATCTGGGATGAGTGAATTTTCCCCTTAGAGGGAGTGAGAGCCGTATGGCTAAATCTGGGATAACAATAGCAAAAACAAGATGCACAAACGGCTTGCAGGAACAATGGTCACTAGAGAACACGGTTTTTCGCCTTTGCCGACTCAAACTCACACACATTCACACTTAAACATATTCACACAACTCACACTCACACCAACCTGACAGTGAAAGGGGTCCTCTTTGGGGTCGGGCGGGGCTAATCTATGTGACTGTCAGAGCCAAGTAACATCGAAATGGTAGCGTACATCACTGTTGGGCTAACACACACACACATTCACACTGGGCAAACTGCGACAAGTCGCCTCTCGAAAGCTGATGAGGTCTAGCCGTTAGCGAACACACCAGACGACAAAATTACAGTGCAATACACTGGTTTTAAAGCCGGGTGTAGACGCAAAAACGACTACAGGAACAATAGTAACTAGAGACTGGACTCTGTCGCATTTAGCTCAAAAAACATACACATTCTTTCTGGAAAGAACACCACATCCAAACAACCCTTTCGCCTCTGATTCGAATAGTGACTCCATCTCGACAGCCTCCAAGATGCTCCACCAGAAGAACACAACTACCCCAGCTGGTTTTTCGGTCTATTTTGCTTTCGTTCCAACACAATACATTCAACTCTAGCCTGAAGAGGATCCTACGAACCTAAACGGGTACTTTAAGTTCATTCCTTTCGAAACAAAGCATTACCTAACCCTATCTCACAAAATGAACATTGAAGTAGTAGGAGTAGGAGGTGTAAACACCTCTTCACCTAAAGAGAATTCCACAATTATAAGCGTCTATAAAACAAATTCTTCGGTAGTTTCTTAAAATATTTTATTCACGTCTGTTTGTTTTGCCGTATGTTAGTGTTTTAAGAAGGCAATCTCAAATACTAAATCGGATAAAATCTTTCTTTCTATCTAAATCTAAACGCTTTCGAATATATTAAAAGTCAAGAGCATTGATGGTAAAATTCTGGGTATTATAGAAAACTTATACTAGAAGCAGAAAGCAGTCATTCGAGTTGATGGAAGATCAACCGACGAATGTTACATTCAACGAGGCATCAGACATTTATGCATTTTAACCCCACTGTTATTTAAGATTTAATCGAATACAGATATCAAAGGCTTTTGAAAATGAAGTGTTTTGTGTTAAAATCATTAAATATTATGATTAATCACTGATTATTACTTTATATATGCAGATGAAACTGTGATCTTGAGCGATAATGTCAAGGGTGTTCAAGAATTGTTGGCTTGAGTGAAACCCACAAAAGAGAAGTGGGTTTAAAAGTTAATGTGGCTAATACCAAATTTATTATATTTAGCCGCCAACCGCACGACATTGCGGGGCTACATATAAATCGACAAAACATTGAAGGAGCTACCTAATTTGAATATATGGGATAATACATTACAGAAAAAATGGACGGAACTTAAAAGAGTTTCAGATGTGGTTGCATAGAAGAACGCTCCGAATACCCGGGATAGGTATGCAGACTCATAAATCAGGATTAAATAGAGCTAAAGTCGTTCGTAAATTATTTACTAAAAAACTAATATTTCAGCTTATAATAAAAGGTAAAATCGAGGGACGTAGAGAAATTTAAAGACAGTCAATATCAAAACTTGCCAATGTAGTTGTCAACGTTCTTCTTCATATACCATGCCCTTTCAGAACGTTGGTTACCATCAGAGCTATCTTAATTTTATTCACTGCTGCCATAGTAACGTCAGGATGACCTAACCTGGCATCAAAAGATAAAGATAATATAAAAATGGCTATAGACAATGTGACGAAGTGCTACTGTCAAATCGAGTGAATTCATGCTATATAGTATACGTACTTACAGTATACGTATAAAGAAAGAGTATACTATCTTTCTAAAATCAACTTTTGGAATATCCAGTTTTAAAATGATAGTAAAACATCAAAAACTACAAATAAAAAATATTCTTTTAAATTTTGTAGACCAGAGGATTCAAAAATAAACAACAAAGAGGCATATATCCCGACAGAAATCGCCTACTTTGCTGCAATTCCAAAAGTGTACAGGGAAAAGTAAATCTACATAATCCGATTCTGGTTTACGCCAGTGAACATGGATAGATGTCGTCGTAACGCAGTGCTGGTAGTTCGTTAGGGGTTGTTGTTTTTTCACTACTACTATTGCCCTTCTTGTAGGGAGTGAAATTGATGTGATTTCTGTATTTCAACTGATGCATAAAACCTTCGGTTTACAGTAAGCTCTTTTTTAAAATGAATGAGGTTCATAGCATTTATGTATACGAGGTATTTAAATATTTGACCGATTTCATATTAAAAGGGTACCTAAAAACTATTAATATTTTAGGGTATATAATATGAAGTTTGAGTAATTTGTTTTACTTTCTGTTATACCAGCATAGGTAAAAAAACGAAAACTTAAGACTCAAAATATATGCGAATAGAGGAGACCAGGAATGTTCAGCCTATAATGACCTGCAATCAACCTCACAAAAATGTACATGGGACAAATGATAGATATTCACAACTCCTTAAACGAATGCATCTATAAGTAGCCTAGACTAGTTACAAAAAAGAAAATTTATCAAAATAATTTCGTTGTAAATGCTTTTAATAGAAAAATATTAGTTAAACTGTAATGTGGTGAGTGGTATTTCGAGTTTCGAGTGATATTACTGGAAAATTCGCTAAATAGTAGATTGGTAGTAAGTATATTTATAAAGTACTAAGTACATTATTTAATTTGGATTAAGACAACAAACTATCTTATTTCTTACTGCGTAATCAATAAGGTGATTTAAATAACACCTTAACATAAGATTAATAATTCGGAATAAATGTAGATTTTGTGAAGTAAAGATGTACTGTTCGTCTCTCTTAACTACTTAATATTGAACACCACCTCCCCTGCTTCAAAATAATTCTTTTTCTCCAGTTTAGTTACTGTTAACAGTTAACTACTAACATACGCGTTATGCATTAATTATTATTTCATAATATCCGATGCTAAACTATGCTGGTTTTTTTACACCATTCATTTCATTTATTTATTGTTCCGTTAGTCACTCATTTTTAACATAATTAATGTTTTTATACGAAGTTTATAAACCTAAATAATAGCAATTTACTTAAAAAAAAATAAAATAAATATATGCATGAAGCGGAATAAAATTATTATCAAAGTGCACTCAAGTAGCTTCCCTTCTACTATTCATAGAATCAACAAACAAAATAAAATCAATGTAGTTGGCTGTATACCCTGAATCACAATTTTGTTTATTTAAAATATTTTTTGTAAAAGGTATGTACAGGTACAAAAAAATTATGATAGGTATTACAAAATAAGCGGGATATCTAATAAAGATCGTTATGTTTTCACTTAATAGACAAAGATCTCAATAGTATTTCCTCCTAGTCTTCTATTCACATTGTGCATGAACGCCGATGATAGCGTTATCCGATTGTTTTCGATCCAACTACTCTTGTAGCGAGTCACCAACTTGGAGCAACTGAGACAAAAGTAAAGATTATCAAACTTAGCCAAAACATCTCAGCAAATAAACTCAACACCATGAGGAAGGTGTTGTATGGTAGATTTGGTTTTTGTACGAGATAAGGTGGTGGCCTGTTTGAACATTTAATTGGCTATGAATTTGATTTGGTTTAAAATTTCTCATTGTTTGGAATTAATTTTTAATTCAAGCGGTAGTGTTGGCATTAATCGTTATACAGAGTGTAAAAGCCAAATGGATTAAATTCATTATTTAGGTTACTGTACATATTTATAAAAAAATCTCGAAACATGTCAAATTTAAATTATAACTTGACATTCTTTAACGTGAAAATGCAACCCCTACCTTCAACCCCCTTAGAATGACAGGTACAACCCCCAATTTTTAAAATAGGAAGTATAGGCTTGTGATATATCGTTTGAAAGGTCTTTTCATTCTCCATTCAAAAATGTTTAGGTCTTGATAATAAGAAAGTGAACAAAAACCATAGCAATGTGGTTTTTAGATGGTAACCATTAAATAACTTTAAAGAATTTTCGTGGCAACGTTATTTTAACACGCGTTAGTAAATTGTTTTATTTAAGTTGTCAGTATTTTAATTTAAGTAAAAAGTTCGTTCAATTCAATTCTCAAAAATGGGTAGATTAACGGAAATGCATAAAATAACAGTTTTACAAATGATTGGTTACGGAGATAACACCATAACACAACAGGAAGTAACTCGCCTATTTCATGAGAAATTTCCTAATTTACCGCCTATATCCCAAGGAACAATAAGTAAAATAGAGAAGCAGTTTCGCGATTTTGGTCATGTAAGGCAGATAAAAAAAGCAGCTGCCAATGCACTGAGTGATGAACTCAAATTAGATGTGTTGCTTGAGTTTCAGGAAAATCCTCGAGTAGACAGGCTTCCACTACATTCAATGCTAGCCATACATCAATAGTAAACATATTAAAAGAAAATAAATTGCATCCCTATAAGATGATACCTACTCAGGAGCTCATGGAAGACGATTTTGATAGCAGAACTTTTTTTGTGAGCAAATGATGGACATGTTGGATAACAATATTATCCAATTAGAAGACGTTATGTTTTCTGATGAGTGTACTTTTTCACTTAACGGTCACGCTAATCGGCAAAATTGCCGCTACTGGGCCACGAAAAATCCTCACTGGATGAGAGAAGAATACACTCAATACCCTCAAAAGGTTAATGTTTGGGCAGGGATTGTACTACACAATATCATTGCCCCTTTTTTCATTGAGGGCAACTTGAATGGCAACAATTATTTGGCACTACTTCAAAATGATATCATTCCAACGTTGGCAAATTTATATCCTGATCCAAGAAACCCTCAAGTTCCAGCGAATACGATATGGTTTTAGCAGGATCGGCTTAATGTCCGGCAGTACCTCGATACAATATTTCCCAATCGGTGGATAGGGAGGCGAGGATCGATTGAATGGCCAGCGCGATCACCTGATCTTCATTATTAGATTTCCTTTTATGGGGATATGTGAAGAGCCATGTGTACAAAACTAAACCTTCTGATTTAAATGACTTAAAAGAACGAATAACGCTTGCGATTAGGTCGATCACACCTGTTATGTTAAATAATGTTAGAAGACAGTTTTATTTGAGATTAGGATGTTGCCAAGACGTTCGCGGTGAACATTTTGAACATATACTTCATTAACATTCATAGTTCTTTTTCGTGTTTTACATTTTATTACGTTTTGCATTACATTTTAGTTTTTGATTGTATTGTAGCGAATTTCGGTAACCACATGATTTTAATTTATTTTATCTTAATTATTCTTAATAAACTTGAAAGCGACAACATTTTTAAATGGAGAATGAAAAGACCTTTCAAACGATATATCACAAGCCTATACTTCCTATTTGAAAAATTGGGGGTTGTACCTGTCATTCTAAGGAGGTTGAAGGTATGGGTTGCATTTTTACGTTAAAGAATTATAAATTTACATTTGACGTGTTTCGGGATTTTTTATAAATATGTACAGTAACCTAAATAATGAATTTATTCCATTTGGATTTAACACACCGTATAGCTAATTTGATATTCACTTCCAATACGTCTAAAATGGCTAAACAAAAAAATTGTTTCAAAGATATTATTTAAAAAATGTCAAATAATATTTTATTGTTATTATAAAGATGTAATTTTTCGCTAAGTTTATTACTATTTGCCTAAATGTCCCCGAGAATGATCAGGTAGTACTAAATTATCATAAATACTTTTTTAGAAACCTAACCACGCCTACAAAGCGATATCTATAACAGACTGAAGCAACGATGTCATTTTTCGAAAGTGTTTTTTTTGTGGCATCCTAATACAACTTACTATATTTATTGGAAATAAGCCACAATTTGTCTTTAAAATAAGTCACAATTTTTATTTTGACGTTTCGATTTCCACTTAAATACAAAGTATTTCTCAAATTGTTAAAATTTTTTTACGGTTTTTTTTACTACTACTACTAAGGATTTCCACAGTTTTCACTGTCTTCCTTTACTCAACCGTTTTCTTCAATTTTCCCTGTCATTCCAGTCTCCATCTCGCAGGGTTCTTTTCTCCATGGCCTCGTCGATTTCATCTCTGAATGACCTTCGGGGTCTTCCTCTCTTTCTTCTTCCAATCGGGCTCCATTCTGTGATTTTGTTTATCCAGCGTCCTCTGTCCGCTCTTCTGACGTGGCCGTACCAGGATAGTCTCTTCTCCTCTATATAGTCGATTATGTCTGATTGCACTCCCATTCTCCGCTTAATCTCTGCGTTTTCAATTCTGTCTCTTTTTGTAAGTCTACAGCTTCTCCTCAGGAACTCCATTTCTACTGCTCTTATTCTACCTCTATTTCTCTTGTTTATTGTCCAGTTTTCGGACCCATATGTCAGGATACTTCTTGTCAGGGTGTTATATATTCTCTTTTTTGTCTTTATCGTAATGTTCTTATCCCATAACACTGAGTTTAGTTGTCTTATACAGTTTCTTGTTTGTCTCAGTCTGTTGTTTATATCTTCTTCTGTTGTTCCCTGGTTCGATATTATGGTTCCTAAATACTTGAATTTATCTGTTCCATTTATTTGTCTTCCCTCGTCTATCTCTAGGTTTCTCATATCCTTGTTTTCTGTTGTTAGGTATTCGGTTAGGTATTAAGTTTATTTCCATTCCGTTGTTTTTATATTCTTCTTCTAGTTTTCTGAGCATAAAGCTGAGATCTTCTTCATCTTGTGCGATGACTACTTGATCGTCGGCAAAACTTAAGGTGTATAGGTATTCGTCTCTTACTGGTATGCCCATTCCTTCGCACTTTCTCCTCCATTGTTTGAGTGTCTTTTCCAAGAATATTTTAAACAGAGTAGGGGACGTAGCACAGCCTTGTAGAAGTCCTTTTGTCGTCTTAAATGGATTGTAGGCTTTATTTCCACATTTAATAGCTACTTTGTTTTCTTTGTATAGTGCTTTAACTGCTTTTATTAGTGTTTGTCGGATTCCGAGATCATTCATTGCTTCCCATAATTTGACTCTAGGTATTGAGTCATATGCTTTCTTTAGATCAACAAAGGCCAGATGGACCGGTCTACCTTTTGCCATTTTCTTCTCTATCAGTTGTTCTAATGTGTACGTATGATCTAGGCATGATTTTCCTACTGTGAACCCTGCTTGGTCTTCTCCAACGGTTTTTTTTAGAATGACAAATTAAAACTTTAAACTAAACTTATTTTAAAGTAAAATTGTTACTTTTTCTTAATAAAAATAGTAAGCTGCATAAGTTTGACCAAAATGTTGAACCTTTCTTCTGTAGTTAGTTTCACTATACAAGAGGAGAAAAAGGTAAATAAGATTAAAGTGATAAAAATCGCAAATCTCCTTGGGCAGGAAATATTCTTATTGAACTGATAAATTAAAATTTTTGTAGAGGTGCTTATAATTCAAAGAGGGTGCTGGAGGGGGATAATATTTTCATACTGTAAATTGTCAATTTAAGAATAAACGCA
Source organism: Diabrotica undecimpunctata (assembly GCF_040954645.1). NCBI lineage: Eukaryota > Metazoa > Arthropoda > Insecta > Coleoptera > Chrysomelidae > Diabrotica > Diabrotica undecimpunctata. The sequence continues at coordinate 138,654,129 of NC_092809.1, forward strand.
ATAAACGGTTTTTTACTACACGCATAATAACGCTAAAAATTTATTTATATATATATATATATATATATATATATATATATATATATATATATATATATAATATGTATATACATATATATATATATATATATATATATATATATATATATATATATATATAAATATATATATATATATACATTTCCACGACTATTTCTTGTCTCAGGTATTCTTTAAACTAGAGCATTTTACGAACTTAGGAGGAAACCTGCATTCAAATTGTTTCCTTTTTGGCTGCAATAAGGAGTCGGGAAAACGGAGGGCTTTTATAACTTTGGCAAATATTTACTTGTAAGTAAGTATCTCAGATACTAAAGCCGGGGATTTCTGAAGATGAAGATATGTTTGGAAACGAACTCAAATTGTGGCAAGTTTTAAAGTGGTTATATATTCCAGACTGTAATTTTCCTTTAAGTATAATATTTTTTAGACATTATTAAAAGAAACTTTTAGTTTTAAGTAATTAAGAGGACTGGTTAACATGGCGTTGAGAATTCTAGTCCAAGAAATTAATTAATACATTTACTTGGGAAAAAAATTAAATTAATTAAAGGAAATCAAACAACAGAAATAAAACAATTATTTAGGCATCTATATGAGAATTAAAACATGCGAGTAAACAATTAAATAAACAAAGGCAAAACAATTTAACAAAACAGAAAACGGTATAGTTACGAAAAATAAGTTTGATATTTAAAATAACAAGGTTCCCAAAAACAAAACGAAAGTAGTCGCAGCAAAAACTAAAGATAAATTTGTCACCAAAGAGGGTGAATAACGATTTAGAATTGACAAACGTAAAATAAAATAAAGAAAAAGACTTAAGTATGGTTAGGCGTATTTAAGCAGAAAGTAATATTACACAAATTTGTCTAGGCAGAGGGTGGATTATAGTGGAAGGCAAGTTAAGCGTAGGAGAGGGCTTTTTTTTGGAATTCATTTAATATAAACTGGTCGTACTTCATCCAGTTAACTTATTATACATATTTCGTTGTAAAAGCTTGGACAAGTCTATAGCAGGAGTCTTCTTCTTCTTTTACTTCTTCTTCGTCTTCTTCTTGTTCTTCTTAAGGTGCCATGCATTTCTGCGTATGCATCCACCGCACATTTTCTTGTTAGGTGAGATGTTAGATAGTCAGGATTAAATTATTCTATTTTTAGCATTTCATAGCAGTGGATTCCTTTCCATTGGCGAATATTACGCAGCCATGGCAATTTACGCCCTAGACCTGTCTTACTAACTATGTTTTCTTATAGTACTAGTTGATGGAGTGCATCGTTCTCCTTGTAATATATGCCCTAAATAAGCAGTCTTCTTAGTTGTTACATGATCAAAAAGTTCCCTATCCTGGAGGTTCGCTCTTCTTTTTACTTCTTCTTCTTCTAGTGTCTAACCATTTCGTATATTGGCGACCATGATGGCACTCTGTATTTTACACACTTCTGCTCTAAAAATATTTGTGGTTGTTTTCTGGAATCACGTACATATATTGTTCAGTCACAACATCCTTTGCCTTCCTGGTCTTCGTTTTTCTTCTACTATTATCTGTAAACTTAATTGCAGCAACCCATATATTTAGTTGTTCCTCAGGGTGTGACCGAGGTATTCGATTTTGGCTATTTTTATTGTGTTTAACAGCTGTTGTCCTTTGTCTATTCTTAATAAAATGTCCTGATTAGTAACGTGGTCGGTGTAAGATATCTTTAGAATTCGACGATAAAGCCCAGTTACGAAAATTCCATTTTTATTATAGATAGCCTATGCGAGAGTCCACAAATCACCTTAGTACAATAGAATAAGATAAACCATCTTAATATTTCCCAATTTCTAACTCTGTCATTCTGTGATATTTTAAGCATTCAGTACAGGCATCACATTTCAAAAATTTCAAGTTTGTTAATCGATCTGGCTTTTAATGTCCATAATTCCATTACGTGCATCTTTTATCTCAGGTTGAAATGCAACTCGCGATATGTCAGAAATTTACGAAGTTTTAAATAAGCATTTCTGGCTTATTCTAATCTGGTTTTTGTTTCAGTCTCAAAGTTCCAACTATCGTTTAGCAGAAAACCAAAAATTTATTCTGCCCGACTTGCTGGATTTCTTTTCAAGCAACATATAAATATCATTTTGGTAAATAACTCTACCTATGTTTATTGTATTTATTTTCATCATATTTATTTTTAAACTTAAACCTTCACTTGCAAGAGATGGATCATTTAAAAGACATTGAAGATTTTGTTACCCTTATTAAAGTCTGTTACTGCTTCTGTGAATGTTTTTTGTACGTATAAGTTAAATAACATTGGAAAAAGTATACAACCTTCCTTACTCCATTTTTTATTGAGAAATCTTTAATTTCGTCAAAATTTTGAAGACTTACTGTTACTATCTGGTACCAATACAGATTGACGATAACTCTTATATCCTTGGCATCCAATCCCAACTCTTGTAGATATTTTATCATTAATTCGTGTTCGTGGTTTACGTTATTAAATGTTTTTCATAATCGATGAGACAAAGAAAAACATCTTTCTTTGATCGAAAAACTTTTCTGTATTCATATTTGCATACTAAAAGTCGCCTCTGACTGCAACCACTGATCTCTTCACATTTCTTAAACAATGTGGTCCATGCAGAATTTGCAGATAGGGCGATAAATGTAGAGAAACCAATTTTTGAAATCTGGCATGTATCGTAGATATCGCTAAAGAGCTTTACAATAACGTCTTAATTTTCTTCATTAAGTAACATAATTGTTTGTATATAAATATCATCTGGTCCTTGTGCTTTATTACATTTAATAGTTTGATAGCGTGTACAACCCCAGCTTTCAAAATAGTTGGGCCATTCAAATGGTCTCCCAACTGAAATGGCTTTTGTGTTCTATGCTCATTGAAAAAATAAGCTGTGTATAGTTGCAGGTATTAATTATATCACGAGCATACATTATTAGTTTATCTTGATCAATATGTACACCAGTGACTTAATTTTTATTATAGATCTCATCAATTTACCTATTTTCCTTGTGGAGAGTAAAGCTGTCACCAAGTCTATATAGGTTTTCAGCATAGTTATCCAGATCTCGTTCACTGCTATAATTTCTTTACGAATTGTGCTGTGTATATTTTGGTACTTTACTTGGTCCTGCCTGATCTTACACTGCCTGAGTTATTGCTATCATTTCTATTATTCCTTCTGTCATCCACTCATTCTTGGTAGTTGTTTTATTTTAGAAAAATAAAGTGTTGTTCACATTATCAAGTGATTCTTTTATGGTAGTCCATAACTTTTCAACAACATCTATAGTTGCCATATCAGAGAACCTATTGTTTATTTTCTTCTGTGTATATGTTTTACTTTTATAGTTATTTTTAAGTTTTCTAATGTGTAATGATGCCTTCTTGTTCTTTCCTTTGACTGTAGCGAGCATTAGTTTAATAACTAAAGGATTGTTGTCGGATCCTACGTTTGCTCCTGGTGATGCATAAACTTTAGTAATAGCATTCCTGTATCTTTTATTAATTGTCACGTAATCTACTTGATTTCTTATATTGCCTTTGTGTCCATCTAAAGGCGACCCCCAGGTGTACAGTCTCCTGGGTGGTAACTTAGAGGGATACCAGAGGAGCGGTATCATATATTTTTGGAGTCATATGATAGTCTGTGAAAAGTATTTGCCTCCTTTGATCTAATGCTTCGCAATCATGTAAGATATGATTGACTATTTTAGGTCATACAGATTTTGCAGCTTAAGTATTTATGAAATAATAATATTATATACAGGTATAGTTTGAATGGTGCATGTCCAGTAAGGAAGCCTGTTACAACTCCGAGCTAATTCCTGCCTTTTTTTCGCAGTACTTAAGCATTATTAGCACATATCCTTTCAAAATACATTCTACTATTTGCTTAACCGGATATATTGTCCCAGTAATAGTGTTATGTTTGGATCCAGGCTCTTTTCCAGTTGTAAATATGGTTTTTTGACACTTCCACAGCCGGCTCTGGACGTATTTTATTGCTGATGTTCTTCTGGCAAGTGCATCAGCACGTTCGTTAGATTAGGTCGATTAGGAGGGGGTAGGTACAAAAACTAAACTTACATTTATTGGTGCAGCGATACCCAAAACAACAATAATCTGCGTATTAAACAACGCCAAAGAAGATTACCTAATATAGATATCTCGAAATGATAATAAGTAGACAATAAACAATGATGAGAGAGAAAGTTTTAGCTGAACAGCGACCCCTGACAAATGAAAAGCTGAGGAAGAAGAAGAAGTAGAAACAATGGAATATACCCAGATAATGCCTATTATCTTATCTACTATGGATTTTATCCCGGAGATCCTCTTAGAGTATATTAAACAGCTGTGTCCTAGTGAATATCTTAATAAGATCAAGAGAAAGCGATACTGTACGCAACGTCCAGATGCTTAAAATGTTTTTTTTTTCAGGATAGTCCTGTAGGTATATCAGGTTAGCGATGACTCCATAATGCGGATAGTCACTCCAGAGCTTAATCTTTTTGACACCCTTATGAGAATCGTATATGAGACCTAAATGATATTGTAGCGCAAGACTGTTAAACTGCTAGACTAACAAGAATCTAGAATCTAGAACACTCGCTGTTGGTATATACTGAGAACCGGTTGGAATATTTAGTCACCAATTTAAAGACATTTTGATTTTCGATCTATTGAAGTCTTGGTATACTAATAAAAAGATCGCGATGTTGTGTGTGTCGCATATAAACACAATTTGTAAATAAATTTTAAAAAGCAAGTGTACAAATAAATAAAAGTTGCAAATAATTATCGCATATAAAATGAATGTTTGCATTTAAATTATTTGATACAACATATTAAAGTTAGCTGTTTTATTTGAAAGTTCTAATTAATATTATAAAGCCAAACTATTGCAATTCAAGTACCTACCTAGAGTTCCTTACTTATGTTCTCTGTGGGTAAATTTTATTCAACTGACAGAACTAATAGCCTTAATCAAGTGGTAGTAGAGATACCGTGTGATCGATAGGCGTCGTTTATAAAGTCCATACGCAATTCCAGCACTCTCCGTACTTAACGAGGGAATGAGTTGTTCGGTTCGTGGGTTTCGGTGATGTTAACTAACGCAGTTGCTATGAACGATCCAGACACATTTTGTAACGCATCCATTCCCTTCGATTGCAACGGGTGTAATAATTGGCTGAGCTGTATATTTGATGAAAGAACTGTGTTCGCTGGTTTTACAAAAAAAGTAAAAAAATTTGTGGTGTAATATTATATTTTAATATATAGAATAATATACTTTCACATAATAAACTGTTTTATAATAAACAAAAAGAAGCAGTTACCAGACCATTTCAATAAAATCACATATACCGACTATTTTCAAGTGGTCGGACAATTCTAATATTGAGTCTATGAAAAAAGCCAAATATTTTTATTTTAATTTTAATATTGAATACTATTACTAGTCTTGAGTGACTAGCCTCCAGATTTTATTTGATATTTCCTACAAACTAAGTTAGGTACTTATCTAAGAAATCCCCATTGCCTTGTCGTGGTTATTTCTAAAACAAGTACTTCACAAATTGCACTATACTTTATTTCACATTGAGAACGGAACTCTTGGCTTATGCAGATCAGTGTTACCAAAACTCTCAGGCACGTTTTACTACTAGACTGCTGATATACTAGTCTTTCTAATCAGAGCCGTATTCAGCACTGTGTAGATGTAGTTAACTTAATTATACTACTAAGCGGATATTTGACTAGAGAATAAATAAAGTATGAATACTCGTTTCTTTAATAAACAGTAATAGATATTTAATTGTTATAGGTCTGGTAAAAATAGTTAAATTTTACTATCGTAAACAATAGCACAAAAACAACATTACATGTTTATGCCGCTTTAGATAAGATTTAACCAAAAGATAAAAAAACAAGTGCAAATTTTATTTAAGTTACATGTAAATAATAACAACAATTACTTACATGATAAATTGTTTCTTTTATATAACATGCATCCCCTTTAAAATATTTAAAATTTTTCGCAATATTACCTAATTTTTACTTTTTGTCAGACTATTACTTACATACTTTTTGTATTTGGCACTTTGTGTCCGCTGATTTTCACACTGTCAGATAATTTACTCGCTGCATATTAACATTATCCTTATCTTCTCTATCATTGCTATTACTGTCATCGCTATGACTGTGATCGATATATTTTGCGGCGGTCTTAAATTCTGTGTTATGTGAGTTATTGTGTGTTTTGACTTGACTCCATACCTTTTTAATTGGATTTAACTCACAATGGTATGAAGGTAGTCTCAGAATGGCAACATTTCTCTCTTTGCACATTTCGTTGATTTTATTCTTTATGTATTCTTCTTTGGATGTGTTTACTTCCTACTTGTTAACAATCCCTTAACACATGCCTCCCTGATTGAAGTCACCGAGAGGAAAAACTATGTCCACGATTTACTTAAATTCTCATCCAAATAACAACGGTATATCCTTAAGAACGAAATTGTTTTATCTCACACAAATACTAATGCCTACATTTCAGAATATTAGGGCCGTTCCCTCATGGTCCATTTTACTTCTCGTTTGCAAAAAGCAAAGTTCATTTCACAGAGTATTTCCTACATTGTTGTGAGTGATATATTTGCTAAATTTTTATCTTCTTTAACCAGTGCAAAAACGTCGTACAAAATCGTAAGTGAAGTTTTTGCTGTTCACTTTACTATTGGTACGTTTTCTTGTTTTTTTTTACGGGCCTTAAACCTCATTCCTCAGCTTCTTTGCGTATTTTAGAAATAGTACTAGAACTTACTCCCGTCATAGCACTTACTTTATCGATTGAACTTCTAACACTTTCACTAGTTTATTATGATCATGATTCTAATGGCATGATTAGATCATCTGTTTCTCACCGAAAAACAATTAACCTGTCGTTAATATTATTGAAATAATATAAAATAAAATTATATTTTGTAAATAATATTTATTTACTTAATTAAAATCATTCTTTCTACTTTTTATCCCTTGTTTCCGATGGGCACCTGTGGTCAGTTACGTTAGAAAACATTCGTTTTAATCCATTTCTGTAAAAAAGAAAATACAAATACAATACTGAATCGTACTTGTGCTCATCGTGGCATCGGCGGTCTCCGGACCCCTGGGGGCCTGCAAGCATGTGTTTTGGGGTCCGCGGTCTTATCCATGGGTGTTTAAATTAATAAATAAATGTCAGCGATCACTACAAAAAACAACATACAAAGCGCACTAATAGTGATGAAAAGATAACAAACGATCCATTCACAAAGATCGAATCTTTTCTAAGACCCGTGATTGTTACATTATCCGAATTGAATTGTGTTTTTTATTAAGGGAGTCCTTGAAATTGTGCTTGATTTTCTAGGGGTCCGAGGACTGAAAAAGGTTAAGAAAACCTGTCTATAGAACTACACTATTGCACTAGCTCAAGCGGCTTCCTTCTTTTATGCCTGTTGGTTGACGAATTGTCAATAAGCTGCAACACTTCCTCGTTGACGTGGAGGTGGAGTCTCTCTTCATGATTCTTTGCAAACCTCTTAACTTTTTTGTCCGTGAGCATCTTTAGGTCTCTGTGCAGAACCATGGTGGATCCACTATGCACCTTAAGACCTTGTTTTGAAATTTTTGACCAACGTCTAGATTATTTTTGTCTGCACATCTCTGGTTTAGGGTTATATGCCATACATTCAAACTTATTATCTATTGACAGTTTAGATTTTTATATAAAAAGCCAATATATTTTTTTTGAAGTTGGAGTCAAATTTTCTCCTTTTAAATAAGTGACGGATTCGTCCGCTACTTGATGGAAGTTTATTTTATCTAAAAATAAAACACTGAAAACTTTTATTTTCAACACTTCTACAAAATTTATTATAATTTATTATTATAGATAGTGCAAACACTCCTGACGGCGCAGTAGACAAAATTTGGTTTACAATAGAACATTTCTACCTTTACGTGAATTTTGACTCCGCCGTCACGCAGCTCCATGGTCAGGAGTGTTTGCACTGTCTTTACTACAGATGCTTCGGCAAAGTGCCTTTCTCAGGCGAATTAAATTTTTGGCTTTTAACATTTCCACAAAATTTACTGTAATTTATCATCACTACCGCTGTTTTGGCAGAGTGAGTGACTTGAGAAAGGTACCCTGTCGAAATGGCTGTAGTGATGATAAATGATAATAAGTTTGGTGGAAGTGTTGAAAAAAAAGTGTTAAACGAACATTCAAGTGCATACCATGGTATTAAGCTGAGTTGAAGACAAAAGATCACTTTGTTGTTTGTTACTATGTCTACCTGCTCATTTAAAAATAGGTGAAATTAACATAAAGTGATTTGATTTCATTGATTTTTATTTTACACTCTCCTGTATATTGGTTAATCTTGTTGCATAACTATTGCAGTTTTTCTCTGCTTTTTCTATTATTTTGCTTACTGCTAGTACAGCTCTATTATCATAATAAAGAATGAACTGATCCCAGTGCACTTCCTTGAGGAATACCTGCTTTAATTTTTCTTATATCAGAGTACACCTCTCCTTACTTGGTCCTAAATATTCTTCCTTTGTAGCTTTTAATAAGCCGTGCATGCAACGTCAAGAAATATAGCAGACTGTAAAAGTTTTTCCTCATATGCTTTCTCGATGAAGTCAGTTATTCTGTGGACTTAATCAATAGTTTAGTGTTTATTTCTGAACCCACACTGATGTGAAGGAATTGAATTATTACTCTCTATTATTGGTTTTTAGTCTTCTTGAGAGAAGTTTCTTAAACAACTTCAAAATTAATGACAGGTGTAATATTGGCCTATATGAAGAGTCCACATTAGAAAATTATCCTGGTTTCGGTATTATAATAACTCCAACCATTTTTTAAGCATTTGACAGTTTTTAGTTAAAGTACCGCGTTTTTAATATGCGTCAACTTGTTGAACGAGATGTGTCAACTTATGAAACGAGAACTATGTGGGACGAAAAATATAGCAGTAAGAAGAAGAGAAGTAGAGGAAAGCTGAGAAGAAGATGAAAGGATTTTGTGACAGAGGACTTAAGATAGAATGGTTTAAATTAAAAGACACGATAGACAGAAATAGGTGGAGAAGAAGAGGAAGAACAGCGACCCCTGAAAACGACAAAGAAGAAAGAAGGAATTAATAAGTGATATAATCACCTAGGAAGATGTTTAGGAAGAAGAAATAATCATTCGTTCAGGAAGAAGAAATCAATAAATGATATAAACATCAAATACTAATGTAGTATTTGAACAGAAAAGGGCATATTACAAATATACTTCTAAACAAGAATAAAGAAAACAACGAAATATACAATATAGCTCGAAATAAATCAAAACGGATTTAAAGGAAAACAAATCAGCATTCATCGAAAGAGTTTATTGGTCATATTTTCAATATGACATAGAAGACAAACTTTTTTAAGACTCATTAATATTCAGCTCAGCGGGCTACTATTGTTCGAGGTGTGAAATTCCATAATCAAGGGATCGGTCGATAAAACAAGTAGATCCCTTCCTTGTTTCTGTTATTATACACCTCGAACAATAGCATCCGCTGAGCTGAATGTTATAGAGTACCTTAGAAAAATGGTAGCAATATAAATGTATAATTATCCGAACTCTAGAATATGATAACGCAAAATATGCAAGACAATAAAAATGTAGCCATACCACTGTAATATATAGTACTATTCACCCTCTATTGTCTTACTATTTTGTCTTATTTGGTCTCCGCTACATTATTTTCTTATGTTTATTAGCCAGAATTGTATCTTTTTCCTGGACCCCTTTTACCCACAATGTTGGTGGTAAGTATAAGTTTTAGGAGAGAATATCTTAATCCACGTAAGAGATCCCTAAATGATAAACCTTTCGTTGTCTCATCACACTCAATAGCTGCTTATCCCTTCTAGCTCTCGCAATACCTTCTCATTGATAAGTCGGTTTATCCATAATATCTTAAGTAGTCTTCTTGATCAATATATCGCAGGCTTGAATTCGAGTTATTGATTTTACTTTTATTGACGATATCTTTTCACCATACCATAATACTAGCTACACGTAACATTAAACCACACGATGCCTACGATTTGAAGGTCCTTCTGACCAAAGTAAATATTTCTTAAATTAAAAAAAGTTGCCTCAGCCATACCTACTCTAACTTTAATTTTCTTATCACAATCTCACTTACTTAAAAGAGTGGATCTAAGTTATTTAAATTTCTGAATTTGTTGATCTAAGTTTGATCTTCTTAATGTGTATCATTAAACCGTAATCTTTCACTGTACAATTTATATTTGTAACCTGAGTTTATTGTTAGTTGTGACCAATTTACTTTAATTCTTTGCTGAATGTTTTCTAGAGCAATTTGAAATATTCGTTCAACGTCGTTTAAATAATATTAGTGAATCAGTGACCGTACACAGACTTGTCTAAGACCTTTTAGAATTTTTACCTGTTCTGTGGATAATAAGTTATTGATTCTAATGTTGTCCCATGCCATTATTCACTGGCCAATGAGTGAGCCGATTATATCGTTCAACCTCGACATCCCCCTACTGGCCGATTGATTTGGAAAACCCTCAATCTATACAAACAGGTCAGACACTCAGTGTATAAATAAGAGCAGTTTTACACAGCATACGTTTTAAAGATAATTCGGCGTTGCAACACTAGGGCTTCAAATTTTCTCAAATCGTCCTTCTATCCAAGAGGGCACATAGTATTTAGACGTCAGAAAAATTAATTCTTGTTTCTTCCAACCCTGGTATTGATCTCTATAGGTCACGAAATCCCGGATGAATACTATGACGTTCCTGAAAATACTCCTTATCAGTACTACCAAGGCGAGGCATCGGCGCATCAAAGGGTAGGGCAAGATTGGTTTTATGTAGTTTTCTAATCTCATTGCACAATTATACCTGCCTTAGGTAAGGTTGTAGCCACAGCTATTCTCCACGCAAAAAATCTCAAACAATTTTAAAAGGTAAGTTATGTTTTGATAATTCCAAATTAATATCTAAAAGCGGTATACAACATAAACACTGCCCATCCAGCCAAATACACCCCCAGAGCTAAAACCGTAGAAGATGACGTCCACGCTTGACTTGGGGGTGGAAAAGCTGTTTCTCGAAATCTGGCAAAGCCTGGTTGTTAACGCAATCGACCACCAACAGGATTTTAGTGGCATACACTAGTTTTGAAGTGAAGACGTACAAATGTCTGCAGGAACAATAGTAACTAGAAAGTCATTATCAGGCCAACAAACGCACACACAAAATACCAACTTGATCGAAAAATAGCGCTGCCAAATCAAATATTGATTTTCGTGTCCTATTGTTATCGGAAAATAGATAGTTTAGATACAAACATCAACACACAAAACCCATTCTCTGAAGAGGGACTTAATCTTAAAGCAAGGATCTCTCTTACACAGAAAATCAACGGGACCGTCGCATATCTTCACAGGTTCTTGTGAGCCTATGCAATCTATACACTGTGAACCCATGTGCTCTACCCGCTATCCTCTATTCTGGTTTCAGTTGGTAGTTAGAAGCAATTGGTGTTTTAATTCTACAACCGAACAAATCTCCACGAAGACATTATATAGAACGACTGCTATTGGCAGATAAAACAGGGCTTAGTTTTACTCCCTAGCGAAACTAATTTTGGTTAGATGATTTTAATAGAGATTGTTAATAATTCAAATGTTTTTTATCAACACTTTTGTCCTGTGTAATTAGCATAAGTTTACTACAACAATTAAAATAAATAAAAACATCAATTTTTAAAATATATCCCCAAACTACACGTTCATGTTTATTCGAAGATAACGTCAAATCCGAACACCCTTAAAAATTGAATTTAAGTCACTTTCATAAATCGTGTCTATGCAAGAAAGCTCAGCAAATATTTTCGTGTCGTCGTATCATAGAAAGCTGTTCTAGATATTATGAAATTTAAGATAACGGGTATGCAATACAAAAGAGATGGTCTTTAGGACGGGGATGTGACAACTTTAACCCAAATAAATTTTTTTGATAAATAATCAAATACTATATTATATCAAATACTGGTTGTTTTTGTTATATGCAGCATTTTGATTTATTAACACGACAGAGTAAATTATTCACGTTTTCATAAAACCATTGTTTTGTGTAAAACTAGACGTCGCTGATTAAATGAAATTAGAACAAAATCGAAGATAAAATGCAATATTCTGATTGTGAATTAATTAGCGAAATTTAGCTGGCTTTACTCATTACTGTTATCTGTACAAAGAAAAAGACTTACCTCTTAAATATTGGTGTATTAATCGTAGCCAGTGAAGTAGAGTTGTATTTGTCCGTCGCGGCGCCATCCGAGGCACAAAAAAGGGACGTCCCGATAAACTCAATATGATTACTGTAAACTGTCTTGATAGGAAGTGTTCGCATTTGTAACAATATAAAATCTGTACCTACAACTTCTAAGGGGTGGTCAACGGTTCGTGGGGCAAGTGCATCCCATAATTCAACTCTATTGTATGGCACTTTGAAGTCATTAGAATATACCATTAAATAAATTCATATTAAAGTACAGTAAAAAAAATATTAAATGTAAATTATGAAAATAAAGACTAAATACTTTCCCAAACAACCATGCTTTTGAAAAACCATGTCTTTATGGAAATAATTAGTTCTCTAAGCAAAAATTATGAAACACATTTGAGAATTGATTCCATAAATTTACAAATATCAGATGTATAGATGACTGGTCTGTCATTATTAAGATATTAATAATTATTACCCTTTGTAAATATCGATGTTACCGAAGCACTTTTCCGAATTCAAGGAAAAGTATGCATTAAATAATAAAAACATTATTAATAATAGTGGAAAATCGAGTAAATTAGAACATTTTTTGATTAACACTCACTTATTTATTCTTGTAATTATTTAGATACATTCTACTTAATATATATACTACTTTTACTTAGTATTTCTAGTGATCTCCGTAAGATCTGTATATCTTTAATTAACACAACTATTTTGTGTGTACCGGAAAGCACGAAATCTTGCTTCCGATATCATTTTGACAAACGATAGTTGTCGTAAAATTTAATGTATTAACGTAAGTTACAACTTTATTGGTTAATATTGTTATTTTATCGTTGTCAATTCCGTTGTGTCGATAAAGTTGTACAACATTGCACGCCCCTGATCACAAATTTGACTGCTATAACTATATATCACTATGAAACGCCACATAAATCTGCTGAGACATAAACCACGGTACGGGGAACACGTCGTAGTCCACTTCATGAACCGATGCGACATCTAGTGACAGTCCCATAAACAATTCCACGGTTTGAGGTGAAGCCCTTCGATTGAATCATCAATTTGGGGGCAAATTTATTTTTTGATGTCGGTCCGGTTGAGTAGCGATATTAATTTGTGGGAAATTGTTAAATCAATTATTTATTCCGATAGTTTCGGGAAGTACAATTAATGTTTTGAAGCCGCAATAAATGAGGACCCTTGTTGCAATTCGATTTATTTAAATTGATGGGAGGATTGATAATTTATATCTCTTTTAATATTTGTCGTTGTTATGTTAGGTTAAATTATGCTGGATTTTTTAAATAGTATATAGTTTTTATACATAATGTTTGTCGATGGTTACGGTGGCCAATTGAATGTTTTCCAGAAAGATAGTATTTTAATGGGACGATAATACCATAATATATTTAATCATCGTCACTGATCAATCCATTTGAATTTTTTTGCTTTTTCTGCATATAGTAATCGTCATCGGTCTTTTTGCGTTTGCCGCTATACATGGAAATTATTTATATTCTTTAGTTACATAAGCTTCATTCTTGGGTCACACCAATATTAATCCATTCCACAGATATATCTTGGCTTAGCTCTTTTACTTAAATTCTTTTTTGAACTTTATCTGATAGTCCTTTTAGGAATTTGCGTACTGTTAAAGTACGCATTTTAGGAAATTAAGTGTGATACAACTACTACAGATTTATTCTTCTTTTTCAAGCACTATGTTCACAATGAACGTTGGCCATTATTAGCGCAATCTGTACTTTGTTAACAGCTTTTATAAATAGAGTCATTGTACCGACTCCATACCACTGTCTACGACCTGGAGCTTCCTTTCTTTCGATCTTTTCTTCTACTATTAATTTTAGGAGTTCGTATTTTTCATTTCTTAAAATGTGGCCCAAATATATATAAAGTTTACGTTTTTTTATAGTAAATAAAACTTCATGTTTCTCATCCTATCGTAAAAGGACTTTTTGTTATGCACTCTGCCCAACCATGATATTATGAGCATCCTACGGTAGCATCACATCTCAAAGGCTACCCAGTTTTTTATACATGGTGCTAGTAAAAGTTCAAGCTTCTATGTTATAATATAAAACGCTCAGTATATTGCTGCGCAGCACCCGAGTTCGCAGCATCGTACACTACACAAAATTGGTTTTATTTGGTTAAATGGTGCCGTGACCTTTTCGATACTTCCATAAACCTCTTGCATATTATCCCCGTTTTAATTAATCTGACATCCTAGATCTTTATTGGATTAAACCCGTTGGCCATTCAATTCCAATAAATCACTGATGTTCTTTCTTTTTGAGACAACAACCACCTTGTTTTTCCTACATTCAGGTTAAGAACGAAATCAGAATTTTTGAACTCGATTGTATATTTATGTAAATGTATATTTATTCGAACTCGATTGAGCAACTTTTCTAAACCCTCCAGTCCAGAGTGTCTCTGCAACTGACCTGTAACTGTGTGTTGCAGACACTAGTCATCGTGTCCTATTGCGCCATTATTTTGGAATAATGATATTGCGTAATAAACCTCTTTTGTGGTTATATCTACACCTTCATCTAAAAACTCTTCTAAATCTATAGACCGATTATCATTAACCTTCGTAAACACGAGCGGGTGTAGAATTTTTTTTTTATTTAATTTCCTTTTACGTATGTTTCCAGATATATTTATAATTTAACATAAAAACGTTCTGTCATTACTTCATTAACATTTATATTTCATATTTATATATTATCACTTATAAAACTATTTGGAATAGAAATCGACAATGATATATAATAAAATTTCATACCAATAGAGATATTAAAAACAATCAATTTTCAATAGTATTGATAAAAATTAAATATTCATTATAACAATTCGAAAGGAAGTTTTCATAAAAATAAATTAATTTTTTACTTACATACTATTATAATGTGTCTGTTTCTCAGTCTTTCCTTCCAGTCCATTCGGGATTGTCCAATGTCCATGTTCGCCTTCTCCACTTCAGTCTGTTATACCTATCTCCATGTTTACTTCTTCGGTTCAGAAGAACAGCCCAATTTGGAGGATCGCTATGTGGATCATTTACTGATGTCACTGCAATTGAATCCTCAGACGCTGATCGGACAAAAGACACTGAAAACTTCAAAATCATTTAAAATTGCGGCAACATTGACTAGAGAAATGGAAAAAATAGTATCACAGTAACGTTCATATCAAGAAGTAATTGTCGTCTGGTACAGATCATAGAGTCATAGATACCATTAACACTAAAACAGAAGTGAAATATATAGTACTTTATCTTGACAAATAATTAACGTAAACACCACATCGAAAAGCTGAAAGACGTCATCTTGGACTTAAAATTAAAAGCATGAGCAGTTTTTAAACAAAATTGTAGCTATTCTTAGAAAATAAAACCAGAACAAGAACATACTGAAAAAA
The DNA here is from genome assembly GCF_040954645.1 of Diabrotica undecimpunctata. Classification (NCBI taxonomy): domain Eukaryota; kingdom Metazoa; phylum Arthropoda; class Insecta; order Coleoptera; family Chrysomelidae; genus Diabrotica; species Diabrotica undecimpunctata. Next base: position 138,670,014 of record NC_092809.1, read on the forward strand.
ACTGACATATAGCATAGAACTATGGGAATGTCGATCAAAAAGATCTTTCAAGCGTTCCACTCAAAAATAATTACACAATACTGTCAGCCTCTAGTAGGTCTCAAAATAAACTCTACACAATGATCTAAACATACCATACGTAACTGAAGTAAATGATGCACTTGGTACAAATAAATATCAACACCGCACCGTCTTATAGATCATGCCAAACATCAAAGAGAATTGTTTAGACAACCAGTAGAAACAAAACTGTTTCCAGAAGACTTAAGGTATTTACAATGAACGATTAAAGATTTACATGTTGATGGATGGTACCTCGATTAAACCTTTCCTCTTATAGTTCAATATCTGAAAACATTTTTTTAATGATCATATGAGAGCCTAATATCAATCAAAATTTTAACACAGGACTTTTTTAAAAATGATTATAAAAACCTGGTGGGGTGCTGATGTCGAAACAACTTCATCCTTTTACCCAGTATGTTGACGATTTACATTAGATTTTGCCTCATTTGGTATTATTCTGCTAACATAACTCTGTTAAAACGACTTAATGGTTTTAAGATTAATGCTCTACGAATTTTTTGAGTGCGATTCCATTGAGTGTAATGAAATCAACACCAATATAATACCCCCTTGATAATTAGAACCGAATCCCCTTCAGTTTAGTTATGGAACGCTAAGTACGTATCCTTTTATTTACATATAATAAGATGACGTTTTTATCAAATGTGACTGAATTTATTATCAAAGATCCAAGCAGAAAAAATAATAGTATATACTTTGATCTAATAAATTGAAAAGCACAGGGACTTGATATAGTTAACGGAATTATTGTTATAAGCTAATTTTTGTAGACAGACTTCATAAATTCAAATTCACAAAAGAATCATAATAGGCTGTGAACTATACATCCACTGCATCTATAAAAAACGTTTTAAAATATTTTGAAAAAGCGACTAAGAGTATACATGGCATGTACAGCTTGATCGTATAGTAAAATATTGCGGGCTCAAAATCTGGACAAAAATATGAACTCAAATAGATCTCTCAAAATTAAAATACTATTCAAAGGGTAAAAAGAAAAAATAAAATAGCCTTAAATTTTGTTTTCAGCTCTATAAATACAGGGCATCGCCAGGTCTACTCTTCTTTATGGCTTGGAAGTGTGGACACTAAAACAAGTCCATCTAAATAAGTTGGCCGCCTTTGAATTTTGGTGTTACAGAAGAATCCTACGAATATCATGGATTCAAAGAATGTCAAACGTGGAAGTAACCAGAAGAGTAGGAAATGAGGCGGAAATAATATTAACTATCAAAAGACGAAAACTTAAGTACTTAGGACATGTGATGAGAGGACAAAAATACGCATTATTACAACTTATTATGCAAGGCAAAATTCGAGGAAAGCGAAATGTGGGAATACGAAGAATATCCTGGCTTAAGAACTTAAGGGAATGGTTTGAATGCAGTAGTGCAGAACTTTTTAGAGCGGCAGTCAACAGAGTCCGCATAGCCATGATGATTTCCAACCTTCGATAGAAGATGGAACTTAAAGAAGAAGAAGAATCACCAGGTCCAAACATTAACAAGTTACTTACCCAATAACGGTAAAATATTGCTTAAGTATCTTGTTTACGTTTGGATCTGACGATGAACTTTATTTGTAGAGCCCGAAACCTGTCTTCGTAGTTACAATAATAAATAATTTGTGACAAAGCCTTTTCTTTATTATTTTACCCTTTGAAAATTGACTAGCAGGTTACGCTATAAGTTACCTGTAGCTAGCTCCAACAGAAAAACGCTCAAGGAAATGGTCCGTACCATATAAGAAACTCGTGCCTAATACGTGAAACGATAACAAAGAAGAACATAATGATATATCCTAATTAAGAAGTCTATAAAAGTAAATGACACACTTTTACATAGTTTTCTTCTGGTATATCGATCAATATCGTGCGTTTTATATAATTCACATCGAACTATTTTTCTGTGTGTAAAAGACTAACCCACTGAGCGAAAACCATATTCTCAGGTGACGATACCGTCATTCCTAGGGCGACAGGTCATCGGCATTGGCATTGCCATCGCCTCTGGACACTTGTCACACTGTCATCCAAAATGGAAATGTCAGCTCTGTAATTGAATCGCGCGGGAGGTCCATACCAAACGGCGGACATCGTTTGGTATTAAATTGCAGAGAAGGGGTTGAAACGGCTGTATTGGGGTGCATAATTTTGCTTTGGTCGGCTTTCTCGTTTTCAGGTGTCATTAATGAGAGTCACTTACTCTTATTTGATAGATACATTATCCTTTAATAAAAATATTGGTCACGAAGAGTTTTGTAAAAAGACAAGAGTTCGTTGCAAGGTTCATGACGTTCATATTATGTAAGGCTACTGTTTAAATTTCAAGACATGACCATATAAAAATGTTTGTTTTTTTGAATGTTAGGAAAAAAGGTCTTATACTCACAATCCATGTTAGGTTGTTGTAGGTATTAAAGACAAAAATTGGGGACCGATTTCGCTGTTTACAAATTATACAGTATCTTGAGGCCATCACGTACTAAAAATATATAGGACTTAGTTAAAGTAAGTTATATAAAAAAATATAAAAATTAGTCAGTAATATAATATAACAATTAATATAAAAGTATACTATACAAGTCTAAAAGTAGCATAAAATTGATATAAAAGTAGTTAGTTACATAACGTGAACTGTGTTAAAATCAACCAGCTTTAGTTGGATGTCAACTGGTCTGTACTTTGCATAGGTATGTCATAAAAAATAATAATACTTATATATCAGTCTAAGAAATAATCTCTGCATTATAAGTTACATGATACTTACATTTATTTCGAAGTATGCGTTCAGGATACTTGACTCAGCCACTATAAATAACCCCAGCTGTTTGTTGGAAGAGCTGAGTTTTTGATAACTGTTAATTATGCGTTCTGTTGTATGCAACTTATTTATATCTTTTTTAAAAATTTTGTGGACTTAACAGGCATTAAAAAATTTTTGAGTTAAACTTGGTTGGTTGGTTGGTTTTTTAGGACAACACATACACGTTTATGTGTTTGTAAATCTATTAGTCCATGATATTCCAAATACTCTGCGGTATAACGAGATTTCGTAGCATGCAGAAAATTCGTTGAAATCTATCTTATATTCAAGTACAAAATTTATCCAGTACGTCTCTGGGCCAAGTATTAAATATTTCCCCAATTTTGTGTTTACAAAAACTTGTTTGAGATGTATTCATAAGAACTAGCAGTAAAATAATTCAAATATTACGTCTTAGTTCTGCAATTCTGAAAGCAAGCATAATTCAAGGTCATATGGCGTGTTTAACCAGAATTTTGGGTTGTTCCTCGGCGAGAGCGGGATAAGGGACGGCAGATGCACGATTAGGAAGATTGGAGTGAATTCAGGTTTAGGTTGGAAGATTTGGTCAAACGGGACAGACGTTGTTATGTAGTTTGCAGAAGTCGGCAAAATTTGTTGAAAATAGTAAATTTTACTCTATGTAATACGTCAGTTTAGAAAGAGTAATCACTATTTTTCTAAGTATCTAAGAGATTTGTGTCGTGTACAACAAATTTTAAATATAACCAAGATTGTTCCAGTTTTGTGAGAAGCCGAGTCCAAGGTGTGTTCCAATACCCCAACTGTTAGCTTCAGACTTGTATTCGTCCTAATCAGCCGTTTTAGGATACTTTTTTCATAGTATGGAGATGATTTGAGAGTTTGAGTTCCAGTTCCTACCCCCGAAATTTAAAATTGTAAAAATGTAACTTAGTGAAACCAAGGTTAATTTTTTTGTTTTAAACTTTTAAAGGAAGAATAAACATTTCAAATGATAATTTGCTTTTATAATTAAAAAAAAAGAAATTGTAATAATTAAAATTATATGTCTTAGGGCGTGGTTAGCTGTCATTTTCATTGTTATCCGTTTTAAAATTCAATCTTGACATATGACACCTAGCTTTATTATTTTTGGCATTGGTTTGTTTTGTTTTTAAAAGAAGGTTAACCTCTCTATAAATAGTTTCAGTTTCTGCCTCAGTTTATAGCCCAGTATTTTTGTAAGTTTTGTAGCAATTCCCACTTTTATGTAAACGGATAGGACATTTTTAGTAAGTTTTTTTTCTTCTTTGTTATTTTTGATGTAAATCCTTGTAACTATTTATATAGTAAGTATTTTGGTGCCATCTATATTTTGTAACTGTTTGTGTTGAGCCAACAATAAATATTTAATTTATTTCTCTAAACAATTTTATTTATTTCCTATTTTAGAAAAGTCTCCTAACCCCTTTTGTGTTTCTTTTTTAGGAAGGAAGAGCCTTTTTCCTTTATCTAGCAAGATAAGGATCCCTCGAAGCGGCGTCCCATCTTAAATAGCTAGAGGTCCTTCTTTTATTGATCAAAGTTCACAAGTACTGATATTTTTCTTCATATTGTATCACGTTACCAATAAATACCTACAATTTAACACGGATTGTGAGTATAAGAGCATTTTCCTTAACATTCATGGATACCTGCTTACAGGACCAACCTTTTCATTGTTTGTTTTTTTGTTTTTTAACTCGTCGGTAAGTTGGTATGCAAATAAGTTATTTAGTTAATGTTGTTTAGTAAAGTCAATCAGTTATATATCTCAAAGATTCGGGAGCTCACTTTATTATAAGTGGTATAGTGGATACTTGGTTCTTTGTAAACTCCTACTTAAAGTTTTCAGTTGTCATAGTTTAAAATCGTAATTGGCTCTGCGGTTTTAAATCAAGTTTCCGAGTGAATTGTATTAGCCAGTGGCTGAGGAATAGATGAATAATTGTCGTGGCTCGGAAAATGCTTATGCATTGATCTACAGTTCAAATTTATAGCAAAATGGAAAGGTAAAATGTGTAGTCAAATCACTGCAATGCTTTTAATTTGTCTTTTCCTACTGTTCTTCCCAAATGATAAATGGATCTTTTCATAATACTTTGTATTGATTGTTTCATGAATATACTAACATCTAAGACATATAAAATTTTCTTTGTAGATATAGAATTTATATTCAAATAAATTAACTATTTCCAATAGTGATTTTAAGGTTTTATCCAACTCAAAGACATTTTACAAACAATGTTTTTTTTTGTTCATAGTTAGATAGTCTATAGTTCATATATAGTCCTCCAACAACTTCATATCACATAAGGGATATCAACTTATTGGAAAGAGTTCACAGACATTTCACTAGACTGAAGGTTATGAATCTTCCCTTTGTCGTGATTTAATTTGTAACCAAATAATTTAATCAGAGACCTTTACGTACTTAACATCGAAGGTAGGTTACAAAGCCACATCCTGAAGCTTCAGCGTAAACATTTTAAAACTTAATTTCGTCAAAGCTTCTTATCTAATTTTTTACGGTTGGAGTAGTGAAGTAGTTATGTACTTGGTACTGGTTCTGTCAATAACTTTAAGCATTTGTACGATATATGGATTAATCTATAGAAGTAAACTTTATAGGTACCAATTGTACCTTACCTAGTAATCTAGATTGTGATGGATTATTCTACATTGATGATGAACACCGGTAAAATACACAATAGTCTCGAATGAACCATTTACTCCAGGCAGATTATGGACAGGGCCGTTCTTAGAAGTGAGAAACTTAGGAAGAAAAGATACTAAACATCAAAGAAAGGAAATAATGGAAGAGAACAACACTCCTAAAAAAAAAGGACGCCACTATTTTTAAATGTTTGAATTGCAAAAAAAAAACAGAAATGGAATACACACAAATCAAATATAAAAAAATATAAATATCTATATTTTATAGTATCTTTATTTTTTAGCTATATTCAAATTATCATTATTAAAATCATAAATATCACAAAATAGACATATAAATATCCAGGTAAAATATCGTAATAAATTTAATACATATAGTATGAAACGTATCAAATATGGATAAAGTTATTAACATAACATATGAGGGATGTCTTATTGATCTCTTTACATAACTACGTAAGTCCTTTTTTCAATAAATAAAATTATTTAAAAAATAAAAAAAATGGGCTATTAAGTTCAAAATAAAGGAAGTTAGAAATTTACTGTCAAGTTAATCCACCTTGGATTAAAAATGTTTACACTGGAGACTGAACAGGAATATTAAGTAACATTAAATATTAAACATTAAATATTAACAATAATAAAAAAATATTAAAATATACACTGTTTCAATATGAGATTTTGAGCATTGATCTCAATTAGGTAACTATATTTTGTCTCTTTTCTATTTGTAATTTTCTTAAAAAATAACTTCACTTAAATCGTCAAGCAAAAGAAGGAGATATGTACACTACCTCGAATTAAACTGTAAAATGAATCGACTAGATGTTTACCTGACGGTGCAGTTAAATTTCTTGTGATAAAGACTATATAAACAAGGAGTACATGTCTTAATTGTATAAGAGTTTGGCTTGTACACCTTGTAAAATAACTATAACAACTTCTCCTAAAATAGTGTATAACTAAACGAATATAAATAATAATATAAGACTTGGATAAAAGAAAATGGAAGGTACTGCTTTACTTGATCCTTTCCCAAGTTAGTATGCTCCTTTTCTAACTTGGCTGCACCGTACTGAAGACGACAAATAGTCAGAAATACGTATATACGGTTGCCTTCTATCGATATACCATTTTTGGTTTTCTGTTTTGCGAGACATGCCATTACTTTTTACTTTTATTATTCACTCGCATTATCCTTTTCCATTTGTTTTAAACGTCTCAACGTTTGCCATTCCTTTCCCCAGGTAGCTGTAGCTTCCTCCGTGGTTGGTGTTAGTTGTTGCCCTGGAAACCATCAGGAAACTCTAATGCCACAAATTGGTTGCATTGCACCTGTAGTGATCCTTTCCCAAGTTAATATGCTACTTTTCTAACTTGGCTGCACCGTACTGAAGACGACCAATAGTCAGAAATACGTATATACGGTTGCCTTCCATCGATATACCATTTTTGGTTTTCTGTTTTGCAAGACATGCCATTACTTTTTACTTATACATATATATATATATATATATATATATATATATATATACATATATATATATATATATATATATATATACATATATATATATATATATATATATATATATATATATATATATATATATATATATATATATATATATATATATATATATATATATCGAGAAAAGGAGTACGACCGTCAATCCAATATAAACTAAGGTACACTCGAAGAGTGGTGGGTTTTTCGGTCAAAGTGGAGAAATAAAAGACAAAGAAGATGGCTACTTCATCTATTTATTGAAGACGTTTCGCTTTCTGCTCAGAAAGCATCATCAGTTCATCTAAAAAGAACAATATGAAACCAAACATCCATAGAGAAGTTATAACCAAAGTGTGTTACCTTACAAAGACATGTAGCAGTCAGTGATGTTAAAAATATGAAAAATCTTACAAAGCTGGACATTCCGAGTTAACGTTGTATATAACAATTAATTGAAACTAGGTAAAGTTTGCAATTTGACAAAATTAGCACAGCAAAAGAACATGTGATAAAAATACATGTAGATATAAAAAAAATTTTTATAAAAACTTAGTAAAAAACATTAAGGTTTATTTTAAAGTGTAAAGAACTAGAAAGATCATTAGATTGCACTTCCAACAAATTTATTTAAAAAATTATATTTTAATTTTAACTTTAGGTAACATTATAAGTTATTAAAGATTAATAGTAATAAAGATAAAATGAAGTTACCAGTCTTTAGCTTACTATATATATATATATATATATATATATATATATATATATATATATATATATAATCATCATTTTAAACCTAGTAAAAATTGTCTTTAGTGCGCCATTGATCGGTGGCCCGCTAGCTACCCATCAGAATGCCAGAGATGAAGCAGATTCGATTTAAACCGTTTGCGCATCGACATTCAAATTGCACACACTGGTCGGTGTCCCGTGGGACACGAGAGGAACAGTCGATTCATTGGCGATTAGCGATGCATTGACCATTAGCGGGACACGATGCAGGAGGATTTTTTGCATGTACAATTTCATTGTATTACACTATTTGGAACGCGTCCCGGCTTCTTTTATTTATGTTTCGAGACAGGCGCTCCCGAGGGAAAGATAAACAGAAGTGTTTCAGCTTGCACGAATACTTTACTGCAATCTATTGTTTTGGGTCAATTGTATGTACATATATTTCGATAATCTTAATCTTTATTGACCTGGTAGTACACTCTTGGTTTTTAAGTACATATTAGTGGGAAAAAAACAAAAAGTTCTAAAAATTCAACACGTGACGCCATAACAGAACTGCACTATTTTTTAGTACTCTGAAAGATTATATCCTAAAATTTTTCTTAAAGACTAACTCCTAAATTTCTTTTTTATTTTTGTACAATCTTAAAAAAAAGGTTTCTGACCACATTTGCAATCTTTCATTTTAAGTAAAAGCCAATTGAAATAGAAGTGAAGGTACCCTTCCTTCTGCCGCGTATGTCATTACTGGTATTATTCTTTTGTAAATTCTGCCTTTCATTTGTTTCCTGATATTTTTATTTCTCCATATTGTTTTATTTAGGCAAATTGCGGCTCTGTTTGCTTTATTTACTTGATCATTTACTTCTGTTTTGAGCTTTCCGTAGCTAGATACTGGTATGCCTAGATATTTAAACTCCATCACTTGTTCTAGTATCTAACCTTCCAGTTCCAATTTACATCTTGGTAAATTTGCTGTTAAAACATGTATTTCGTCTTTTTTTTTTTGAAGAAATTAACATGTTAAATTTTCTGTTGGTTATATTAAATTGGGACAGCGTACGTTGTAAATCATCTTCACTCTGAGTGAGTAGTATTGCATCGTTTACATGGCAGATTATTTAAGCTGTTTTTCTCCCAAGTCGACGAAACATAGATATGCCGGTTTATTGTATTCTAATGATTTCTAGCGTCGGTGCATGATCTTCCTGACCTAAAACCCGGTTATTCTTCTGCTAGTGTTATAATTTCATTTAATTAATTTGTAATTACTTTTATTTGGTTGTTAACTTTAGTGTTGTGTTTAATAAATTAATTCCTCTGTAATGTTCCTGGTCCGATTTGTCTTCCTTTTTGAAGAGAGGTGTTAGGATGCTTGATCTTTATTCTTGAGGAAGTCTATTTTGTTGAATTATTTTTTGGATTAGTTTTAATAGTTGTTTGGTCAGATCTGGTCCTCCGTACTTTAGAAGTTCGTTCGGTATTCTGCCCTCTCCTGGTGATTTTCTATTTTTTAATTTCCCTAATGCTCCCTTTACCTCTTCCTCCTCAATATATATTTCTTCGTTTGCCGTCACCTCTAGTGTTGGTGGTTCACTATCGTCGCTTTTAGCAAATAGGGATCGAAAGTAGTCTGCCCATGTTTCCCCCTGAATGTGTTTTGTTTTTATTAGTTCGTTTATCTCTTTTCTTTGTCCTCTGATCATTCTCCATTTTTTTGTGTTTCGTATAAGTCGTGTTCCATTTGTTTTGAGAAGCTCTGCCAGTGTTCCCTTTTTATTTGTGTATCTAAAGTATTCGTTTCATTTCTGATTCGTTTATAGTAATTGTATGCCTGTTATGTTTCGAAATAAATAATTTATTAGGAACGTGCCTAACCTTTGTGGACCTACCGTCTGACGCCGCTTGAAGAAGATCTTGGGGTGTATATAATCCGGGGGCGCACCTAATGAAGCCTTCAGACCACCAGCTGTTACTTAATAAATTCTATTACTTTTCTGTCAAGAGAGACTGACTATTTTAATATAAATTAACTTCCTTAATTCTAAAACGTAGATCTCGAATTGTAACCTTAATAATATAAGAGAATAAAGCGTTTGTATCGAAATTCAGCCTTTTTACTGATAGTTTATTGTATGCACAGATAATGCAAAGGAGCAAGATACAAGAACTCATAGAAATCTCATGCTCGTCTTGTTGATATTGGCGATGTGATGTTGAATTTGACTCTTGGTCCAATTTTGGCACTTAACACATATTTCATAATCAATAATAGCATGACAATGTTTTTATAATGGATGTGCTTAGACAAGGTAGGAAATCTGGAGAAGTTTTGGGATCGATTTTTTTCTTATAAAATATAGTTATCTTACTAACCTACAGTTTTGATCCACAAATCTTAAAGACGGACTATTTATTTAAGAATTTCCTATTAATCTTTTTAAATTTTCTCAAAATATTATTACAAAATGGGTTATGGCAATTTTCTTACTATCACTTACTTACCCCTTTTGGTCACCATGTAGACACACATAGATCAATTCATACAGACATTCAAACAGACATACTAAATTATTTTGTATATACAGGGATGAGTGCCTTAAGAACCGGCAAAATAACGCAAAAGATAGAAAACATAATACGTTGTGAAATAAAAAGAGATGAAAGTAGTAAAGGTGAGAAATTATCGATATTAACCTATAATTTACTTTACATTACATTAGAATTATCTAAAATTTCCTACCTTTAGACGTTAGCTTATGAGCTGGTTGACTTCAGTCATAGTAATACGTACCACGTAATGTAAGTAAAAACAGTTTAAGCAGGAGTATTTTTTATCCAAAATTAAAGTATTGATCAATAATAAACTATGATTTGAGAAGTCGCATACACTCTTCTCAATACAGAATTATCATAGCTTGTTATTCTGTATTCGTCAACACAGAATTAATTATCAAATTACTACTAATTAAACTCTTTACTTACATTTGCTTTATTGCCTTCAATCAGTTTTTACTTAACGCGAAATTTAAAAAATGTAAATATTCGACGTCATACGAGTAATATTATGACTGAGTCAACTAAATAGCTCATAAGCTAACGTCTAAAGGTGGGAAACTATCGATAGTCTTAATATTGTTCTGAAGCTATTTTCTTGTGTCATTTTAAATTAATTACTATTTAAATGGGAATAAGCCACAATTAAAGGTTAAAATACGTTTATTGACGTTTCAATTTCCACTTCGGAAATCGCTCTCAAAATACAAACATTATCGATAGTCTTAATGTAATTTAATGTAATATAGAGGTTTTTATCGATAATTTCCCACCTCTACTACTTTCATCTCTTTTTATTTCACAACGTGTTATGTTTTCTATCTTTTGCGTTATTTTGCCGGTTCTTAAGGCACTCATCACTGTATTTGGAAACCATAACACCACTTTTAACCGTCATTGTAAATCACTACATGTTATTTTTAAAATACGTGCTGCCCTCTATGCGACAGTAGTAACATTATATAAAGTTTGTAATTGAAGGGTGTAAAATTTTTAACAACATTTTTAAAGATTTCTGTACTAGTTAGGGTAACGTCTATCGAAAAAAATTGTCTGAATTTGTGGTTCTTAATTTTTGTTAGATAAAACTAATCTGTTTTTGACGTAAAGAGAAAATGAAAATAGATTTTGAAAAGTTTATTATATAAAAACGAATGCAATTATAATAAAATACCCATTATCGGAGAAAAAACTCTTTTAATTGATAGAAGATGATTGCTTCGAGATAGAAATATTAGTGATGGTTCTAAAGATTATGGCTGGGAGTTGGACATTCTAATAATTGAAGGTAATTTGCAACATATTTTTTAATTGTATCGTAATGATATTGACAAAATTATTTTCTCTGACATGTAGTATAGACTGAATATATTGAAAATGAAGAAGTAGGATGTTTACATACGCTATATACTTGGCTAGTGTAAACACGTGGTTAGAATACAAAAATAGAGCTACTCATATAGGTTATTGAAAAAAAAAAAAGAAATCTTGGACTTACTGTACTTTAGTACTAATATTGCAAAAGCTTTAGTTTTGGCTGAAAAAAAAAGTACCAAGAAAGATGGCTGGTCCTTCCATCACATTTAATAATTCTCCAAACTCATCGTGTTCTTCAACTCCACAAAATTTCGAATTGAGACCAATTACTAAAGTACAATTATGTTTAAATAAAAACAATAATTGTTACAAATTGTATCATCATCAGTAGTTTTGTGGTAAATATTTTTAAATAAAAGAACTCATTGTGTGACATTTTCATTTTACCATCGACTTATGGGGTCTATGTCTATCTATCATGGTTTTTACCGTTGACTCACAATTACTACTGCATACTTCCACGAGATATATCTGAATATTGTATTTTCTTTAGGTTTTAGGAATAACGGTATCAATTAATATTAATTATTTTATTAAATATGTAAACTTTGATTTTTGTTTTATTTTAATATATTTACCAACATCAATTCAACAAAATCATGCACGACTATGGAGCAATATTTTAAATTCGTATTAACTTTTATTATCTGGAGTTGGATTTGATTGGGATCATTTAAACTAACGAGCAATTATTATTTGCACCATTACCATTTATTAAATCACATAATCGCATTTCTAAATTATGCTAATTCTCTCTTTAATTCAGAACAACTTTATGTTATACAAACTACGCGTTTAATATTGTAGAATGGTTAGTACAATATACACGTTTAACTTCAGGATAAAATTTTTAGATAAATTAAATTATAAAGTTGTATTCAAGGTTAGATATAATACAGACATATAAGGTCACGTTGAGCCCTATTACCTCTTCATGAACAGGATATTAATTGGTCCATGACAATTAACCCGATAGAGCCTGCAAACCTCATGTTTATTCAAAGTCTGGATGCAACTAGAAGAGGAACAAGCCTAAGGACCCGGTGGAGGAAGATCTATAGGTATTACGAGCACCAGAACAAATACCAAAAAATTAATAGAGACTGATCTTAAAGTATGCCAATACATAAAGAATATAACATTCATCGACGTGCTGTATAGCCAAAATTTTTGACAAAATGCCCCTGAAGACGCTCTGATAGCGAGAGTACTTTGGCAAGATTTAATAAAAAAAACTGTGCTCGATATCTGCTTTTATTTGAGTAAAGTATAAAATGGTATGGCGATAATGGTGAAACATGTAAAAGGAACAGGATATGGTATTTACATAATTAGGTGATAAGTGGTGCAAAAGATTTATATTCCAAGGTTCAGTAGTAACACAAAAACAAATCTATTGGTACTAAATTCATTGTTACAATCCAGAATATGTATGCCATTAAGGAATTAATACCCTTATCTTCGAAGAAATTTAATATATATTATTTTTAATACTAATATTTTATTGTACCGATATTTTAATAATTCATAAAAGTTTCTCAGGTATTGAAAGCTGTGAAACCTTTAGTTCCAGCGGTAAAGTTAAGGTAGTTAGTTGTGTTTGTTAAATATTTCAAATGTGAAGTGTAATCCAGTGTGGATCAAACGGTTTCCAGAACAAAGATTAGAACGTTTTTTTTGCACCGTGTATACATAAAACTGTTTATTTTTTACATATATGTGCAGGTAAGCTGAGTAATAAAAAGAGAAGTGCCATTAAAAGCTTGAAATATTTCTAAATTAGTGTAAATTGTAGGCGTTTAGATAGAAAAAAGTGAAACATTTTAACGAAAATGATAATAATGAAGGACGTTGGTTGAATCACACATCTTTACATTAGGTATCCTTTTTCTTTGAATTTTTCATTTTTCCCATTATAAAAGAGACTGTTTCTCTTATTAGCCCTGTTGATTAAGAATATTCTAATTTTATTATTAATATATTTGGAAATTATATAGAAAGTAGTGATTTAATACTTAATAGTCTAATAAAGATTTATATAAAGCAGTGGTGGCATCAAATATACCAAAAAAAAATCACACAAATTTAAGATTAATTTTGCATTAATTTTTACATTCGTACAGTACTTTTCAGAACAGATTCCCGAACAATGGTAAATAAATATATATAGAGGGATTTTATTGTAAACGGACAGTCTGAATAATAATATCGAGTCGAGTTTTAAAATGTAACGCGCGTATTGTCGGGAATATAAATTGTAATAAATGTTAATTGTTGTAAATAAATTATATAATTATAGTGTAAAATAAATTAGTATAATATTGTATAAATAAAGACTTTAATAAACTAAGTGTTAGAATATTTTTATAATAAATAAAGTTAATTAATTAGACTAATAAACTAAGTTCACTATGCTGTAGATAAATACATTCGTTGGTGACAACTACTTTTACAATGGTTGATGAAACTACAGATTCTTGTAGTAAATATCTAGCACATAGAAAATAGATAGATAACATGTCATATCACGTGAAAGAGAATAAAAAATTTAAACGAAAAATGTCAAAATATATAGGGTGAGTAAGTTGGTATTATATTTCCTTAGTCAGACCCCTTAAAAATTTTCTCGGGCGCCACTGAACTGTTTCATAATATATCTATCAAAAATTTTAATAAATTTTTAATAATTTTTCTAAATAAAGAAAATATTTAATCCTGTCGTTTTCGACATTTTTTAATAACCTCCCTGTATCTCGCTAATGTGGTAAGCTATTGATGTATTGATTGGGCAATCGTTACTTTAACGAAAAAAGAAGTCACGATATCCTATCTACTTTTTTTTTATCCTCTCTAGTTTTCGGTATATCCTGGAAAACATACCAATTTGGGACACCCTGTACATTAAAATGCGTATTTTTTTAATTTTCTTTGTATTTTATCTGCTATTTAATGATACTAAACCTCCGATTAGAAGACGGCATTTAAAGAGAAAGAATTCCCTCCAATGTTACCTTCTAAGGTAAGAAATACCTTTGCCAACAAATAACTATTATATTTTTGATACCCTTCAGGTTGTCTACCATAAATCTCTATATTGGTGACAAGGTAAAAAATTCTTAGAATCGCATAATAATACAAACTCTTTTGTTCCATGCTTTGCTGGTTTGCTCAATTTATACATATCGGCATATATCCAGCAAGACAATAAATATTCTGAAAATTTTATATTAACCGATCAAAAAAAAAATTGTATTGGCACAATTTTATTAGTTTTTTTCTTTCGGCTCTACTGACTTTCGGCTTTTAAAATATATTTTGCATCTCGAACTCTGTCAAAGTTTCCGCTCATCTTATCTATCTCGATATTGGTACATAGTAATATATGTTCAATAACATTATCGGTAAAAAAATATTAGGCACTTTTTTTGGGTGAGATTTAAGCCATTGATTTGACAAAGATGATTATATTTTTTTATTAATTTTGCTGTATTTATTAACTTGGACACTTTGTAACGTTATAAACGTCACATCTTTATTAATTTATATTTTAATAATTATTTCATTTTAATTTGTTTATTTATTTATTAATTTCTTTATCTTCAGTTTAATTTTTACTATTTTTTACAAAATAGTTGGCGCCCTGTTTTTTCTTTTCTTTCTCTATCTTTATTTTCTCTCTCTTTCTGTCCCGTAGAATAAATATTCGCCCTCTCACTTTTTGTTCGGCAGACTATTCTGTTCCGTGTTGACAGACAAGCTAGCTTCGTGATATCTATAGCAACATCCTATGACATCTGTGCTAACTTCATTAAGTCTCCCACTTTCTGTCAAAACAACTTTTCTGTAGTGGGATTATTTTTTGCCTCTTTTTGAAATTTATAAAAGAAGGCAAAAATTATTATGAGACTCATTTTTATGGTCTACAAATTCTCTTGGGGTAAGTACTTTCATTGTGATATTTATTCTATAGTTATGACCGCATTTCCAATGTAACCTTACTTTCTTTCGAAAGCACATTTTTTTTCTGATATATATGCATTAGGACTCTTTAACAGAACTTAACTAAGTAGTAACATTCATATTTCATTTTATCCTTGCCATACGCTATTTGTTTAAGTGTAATTTTGTAAGATGGCAAGGAAGTTAAACCTTTTTTTTATGTTTCTAATGCAAGTTGTTCCTTATCTTTTAGTTTATTGGTTTATTGGACATATAAAAACTTTATTGGATTCATTGAATTTGTTGAATTTATTGGAAATATTGGTTTATCAACAACTTAATTGACCAGATCGAATTGATTGGCCACATTCAATTTTCCTAATCAGGACATACAGCCACGTGTGACTGCAGCTCTCCAGAAGCCACAACTTCTAATTGAAGGACCCAACAGCTAGAACGCACAAGCAGCCCATCGAAGCAATAAGTAACACTTATTAACTGTTAAGCTTTGGCAGGGTTAATTATTGTTTTTTTATTCATTTAAATACATATGTTTGGTTAAAATTTGTCTTATTTGCTATTAACTGAGAACTCAGGTTCAATCCCTAGTTTAAGACAAGACGAACTCGCCCTTGAGATACTGAGCTAGGTAAGGTATAGACGATAAGCTCCCATGGTTGAATGAGGTATTATTTTTACAATAGTACTTCAATTTTTTTTTGGTAGTCTTATCGTTACACATTGGCGCCCAACATTACGAATCTAGCTTGTCTGTCAACACGGAACAGAATAGTCTGCCGAACAAAAAGTGAGAGGGCGAATATTTATTCTACTGGGCAGAAAGAGAGAGAAAATGAAGATAGAGGAAGAAAAGAAAAAACATAGGGCGCCAACTATTTTGTAAAAAATAGTAAAAATTAAACTGAAGATAAAGAAATTAATAAATAAATAAACAAATTAAAATGAAATAATTATTAAAATATAAATTAATAAAGATGTCACGTTTATAACGTAACAACTTACTTCATCGTCTCACCTTATTTTTTGAAAAAAAAAAAAGAATTTCTCTTCCTTTTCAAATTACTTACTGTCGAAAGAATCCGACATTTGATCCGAATTTCGATCATCAAAGACCTGCTTCATTTCGAATTCCTTTTTGACAATACAATAACATTTGCAAATTAACTTACATTGCTACACGCTTGGTACGAATTATTTTGGATACAACAATTAAAGATTAGATAGAAGCCACTTGACTATTGTCAACTTAACGGATTTACAGCGTTTTATTTGCGAGTGGTGTACAAAATACACCAGAGCGTGTAATTAAAGGTTAAACTAAAAATCACGACGCACTAGGCAAGTCAAAAATAAACTAGCTGATAATAATATATCGAATAGATTAAAGGTAGGTAGGTAAGGTAGGTATTTTAAGGATTAGGCTCAACAAACAAGAAATAAATAAGGAACTAAAATCATACCATAAATGCTTGTTCAATTAGACATAGCAAAGCAAGGATATGTACAGGGAAACTAAGGCAAAAGCAAAAGGATTCTAAAGCTAGCACACAAGCAATTATGGGAAAAGCATATTAGTCAAATTAAAAACGATTTGAATCTGAAGATCCTGTGCATTAAGATTTATTTTCTTGAGTGCATTTATCATTATTTGATGTTTTATGCCGTCAGAATCTTTTGATAGTCTATAAATGCTATCAGTAGGTCAAAAAATGTTTGAATGATCAATGGTATACAGTATATGTATACACAGTATAGATGCATACACTATATATTTTTTGTATATTCTTAAATGGAGAATTTTTAGGAATACTTTTTGGGCACGAACATATTCTTGTTAGTAGAAAAACTAACAATTTTAAATCTATAGAGATATTGTAACCCTAACATACTTATATAATTGTCACTATTACCCCCTGTTAATGGGTCACTGTTTTTTTAAGTAAAAAAACCTTTTTTTTTCTGCTTTTGAAAGGCCGATATTGAAAAAAGGTAAGAAATACAGTAATAAAAAATCTTAAAGGGATTTTTTATTGGTTTTTGATTGAATTTTTATTAGGTGTTAACTACCCATAAAATAATTTATTTCTTTTTTCAACAATTACATTGGCTGATTTATTGTTTTCAAAGAAAACTGACAGCTTTTATTGAGTTGCATTACGATACTATAATTAAAAAGCTATATAACAATCATAAAAATCGATGCATTCTGAAAGGTCAGTTTTAAATTCATGCACTAAAGACAAGATCGTTGTAATTTCTAATTATACTGTTACAGTTAAATGAAATTGAAAAATAAACTAAAAATAACCAAAGTGTTCTTTAATAACTGACGTCAACATTTTTGTTTTGATGCCGCAATAGCGAAATACGTATCAAGATTTTTTAAAATATAAGGAAAACCTTCTTCCTATAGGGTCATCTCTGTTACAAAGGTTAACAATTTTTAAAGACGCTCTAACCTTTAGCAATTTTAAGTTATTTTGAGCTGTAACTATACACATCCTCTCAAGTTTATTAATCAAGGTTATCATCTTATTGTCACACTACTTCTGCATTATATTTTGCATTAGATTTATTATTCGCAAGACTGTTACACTCTGAACTGGGCAACATACGTTTTAACTGATCTACCGTCTAATAGACTTTCCTTAGGCTTCAGCTAGCTTTTGATGTTAATAGTTGAGATGGTTTGCGGTCTACAAAACTATGATGTGTTAACATTAAAAGTATTTAAATCTTATTTGGCCACCATCCAATTTTGCTATAAGCTACTATAATCTTGCTGGATAAATTAGAAAACCCCCTACAAGAAAAGACAACCTTCTTGAAATATAAAACAATGCGAGCAGTACACTAATGATGTTTTCAGTGGATCTTACATCTTGTCTTTGATTCCTGCGTCACACACTTTAGCAGATTCGCTGGTCCGTCATTACAAATATCTAACTTTTCAGATTTTTAAAAAATAAGTATAGGGAAGACTGATATCGCGTAGAGATCAAACTGCTGATTAGAAACGAAAGAATTAGGCGACAAAAGAGCAATCTTATGTTGCTAAACAACGACTTCTGATTAAAAGGTTAAGATTTTTGGTTTTTATTTAAAAGATTTCTTTCTAAAAGTTATTCTATTTACAACATCCAAGAAAATCCGTAAAAAGTTTTTTTACGTTAGAGAAATCAGTACGCAAAATTTCTCAAAAATTTATTTAAAAAGGTTATAAGAGTTAAAACAAAAACATTTATCGAAAATTCAATAGCTAAGATCAGAATAGGAAAATATACCATATACATATATACCACTGGCTTAAAACAAAGTGATGGGGTATCGCCATTACTGTTCAACATAGTGTTAGATATAGCCATCAAAGAAGCTAACATACAACCAGAAATGTTTTTTGACCAGAGACCTTAAATAACTTTGGCGTATGCCGACGACGTCAATATTGCATGAAGTATCAGCTCCAGAACAAAGAAAATGTTTATAACAACAGAAGAGGAAGCAAAAAGGTGGGACTAAACATTAGTGGAGAAAAAACCAAATAGTTGCACATCAACCAGACTGCAGGTAGAGATAGAATAGGGTAAAATATAACTATAGATACATACAGTTTCAAAAGTGTCAAAGAATTCCAGTATCTAGGTGCCACTATAACTCACAACAACCTTATGAACAGAAAAATACGGGCACGAATACAAATAAACAATAGAGATTCCTATGTATTACAAGGCATATTGGCATGAATCAAACATGCTGTTGAGATCATCGACGATCCAAACATACAGAAGTGATTAGACCAGTCGTTACATACAGCTCAGAAATCTGGACCACAAGAAAACAAAACGAACTGTTTCGCCCGACGGTTGATAGTCGGGCAGGACATACATAGATATATATATATATATATATATATATATATATATATATATATATATATATATATATAGATACAATTAATTACGGTTCATCAAACATATATGGGAGGAAAATAATACAATCGGCACACCCGTAGGCAGACCGTAATTATTTATTTATAATTTATTAATATTACAAATCAATAAAATTAATTTTCTAAGCGCATATCTTTCAAATTATATCCGTTAGACCCCCAGTATTATAGTATTTTGAAATCAGCTCATTTTTATCGATCTAAAAATGTCCTCAAATACATGGTGTTACATTTAAAAAAAGAGCCGAGAACGTCATCACTGTAAGGTGTATCACCTTGTATAATGAGATTTTATTGTAAAATGTAGAACATTGAATTTAAAAATCGACGTGTTTGAGATTTTTTTAAAAAGACTTTTCATTTAGGAAATATTGAATTTATTCCATACTTTACGGACACACTGTATGTGTATTTTAATTAAAGACATCATACACATCCAAAAATTATTAACCGTGTGATAATGTTCCACAAACACATACAAAATTATCACTTTATAGAAAATTTCAGCCAAAAAATACTATTCTACTAGCGAATGACCATCACACATTAATTTGCTATACTTTATCAAATAATTATTCCATCAACCAAGAAACGCTTACAAGTATCATATGTAAGATAGTTTACTAATAATATTCCAAAAAAAAAATGGTATGAAAGGATATTTTCAAATATCGCTAAATACTTTCAAAATATGTTTTCTTTTTGAAGTCAGTAAATCAGAAAAAATCTTGATTTTACACCAAATTTTACAGATTCCTTAAACTGCTCAATAGCCACACTAACCTAGAACATAACGACTTTGAACATAAAATCTGTGTTCTACCTATTTCCTTGCCATTTTTTATATAGCTTTCTCTTCACCTAAATATTTTCTTGAACTGAGTTTGACCCATTTACTCTACAGGTCTCTTTATTCTCAACTTCTTGCCTTAGGATGTACAAAGTAATTGTGGTAACTCTAATGTAATACTTTTGAAATTGTACTATGACTCTTTTTTATGTTCCAGCTCATTTTTAGCCTAAATAAACTTTTTGTTTCATTTGTTAGCATCTTTCACTTTTTTTTCTGGTCCAATATCTGGTCCAATGTCCACCAGAAGAAATTTATGTTGTAGGCCTACAGTCTTACTGACTTACAGTTGTTACATTCTGGTAATCTTTGTTTATTCAGTTAATATTTGTTTATTCAAAGGTTACTTTATCTGTATAATTTCTACTTAAATTTTAGGAAAGTAGGATAATATTTTCTTACCACGAGTCACGTAAAAACAAAACATTGAGAGACAGTCGGAAGTCAGTCATAGAAGAGTAGAAAAATTATCTTCTCTCAAGTAAAGGAATTGAAAGATGGTCGCAAATTTGTGGTACAGTAGACACAAATTCTGACGTGTCCCATCAATAGCACCTGATACTCGTGAGTGTACGTTTACGCTATAGGTATATGTTTCTCGGAAAATTAGTGAAAGCTGTAATATCGAAACAAGTTGCTGCATCTCTAGGCAAGAGATACTCAAGAACTGGTAAAGGTCTGAAGCAAAAAAATATAAGACTTTTTTCGTGTGCGGAACTTATAATACAGATACATTATCGTAGTTTTTGTTTCTGGTCATTTTCATTGGTTGTAGTGTATTAGTAATATCATTGTTTTTAGAATAAATGTGTTAAAATCACCTCTCTATTTATATCTATTGGGTTAGATTTAAGCGTTATAGGAAGCAGTCTTGCCGGTTCATTACGTGCACAGCACCTATAGAATATTACGTTCTTTAACAATTTCATAAACATGAGGGTCTAATTATCAGCCTCCCAACATTCTGTTAGTGTCATGAAATAGTTCAGAATAATTTTGTCCTTTTTTATGCTATAAGTTGACTTTCCCCTCATTTGGCAAAATATATTAAACATCGTCATATTAAATTCATATAAGCCAACCCAACTCTAATTTATTGTAAAAATTTGGTGCTGATTTGTTTGGTCTAAAGCCAATTTGATATTCGGCTAAATTAATTTCTACTTTGATTTTAATTATACTTTGAGTTGATTACCTTAAATACTTTATCTTTAAATGCATCGCTATAGTTTAATTTAATTCATTAAAATAATTTGAATATTTAATAAGGAAAACATTTTTGAAATTAATAACCACATATTTTGATAGCTCTAATATTAAATTAGATAACTACAAGTATGTACTATGTCCAGTAACCGTTCTACAAACGTCAAACTGATCGGCAATTACCACCGCTGCAAATCGAAAATGAGTTTATTGCATTGCAGCTTAATTTTTAGGTAATATTCTATAATAAATATCACCGAAACAAATTTATATCTATTCCAAAAAGCTGAAAGGGTTTAAACCACCAGCATGTGAAATACGGTTACTGCAATGGCCCTAATTTATGTGTTACTGTTTACTCTACACTCTAAAAATTAATTGCATATCGTTGGACTAATATCGGTGCTAATATGTATATATATATATTAAAGGTGTTACTGTTTAATTGATTACTTTATAGACGCCATTTTGGTTTTTACATCGTGTAGCGTGTCTGTTTTTGAAGTTACACTTCTATACGCGAGCTCCACGTTGGAAATTTGTATGGGAGTGAATCTGTGAAATCATTACATATGTAAGATAATGAGTAAGAGAGAGACAGAAGATATATTTTCTCTCTCTTCCTCTCTCAAATATAAAAATGTTCCTTTTGTATATATAATTTAATATTATATATACATATATATATATATATATATATATATATATATATATATATTATATAAAGATATATATATATATATATATATATATATAAATATATATATATATATATATATATATATATATATATATACATAATAAAATATTTATTAATATTATTATTTATGTGATATGTTCTGTATTATTTATTAAATGTTCATTTATATTAGTCTTTTGTATTTCAAAATAATAATCTCAATAAATCACTGTATGATCCAGAACTGTTAATTTTGAAATATGTCTGTGTCATGTCCTCGGTAGTATAGTAGTCAGTATCCCCGCCTGTCACGCAGGAGACCGGGGTTCGATTCCCAGTCGGGAAGGACTTTTTTATTAATATTATTACATTATTGTCATTTTTAAATACTTATGGATATTGGATTTTAATTTGTATTGTATTATTATATGGAATTTTGTTGCACTGTATTGTAGTGTATTTTTTTTATGTATATTATTGTCATTTTTAAATACTTATGAATATTGCAGTTTAATTTGTATTGTATTATTATATTAATAACAAAATAAACAATGAATTTTACTGCAGAGTATGTGTAAAAAAATGTTTGCATTCAACTCCTTTCATACATATGAAAATAAAAATATACATTTTCATCAAAATATTGATTCAATCCTTCATTGTTAGTAAGTTGTTATTAATTTTGTTTCTCTTTCTGCTATGTCTTACCATTAGCATTACATATGTAATGATTGTGCAGATTGACTCCCAAATAAATTTGTAACGGCGAATGCGTGTATAGAAGTGTAACTTCTACCGGCAGTCCCACTGGATTGCCACACCTGTTTTTTTGTCTTTGTCTTACCCATACCCCTTTATACACTTCATAGTTACACATAGTCCGGTTACTATTTTTTGTCATCCAAATTAGATTGCACTATGTAGCAATAATATTCAGTTAAGTGTCAAGTTTGTTAAGTAGCTAAGTTAAGCTAAGCTTAAGTTAAGTAACTCTTATTTATTTTTTAGGTATATCTTCGGTTCTGACACTAACTGATGATTTCTTAGTAAATCAGGAATATAATGATGCCGTAGTGTGAACAAAGATACACTGTTAGAAAGAATATTCTGACAAATCATGTTGATTGGTGCCGCCCACTCTGATTTTGGAGAGTAGAAGTATTTTCAAATATATTTCCTCCAAACTAAAACATGTGTTGCTAATAATCAAGATGTAACTTTATTGTTTAATCAAGAGATAATTAAAAAACTTTATGGTAATTATTTATTTTAGCAAACAAAAATATGAAGAAATAAAGAAGCCAAAGACACGGGGTGGGGGGGGGGGGAACTAGTATTAATATCCATAGACCGAAGAGCAGAATTTGACACGATAAAAAGACTAATTATAGGAAAATGCTTGAGGAAAGCAAATGTAACAAATACATTGATAAACATTGTAGAAAGTAGTACTGATAACGAAGTAAAAGGAAGAGTACAAATAACAGGAGAAAGATCAAAGGAATTTAATTGGAAGAGAGGTACTACACAATGAGATAGTCTGTCAGCCCTTTGCTATTTATAATAGTAATAAACTAATTAATAAGAAATATTAAAGTAAGAACATAATGATAATCAGCGACAAAGAAGATAAGGAAGATAATGCAATAAAACATAAAATGTAAAAACTCAGAATTGGAAACGGTTACAACTTACGAATACCTGGGAAATATAATTAGTAATGACGGAAACATGTACGGGGAAATAACAAATAGATTAAAGAAATCGAACAAGTTATATTATGCGTTAGCCCCAATACTGGGAAAAAGACAACTTACACGAGAGATAAGGATAAAAATATATAACACAATAGTGATACCGACTATGCTCTATGCAAGTAAAAACTTGACAATTCTGAAAAAACTTCATGGCAGGATAAATGTAATGGAGATGAGACATCTAAAAAGGATGGCTGGAAAGACGAAGTGGAATAGATTATCTTCTAATCAAATTTCGTGGAACCAGTTCATGTCTTGAGAAACCTTATTTAGAGTGCATGAATCTTGAAGTGCATTTATTGATATTTTAAAGGTTTTCCATTTTTACAGACTCTCATTAGAATTTTAATTGTGACTTGTAATGAGAATAAGCTACAATTAAAGTTTAAAATAAGTTTATTGACGTTACAATTTTCTACTTCGCAAATCGTTATATAAATTAACCAAATTTTGTTTTTTATTAATTAATTAGATTTTATTAAATTATTTAAACATTAATTGTGGCTTATTCTCATTTAAACAGCAATTAACATATTCCCAGATAAAATCGCAAGACTATTCAAAAACTACTCAATTATAATCTAATAAAGTGATGTACGAAATAGTTATAGCACCGTTGTTAAGACAAAACAGTTTAAGTCTAATCATTGTAATGAAAAAGATGGAAAAAGAATATAATAAATAAAAATAATATGATGATTGCAATGTTGACTTAAGCATAAGATGTACCATTTTTCCAGTTGGTTATTCGTTGAACATGTTAGACTTATATTATGTCTATATAATCAAGATTCTACGCTTTATTAGAGGAGTAAAGACAGTTTATGACTAGACTAGACAAGTATTTTTATTTTTAATCAGATTATATGTTTCAACAAAAAATAATTCGCTTAAGAAATACAAATAAAAACCCAAAAAAATTTCGGTTCAGCATTATTTTTAAAATTAATTTACATTTTATAGTGGAACCATTTAATTGAAATTTATTTGACAATAAATATAATTTAGAGATATTGTTACAATACACTGAATAGGGATACTCTCTTAGGGAGGACCTCGCACAATAATGCCCCATCGGAATGCGCGTAATGTAGAGTATCATTCACCACTTCGTCTGCCCTTGTAGAATCACCCTCCAACAATGAAAACCACACTCAACATATATTTCACAAATAAACTTATTTTAATTACCCGTAGCTCATAAATCTAGCAAACTAGAACCGTTGTTAATTTATTGCGATGATAATTGGTGTTAGTGAAACGTATTCGGGAGCAATATCTAACACTTGCTGTTCCCGAACTAACAAACCAAGGCTAAAGCGATGACATTCTTGGAGAATTGGAAATAGAAGTCTGGGAGTATTGAAACCGCATACGGCACTGGCGGATCCGACAACAATTAGAGGCGTTCGAATTCCAACGTTTTAATGGTTTTATTATAAATAAAAAAATTTATAAAAAAAGACCAAATCAAAATGACGGGTCATAGGTAGGCTAAGATTGATCAGAGTTAAATTTGGTTTATTGTTTATAAATCAAATTTTAAAGTTGTAATTCCTTAATTTTGGTTAAGTAAAATAAAATAAAACATTTGTAATTATTAGTTTATTAATATAAGACTTTTTTAATACGTAAATAAAAGAAAATATTTTACTTATTATATAAATTCTAGTGTAGCATTTGTATTTTCTTCCGTATGTATTAAAAATCATCCTGTATGTATTTGTTAAAACACCGAAAAAGTATTTTCAATCCTTTTGCATCGCTGAAATTGATAATAAACACATTTTAAAGTTTGTTTATATAACACAGATGGGTATTTCTTCGGTATTTCTTTGATCAAGAGCCACGTTAGGATATTTTGCGCGTCAAATAAACAGAAACTTTTCAGTGGTCAGAAGTGGTCACTTCATTGTTTAGTCAGGATTTAGCTTCAAATTCGTTATTGTTTTTCATTTATCATCTTTTGTCATAAGAAAATGTACAGTGTAGTAGCAGAGTGAAGTTTAAGTGCAGTCAAGGAGGTTGGAAAAAGGTTTTAAAGAGAGAAGACGCAACATTTGTTTTTATTCGAATAATGGATAAAGCTCAATTTAAATTTTTTATAAATACTGCTGATATTAGGTGTTTCTACAATTTGTGAACAACTACTGTTCATTTTTGTAAAGAGTAAGAGTAGCAGCAGTGGATTTACATTTCCCTTGTATCTTTAATCGAAGAATATCTTCACCCGATCCATCTAGAAGCAATGCCGAAGTATTTCGAAATGTGTCACGTGTATATTCTTCTGGATACGGTAAATTTAAATATTGCACAATTAACCATGTAATTAACAAAAAAGTGCTTACACCAACTACTTGTTTTGTCAATTTTTATTTCTATATGCCCTTACTGGTTATGTTGTTAAGTCTCAGGCTAGCATATTTTTGATTGACATTGTATTAAGTTAATATTTGTACAAATTTATCCGACAACCGTAAAACGCCGACTTGTATGCCTTTTTCAATCTGGAATCGTCATGAGTAGAAATTGTCCCTTATTTTCAATGTTATCAATTTTCATTTTATAGAAGTTTCATCTTTGGTAACCTCCAGCTCCAATATTAATACAACCTACGAGTGTATAAATAAAGTAACTAAAAAATAAATTATATAATTAAAAATTTTTTACCTTAATCATTAAATGTTTTTCGTATGGACGATTCAATGAAAATTTATTCATGTCCTCCTTTGAAAATGTATTAGATTTTTTACATTTTCAAATGTAAAAAAATTTACATCTGTTAAAATTGTATAGGTTTAATATCAAATGTATTTAATACATACAAAATATCACATCTGACTTATTTTACAACTAATACTAAATTTATGTTTGTAACTTTTAACATGCAGAGATTTTTCTGGTTGTGACGAATCATAAATTATATACATTTCAACACCCAATATCCATCCCATAAATCCGACAGTGGCATCCATTAAACACATCAATAAATTCAACAATACAGCCCTGGTTGTGCAAGATGCATGGCTTGCGGTTGGCGATGTCAGGATACGGTTTTTGGGTAGAGAATATAGTGCTGGGAGATATAGCAGTTCTACGTCGAGAGGATGTGTGTATTATAGCGGTGGTGAAAAACGTTGCTTGGTCCGGGTCTGGAGTTGTTGGTTTATTACTTAATCCTATGTCGCATGAAAGTACTTGGTAGATATTGAGAAAATTAATTTATCAGCAAGAAACACGTTGGTTAATGCATTTATATATCAAGAAAAAGGGAATAGTCGAGGGAAATACAAATACTTAAATCCAGGATATTTTATTTTTACATACTTTTTTCAAAACATTGATCTTTTAATATTATATTCAACAGAAAATCTTATTATTGGTGGTTAAGTAGTACATTATCTTTCTCAAGCAATAAAGTATAGAAATGCCCAGAATAGGAAAGCTATCTCACAATTAAATACTATTTCTATGAGATTAAACCATATCCAAATACAACAAAAAATAAATTTACAACACAGTATTTAAAATAAGTTATATACGGCTAGAAAGTGAAGCGTATTAAGAACGTAAAAGAGAACTTATTTAACACAACTGAAAATTGTGGTGAGATAGAGTGATAAGCGACCATATAAAAAAGGTGCTGGGTGAAAAACACAAGATACTAAAGTAAAGAGTTAATGTGGTCACACCACTTTCAACTACATCAGTCACTCCTGTTTTTTTTCTTATTTCTAGGTTTGGTACTTTATCTCTGATTGTAATACATAACATTGATCATTTCATAGCTTGTTGTGTAACTCTGATTTTGTTTATTATTCTTTTTGTCGGAGGCAGTATTTCTGCACCATATTTAAAAACCGGTAAAACACATTGGTTAAAAACCCTTTTTTTAAACAAACGGAAATATTAGACTTGAAAATGTTGTTCAATTTACCAAAAGCAGCTTATATGAGACCCATCCTTTTTTGTATTTCAGTTGCCTCGGCCTAAGCGAATCTCATACCCTATATATTGAAAGCTATTACTCGGTTGATGCAATGGCTGCCAAAGTGAATTTTATCGCTAACTATAAGGTTGGTCATACATTTTTTCTTTGATGTGATCATTTTAGGACCAATTGTTTTTGATGCTTCATAGGGCGTTTCTATCATTTTGTAGCTTTACCAACTCTATATCAGATAATAAAACGATGTTATTGGCAATTCTTAGGTGATTTAGATTGTAAACAATTTTGGGGGGATAGTATCACCCTGTCTAACTCCACGTTGTATTTAAAACTTTTTGGTACTTTCATGAAGTCTGACAGAAGCTATACCAGTTTGGTAAATAAATATATCGGTAGTCAATGCGACAGTCAGTCAATGTTCTTTTTATGGTCATTTATAATATCAAACGTCATTTCATAGCCTATGGATATAAAAAAGATAGGCTTGTTGTATTCTTTGTACTTTTCTATTAGCGTTTTAAAAATATGTAGATGATTATTTGTTTCGTATCTGGAGCGAAATTCAGCCTGTTCGCAAGGTTGGTAACTATCCAGTTTGTTCACAAGCCGTGTTGTTATTATCTTTATGAATAGTTTGTATGTACGGGATAGCAAACTGAGGTTTTTAGTTTTTATGTCTAAAATGTTGCTTTTTGTGCACAGTGGTAATTATTGCAATATGCCATTCGGTGTTTGTCAAACAAACATTCAAAATTTTTTTCAACATATTTATTAACATTTCTTCTCCTTGTTTAATTTATTTAATGAGTATCACATCTTTTCCATGTGTTTTATTGTTTTTCATTTCCGAGAGAACTCTTTTTATTTCCTTTGTTGTAATATCTGGGATGTCTTCTGAGCCTAGATTTTGTACTTTCGGTATTTGACTAGGAACTGGACGATCTTCTCGTTAATACAATTCTGAGTAAACAGCTTGAGTAGTTTTTAGAATATCTTCCGTATTTGTTTTAGTTTCTCTCTCTTTATTTAAAAGTTTGCAAATATTTATTACTTTTAGATCTTTTAGTCATTTTTCGCCGCAGAACATTTAAACTTTAATTTTTATCGATGGTTTAAGCTATGTGCTCAGTATTGTCCATGTATCCATGTATCAGATTATTATTACAAATCTCCTCTCTTTTCTAATTTTGATCAATATTTTTGCTGTAACCAATCGATAGTCACTCCCAACAGTGATCTTATTAATTTCAGCAACACCTTAGAAAATATTTTTTTTATTTGTGATTATAAAATCAATTTAGTTTTTCGGTATACCATCTGGACTAGTCCACTTATATTCTTTTTTTTTTGAAAAATGTGTTTATGACATAGAGCCGATGATGCAACAAAAACCTTAGTAGCATACCTTCTCTATGGTTTTGATTACCGTATCCAAATGAGCCTATAGCCAATTCTGCGTTATTTTCTTTAAATCCAAGTTTAGCGTTAAAATCTACCATTATGATTAGGTGGTAGGTTTTATCTTTTTTTATAGCTCTATGTATATCTTCATAAAGGTTTTGGATTTCTTCATCGCTATGGCTCGTCGTTGGTACATATACTTGGATAATTTTAATAGATATTCTCTCGTTTAGTTTTAATAGCGGCCTACATTCTTTAATATTATAATTTTATGTCGGTGTTTCTTGTGTCCTAGAGAGCCTACGCCTCCAAGTGCCATATCGTATCTACAATGAAATGCAGCAATTTTCCTGATTTTGAAACTAATTGGTATTTTCAATTTCTCCGTGTTTTAAAAGTTATCATACATTTCATTTTATGCAGCTAAATTCTTTCTACAATTCAATGGCCTTCTCTTGAGTTGCAAGCGTTCTTACGTTATAAGTTCCAATATACAATGTTCGTTGTATATCGGACCGCCAAGCCTCCAGTGACTAAGGGCATTTTTCTAGTTTGTTTTATGTCATTAAGGGGGATATTAGTAATTGCACTATCATGTTGGCCTGTGCGGGTTGAAATCGTTTATAGCGGGATGTTGTAACGATTGCAAAGTTAGTAAAAATATTGGTTGGAGATCTTGCCTTTTCTAAAGATTTTTACATATGAAAAAGTAAATAGTATTGGTGGTAAAAAATATGGGAAAGACTGGTTTCAAGGACGTACACAACTTATGTAAACTAATGGACAACTCTTAAATGTTGAAGTAAATAGGCAACCTTCGTGGATATTTCTTTGTATAAAAAAGGTTCCACCACAGAATGCCGCTACTATAGATTAATCTCATTGATAACACACGCAAGTAAAATCCTTTTACAGATAACACGCAATAGATTAGATTAATTTACTGCCAAAAAACAGCTCTTGATCAAACAAGATTTGTAACGTTAAGGAAAAGACAAAAGTTTATTTTGAATGTACGATAAATTATCGAAAAATTATATATACCAATCCTAAGTTTAAGCCAACTTGCTTTTATAAAATGTTGATATTAAAAAAGATACAGGGTGTTAAAGTAGAAATTTAAAATTTTATTTTTATTTTTAAAAAATACCAAACAATTGAGTAGTAAAACTAATCCAGAGATTAAACAAAAAGGAGATAGAACAAGTGGAAAGACTCGTAAAAGATGGATGGACGATGTAGACGAGGACTTTAAAACTATGAACATCAGGCAGAGGGGAACAAAAGTAACCGACAGATAGATTAGAAGAATATTGCGCGACAGGCAAAAAATAATCAAGTGTTGTAGCATCTGTAAATATATGTATATATATACATATATATATATATATATATATATATATATATATATATATATATATTTAATATAAAATAGACAAAACTAAAACTTAACCAAAATAAAATAGACTTAGTTGATGTTCTTAAAAGACATGCTTTAGTTTCTTAAATAATATATTGTCTCATCCGCTGTTGATAAATTAAAAATATTCAGTACCTTTAAAAATACAATAGTTGGGAGTATTCTTACTCTAATATATAATGTCGTGTTTATTTTTTTTTAATAATATTTAATTATACATGAATATTCAGTTAGATTACTATACATGATTAGAATAATCTAGATTTAGTTTGTAATTTGAAAGAACCATTTTTTATTACTCTTCTATCCAAATAATTATTTTTTTTTTCGAGTTGCTGAAATATTCTCGTCTGACAAATTTAATGGTAAATTTATTTGACTTTCTACAGAAAGCGGGGCGGATTCTAGGTAGCTAGAAACGAGAAATAGCGTCTCGCGTCAAGGATTATCCTTTGAATCAAAAATGCAAAATCTCCCATAACAAACCCTCATAATTAGGACGACACAGGGGATTATCCTTTTTGGAAGCTGCTGCTGCGTGCTTGTTAAGTTCAATATTTTGGATATACTACAATTGGGATCTTTATTTAGTTGATTTTAAGAGGTAGCTGTTTTATTAGGTCGTCTTGATCTTACGACGTAAAAACGTTTCAAGCTGTCTTTATTCTTTTATCATAATATAATAATATTGTTTAAACATCTCAAATTTTTTTTTGTTTGTTTTAAACAAACTTTTTTAATGTTGACCCCTAAAATATAAAAAAATCGTAAAGAAAAACACTAAATACTATATAAAAAAGACCCTCTAGAAGGCACAAAAAAACATTTTAAAGAAAAAGTGAAGAGCATAATTTTATAGCGTTGCGTTGGTTCTGTATAGTGGTGAAGTAAAAATGCAAGAAAAAGAAAAAAGCTTACCTGAAGTACATATTAAATAAGACACACCAAACGGTCGAAGATTAAAAGAGAATAAAAAATAAAACACATGCACTTATGAGTACTCGCAGTACTCATAAGTGCATGTGTTTTACGCTTATCTAAGTAATTAATAGGCACAAAAACACATCAAAAAGAAAGCATGCACTATCTACAGAAGTTATATAGAGAGAAACAATGAATTATGGTGGAACCGCTAACACCAAAAATTACCATAAAAAGCACTAAAAACTAAAGAACAGAAACGCTGCAGGTAAAGATGGGACAGGAAATGAATTATTGAAATATAGTTACGCGAAAGTAACGGATCCAAAATGCGATTAACAACAACCAGAAAATTACAAAGGTATCGATTTTCTAAATACTTCCCTGAAACTTAAAAATTTAATTTGTGTATTAGGCAGACAATATTGATAGTTCAAAATGAAGATAACCTTCAAAGACTAGTTCACAGATTTAATATAAGATCAATTAAATTTCAAATAAAATAAACACTTCTCAGAAACTAAAACAATAACAATAATCAATAAAGAACCAATAATATGTACACTGGAAGTTGATGGAGTTAGCATTAAACAAATAATGGAAATAAAGTTCCTAGGTATTGCATTGTTTATCTATGGAGACGCTGAAAAAGAAACAATAAAATAAAGTGAAAAGAGCAAATAGAGAAACAGGATGCCTTAATTTTATTAAATAGCGTAATCGACAACTCAGTAAACCAACGCAATATAGCTTATCTTAAGGAAGAAGAAGAAGAAAGGGAAGAAGAAAAAGGAAAAGAAGAAAACAAAGAAATATACTAAGACGATCTAAATCAGTAGTTTAAAATAATCAAGTCTCTAAAGGAAATTAGAAATAGTCTGTTCTGGAAATATGAAGTAATAGTGGAAATGCCCAAAAATATAGATTAAGCTGCAATAACTACTTTTAATAATGATGATTCGTTAGCACCTGTGATTTCATTTCTAAATTAGTTACTAAAAAAAAAAAGACTTACTCTACACATCGTCAGGTCCCGATAAGGTTACTAAACCAGTAAAAGACAATTCATAGTTGTTACAACTTGATATAAATTAGACTGCTACTAAGTAAATAATATGTATATTTAATTTTTATGATATATTTGGTACTTAGGCTAAGAGACTGTTTGTAGGAAAGACATTTTTCCGCACATCAATTCGTAAAATTCGAAATATTCGTAAGAACAAAATGTTATTAATTTAAGTAAAAATGCTTACTCAAGCAAATATTTTTAGAGGTCCAGTTACGTTTTAGATACTTACGGCATATGTTGGGACGTCGTTAGATTATGTGGTATATAGTAGTCGGTACCATACACTGGCGCGAAACTTCATAATATTTTCTTTATTTTTAAAATTGAATTGAAGTAATTTTATTATTTATATTTTAAACAATTTATATACGTTATAATAAAATCTAAAATATTAAAAATAAATTGCCGAAATGTTTGTACGGGCATCACTTCAGAACGATTGCAACAAATTAGATAAGTTTTTTTTGTTTGGTCTAAAATGGGTTAAAATAACCGTTGACCTACCCAAAACGGACGCATATGAACGGTACTATAAATTCGCAATTAATGCAAAATTTTCATACCCGTAAGGGGTAAGTGTGGTTTACCCAAACATTTTTTTTTATTATGTTTACAAAATTTCTTATTTTTATTTTTTTTTATGATTTGGTATTAAGAATGTATCTTTTAGGCATTTCACTGTTCTATTTCTAACCCCTATTTTTGAATAGCCATATTATATTCGGTAGGTATGAGAATCGGTCGTGATCTATTTTTCATACCCCTAATTTTAAACATTTTTTTTTATTTTTTGAAAAAAATTTTTATTTTTATTTCTTTTATCATGTGACATAAAGCATGATACATACAGAACTTAATTTTTGCCCTTCTATTACCAACCCCGATTTTTTAATAGCGAAATTAGTTTAACAGTGTCATTAGTGTCACAGAGTGAGACTCCTTTAAAACGGCTTGACCAAAGAACACTAATTGACAACAAACAAATTATGGATGTAAATAGAAGTGGTATAATATAAAAAACACCTTACTGAAACCAGCTCAAGAAAGTTTGATACAACATAGGTCAGAGGCTAAAAAACAGTGGATGACAGAAGATAATACTATTGCAGATGGAAGAAAGAAGGAAATATAAAGGAAAAGATCTACAGAAGTATAAACAAATACAATAAATAATTAAGTAAAAAAACAAAACAGCTAATAAAATCTATTTGATGAAACAATGTTAAGAGATAGAAGAACTAGAAACAAAATATGATATGAGAAATATGCACAAAATAATAAGAAAAGTGACTGAAATGGGTCGAAATAGACAGCAAGGACACATAAAAGACAAAAAAGGAGTACTACTAATAGATTTACCAGAGAAATTAAGACGATGGGATGAGTACGTTAGAGAACTTTTCCAAGGTGAAAGAGGTGAAATGAAGAAAATACAAGAAATGAATCCTTTAGAGAGACAGAAGATCACGATAGATAAAATCAAGTAGGCTATCAAAAACTCTAAAGACAATAAAGCAGCTGGATTAGATGAAATACCAGTAGAACTGTTAAAACTAGTGGATGAGGATAATTTGGAAGTATTGGCAGATTTATTCAACACGGTGTACGATACGGGAATAATACCACAAGAGTGGCTGACGTCAGCATTTATTACCATCTCATACCTGAGCCTCATGAGTCATACTTCAAAGGTACCTACTGCTAAAAGTAATACATAAGAGAATATACGAAAGGCTAGAGGAGGATATTAGCGAGACGCAGTTCGGGTTACGAAATGGAATGGGTACTCGAGAAGGACTATTTGCCATCAACATATTGATTCAGCGATTTGAAGATGTAAACGTTGATCTACACTTGTGACTTGTTGACTACGAAAAAGCTTTCCATAAAGTAAGACATGAAAAACTAATATCAATACTTATGAACAAGCGCATTGACAGTAAAATCATAAATATAGTGCAAACATTATATTGGAACCAAAGTGCCATAGTGCAAATTGATGGCCAACACTCAGAAGAAATAAAAATCTGTAGAGGAGTTAGACAGGGATGTGTTTTATCGCCACTTTTGTTTAACTTGTATTGTGAAGAAATTTTTCAAAACACGCTCAATAATATTAAAGCGGGAGTTACCGTTAACAGAAAATTAATTAACAACTTACGATATGCAGACGACACTGTGATCATAGCAACGAGTATAGAAGATCTACAACATCTTATCGAAAGTTTAAGTATGAATAGTACTTAGATGGGAATTACTATAAACGCTAAAAAAACGAAGTACATGCCAATTACAAAAAGACCACAAAATATACATCACCTATGGACAATCAATGGTAACGTGGTAGAACAAGTAGAAAAATATCAGTACTTGGTAACTTTGATCATACTGCAGAAATAAACAGGCGAATAGAGAGGGGAAAGAAGTACTGGAGAGGGTTGGTAAAGAAACAGAACTAATCACCACTAAACAAACCAGAAAACTGGAATACCTAGGCCACGTGATGAGATGACCAAAATATGAAATTTTGAGACTCTTAATACAGGGAAAGATTCAAGGAAGAAGATCTGTTGGCCGAAGGCAGAACTCTTGGTTGAAGAATCTACTTGATTGGTATCAATGCAGATCGATTGATTTGTTTAGAGCAGCAAGTTCAAAAATAAAAATAGCCATTATGATTGCCAAAATAAAATTTGAGTATAGCTTTAAATTATTTTGTTAATCACTGACGTTAAAAAATTAATACAAGGCCAGTGTAAATAGGATTGACGTTTTCGCTCTGCGTTTCACTACATACAACGCTAGTATAAAGCTTCGCTTTAAAAACCAGAACGTGCACTGAGATGCTTTGGAATTATTTCTTGGTAGAACTTTTTCATGATAACTATCTGTCATATTGAGAAATGTTACTATTGACTACTGTTCTAGAGCCTTTTTAATATAGGCATCGACTGAATGGGGTAATAGAGTAGTATATATCATAATTTTTAAGACAAAAATTGACAACTAGGATATTGCCTGTACTTAAGTACCATCAATTATTAATTCATTTTATTGGACTATGTAATCCTACAAGTCATGGGCCTACTAGGCCTGAAAAGCAAATTATTAAACGGATTTTATTATCTTATGCAAAAATTAAGTTATGCTCAATATTTGCAATGATTTATAAAAATTTTAATAAATTAGAGTATTAGCCTAAAAGAAACAAATTTCTTTGTTTTCCTTTCATTTAACATGCATGATACATAATATATATTTTTTATTGCATTTAGTAAATTAGTTAAAAACCTGACTTATGAAAAATACACTTAATTCATCCCACATTAAACCCACCGAAGTAATTTATTTGCGAAGAATATATTGTCCCAGTCGGGGTTTTATTCGCACAAAAGATAAAAAGTTATTAAGAGTCTGTAAAAATGCATCGTTTATTGTCACTGATATTTTAAAATTGCCTCAGCGCTTTGGGACTGGCTTATCTTCCTCTCCAAGCCTGCCAGATGCGCACATTTCCACTCAAACCTTTTAAAGTTTTTTATTTATTGGTATTTACAAAAAGCAATGTTAGAATTAAAGTTGTGTAAAGGTGTTTTTTTTTTAATTTACGTCAAATACAGACACGTGAATAAAATGAAGGCGATTAGTTCGTTTAAATTATGAAATAATATGAAATAATAAGTCCAATATGACGGGTACTAAGGAGCATATGGAGAAAAAGTATAATATCTTTTCTATCGTTTCTATCATTCATTCGGTCTAAAGTGAACATAAGTCCTTTTAATTTCTTTTGTTCTCTCCTTTTTCTTACCATATTATACCACATCGGGTCATTGAATTTTTTGAAGTCGTCTGTTATCGTATTTGTCGTGTACTACTTCTGTAATAGCAAAAATACTAATACTTAATTTTTTTTTCAGTTTCGAGACTAAAATATTTTTAGTGCTAAAGCAACCAAAATGGTAGGTAAGTTTAATTCCAACTCAACTAATTTCCAAATATTTATTATATCAAAGAATAATTAAACTTGCGAATGTCGATATTCATGCTTTTTAAAAGCCAAAGAGTTATGATAAATTTTAGTAAAATCGGCTAAAAATAAAACTAAATTATTATTTTATTTTTTATTAAAAAAACATTATATTAATCAAGAAAGGAACAACAAGGTTTTGGGGGTTGGGAAGATCATGCACCGAGGCTATATTTAGAATGATGTAAGTGCAAGACAAATCATTAGAATACAACAAACCGGCATATCTATGTTCCGTGGACCTTAAGAAAGCATTTGACCGGGTCAAATCAAAAGACGTTATTTACGTATTGTACGCAAGAGAGATACCTCTAGGAATAATCAAAACGATCGAAAATATCTACCAAAACAACACAATAAATGTAAAAGTAGAAGAAGAACTAACCGACCCTATTGAAGCTGGCAATGGGATAAGACAGGTATATTCCCTGAGTCCTCTTTTGTTCAACCTGATTATGGATGAAATAATAAAAGAAGTAAGAACTAGAAAAGGATACCAAATGGGAGAAAAACAACTTAAAATAATCTACTATACAAGATAAGTGAAGATGATTTACAACGTATGCTGCACCAATTTATTATAACCGCCAGAAAATTTAACATGGTAATTTCCCCAAAAAAGACAAAATGCATGGTTACAACAGCAAATTTACTAAGATCTAAATTGGAGCTGGAAGGTCAGATAATAGAACAAATAATGGAGTTTAAATATATAAGCATCACATTATCTAGCTACGGAGAGCTCAAAACTTGAAGTGGAAGATCAACGGAATAGAGTAAACAGAGCCGCAGGCAGCCTAGATGAAACAATATGGAGAAATAAAAATATCGGGAAAGAAACGAAAGGTAGAATTTACAAAACAGTCATCAGACCAATAATGACATACGCGGCAGAAACAAGACCTGACACAGAGAGGACAAAATGGATGTTAGAAACAGCAGAGATGAAAACACTTAGAAAAATTGATGGTAAGACATTATAGGACAGAGCTAGAAGTACAGATATACGACGTAGATGTAAGGTGGAGAACATCAAGAACTGGGTAAGAAATAGAAGAGTAGGATGGAACGATCATATAAGCCGAATGACAATAAATAGAGTAGTAAAGACGGCAAGAGACGGTTCCCCAATAGTAAGACGATCAGTAGGAAGACCACGAAAACGATGGAACAACTTACTAGAGGCACATTGAAAAACAGACAGAGTTATGTCTATGTAAAAAGAAAAAGAAGAAGTAGAAGAAAGGTTATTAATGTTGATAATATTATAATCCAGATGGAATCTATAGAAAAGCAGACGATAATAGACATTTCCTATAGAAGTCTAGTTTTTTGCTGGAATCATTTCAGTATGTTACTTATATCAATAATCACTATGTGTGCCTAGTGTTGCGTCATTCGTTCATTTTACAAGGACCGAATCAATTAGTGAACGACTCTAAAAACGATCGAATTAGATCAATCGTTCGTTCGTTTCAATACTTTTCGTTGCAGTTTAAAACAAATAACAAGTAACCGATTGATTGAGCTGAATCGACTGAAAACCGGTAGTATTGCTTACCGTATTTCATATTTGTGAATTCACCTTCATTGTTCTTCATACGCTTAGCTTAGATTGTAGAAGAAATATTCGAGAAGCTAGAATTTATTATGTTTTTGTTTTTAGGTTCTTAGTGAAGCTCAGAAATAATTATAAATTTAAATAGAAATATGCGCTGCATCCAAATATAAATGTTTATTGTCATTGTGCAAATTTTTATTTTGCGATATTTTATGATTTTAACTACCTAATAACTATTAACAACACAACTCCAATACCCCGGTCTGTAGCTAAGTCGGTTCCTTGCATGCAATTCTTAATTTAATAATTATGTAGTAGGTGTTTAAGTATTTTAATTTTTTAATCATTCAAACGAACGCAATCATTCAGCCGCATGGAATATTATATCGGTCTTCGTCGCAAGTGAGGAACGACCGAGGACCGAGGACCGAAAGTAATGAAAGTATTTAGTATAGGCAGTGCGATTTTGGATCCTGGCGCCGTCGGCGGTCGATCAATAGATTTTTGTTATCATACGATTGGATCGTTATGAACTAGCGGAATTCGGTCGTTCAATACTTTGAACTGATTTAATCAATCGCGATTGATACAACACTAGCCAGTTGCAAACATTGTGCTTAATTTTTATTTAACAATAGCTATGCATTTTAAGCCCATATTTTTGCTCATAACCTCATAATTCAAGAGATATTGCTTCTAAACACAAAATTATACAAGGCAAAAGTTTAGTTCAATTCAGTTCAGTGCACTTAAGTTCAATTTTACATAATATTTTATTAGCTAGAAATTAAATTTAGTTAGGATCGACTTAATAGCTTTTGCATAATAATTTTCCAATCCAAGGTCCGCAAAAATATTGCAAGCATATCAGGTGCAAGCATCAGTCGCGACCCAAAATTCGTTAATTTGTGTTACCTATGTGAAAGTTCTTACAAACGATGTGAAATCGACTGCCTCAGATTCTCCTGCACACTCTCATAAACAGCAACGATATTTTTGGCAGATCTTGGGTTTATAGACCTAAGTATTGGTTGATTGTTTACCGACCTAGTGAACCTAAATTGATTATCCATACTGATAAGCTTGTCCTCTCGGCAGGACGATGATGGTGACTGTAAAATAGGCCAACACCCATTTTAATAAAGCCATTTTATTATTTGTAAGTGTTTTACACTTTAGCGATTTGGTAAAACAGACAAAATAAATGACAGATAATTTTACAGAATATGGCCGCTACTAACTGTCAAAGTTACGTTATAGATATGAACCCAATTAAGACGAAACATTTGCTGATATGATAATTATGATGAATCAAGCTATTATCCGAACACACAACAGCATTAAAAGCATTCAACGAAAGACATTCGATTAGGAATGGAGCAGACTAGGAGGATATTCATCAGCTTGAGAACATTTACATTCGGTATAATCTACACCTAAGATTTATAATTTGCTAAGTGTTCCTAATCTTTTTTATATCTGCGAGCTTTGGTCGCTCAATTTCTTATATTTTAAGGGAAACCTTTTAAGAAGAATACTACGCATTTTGTGAATCAATAAAATAATAATTATTTAAGTTCTAAACATAATTTAAAATTAAAAAAGATTAATAGTTATCAAAGAAAACTACTGGATTAAAGGTCTGTGCCGTTATTTGTGTAAAACCTGATACAAAATATCTAGAGCTGTCATATCACGTGTAATTATCCAACTGGATTGCCAACCTACAAAGAAAGAGAACGAAATAAGAAAATATTTTTCAATGTTTTGAACTAAAATATAATAAATATTTGATTCTATTTTCTTTAAAAATAGTATCGACGATATGTATAAAGTATTTATTTTCATATAGCGAATTTTCACATTCGTCTGATGGCTAAATTTTTCAATTAGTAAAAAAATTTACTTTATGCAGTTATGCCATAAATTACTCTTTATTGTGTAATATGCATATGTAATCAGACTTTCTGTATTTCCATTTTCTAATTAAAACGAATGATACTATAAAAGACCTTATAAAATAAAAGACATTTTTCTAATCAATGAAAGCAGGATTTATTCGGGTTGCCATTTACTTAGAAGCACCACATTTCTTACATTGAGCTTCATTAATGCGTGTGTAGGGCGAACTATGACAGAAACACCTGTAAGGGGAGCTAACGACGCGTCGTTTGGGTGCCACTAATGGCTTTTCTCAAAGAAAGCGATAGCGTTATCTGTCAACTGCAGACTAAGGTTTGGTGGAAAAGGTCCGAGAGATACTTTTCGACACCATATTTACATCATTGTGGCTCATAACGATTCTGGGCGTTTTTCTTCTTATAAGGAGACTTCAGCCGACGAGATGGAGAAGTGACCCTATTACTCATTGTCTGTTATCCCAGTTTGAGTTAATTGATAAAAATAGTATAATATGCTATAATATAAAGAAATATGTATATATATATATATATATATATATATATATATATATATATATATATAAACAACACTAGCTTTCGGAATGGTTTTATTCCTTTTTCAAGACACTGTAATAAGAAAAATATGTAAATATTTATAAACATATTTTTACTTATTTTCTTATTACAGTCTCTTGAAAAATTAATAAAACCATTCCGAAAGCTAGACAAAAAGTCAAAAGAGTGTTTCATTAACATCCCGGCCAATTTTCTGACTGCAGCCCTAATAAACTGTGTTGTTTGTTTATATCGACACTCACTAATATCCAGTATTTCTTGTATATTTGTATATATATATATATATATATATATATATATATATATATATATATATAATCGTGATCGTGCAATGACGAAAACTATATGTTTGTGACGAATTGTGGAAATGGCCGAATATTTTTACTTTACGCTGTCGAGAAGTGTTGGTTCCGAATGAGCTTGAAAAGTTCTAAAAATGTCGGACAAATTAACAGAAGAGGGAAAAAGCAAAAAGGATAAAAAGGTGTTTATAAGAAGTAAAACTTAGCGATAATTCCGATAAAAAAGGAGATCTTAAAAAGAGGAATGACATGAGAGAAATATTAGACCAATTGAGGCCATGAGCACCAGAGTGGCCTAACTGATAAGAGTTCTACATAATCAAGAAACATATGAGAGGCTAAAATTGTATGATTGTTTTAGTAATTGTAGGTTGACTAAGATGATTAAATTTGGTTTAAATCTTTAAAAATAAGCAATATCTCATGGTTTTACTGGTTACTTTAAACCTAGGTAACCTAGAAGCTAATTAATTTACAGATAGGCTACTTTCGCATCGAGGAGTTAAATAAAATATCACAGTTAATCCAATTATTTATTTCTTACAAAATAATATTCTTGTTATCTTAGTTAATACAAACAAAAATCAGTTAACTACTAATATTAACTAACATAATTATTAAAAATGTTATATTGTTTACTTTTAGCTTAAGAAAAAATAGTTGCCTACATAAAAAAATGAAATTAGGAGAACTTTAGTATTACTTAGTCACTATCTATGTCATCTTGGCCTACATCCAAATCATTCTGCTCAGATGCACTGTTTTTAGTATTTTGATAAAATTCATGATAAATTGGAGGAATATATTGAAGAAGCTCCATTAAATCTTTTTTCTTGTCAAGAGTTATTTGTTTTCCCTCTGGATATAAATGATCAAGCTGGATAGTTTGTGTATCTACAGAATTTCTTTTTTTTTAAACAATACTGTCCAACAAAACATTATTTCTGTATTTAAAACAGAAACTGAATGGATATAGCTTACTATATGAAAGCCGTTGAATACTTAACCATTTAACTTTTGACTTTGTAGTAGTGATTTTTCTATTAGTAATATTGTTTTCTAAATTTTTTGTTAAAAAAAGTATTCTTCGGTCATTCTTATAATCTTGAAAGGATTTCTTTTTCTTCTTGATCATCATCATCATCATTCAATCTTCGCTTCTCCA
Organism: Diabrotica undecimpunctata; assembly: GCF_040954645.1. NCBI lineage: Eukaryota > Metazoa > Arthropoda > Insecta > Coleoptera > Chrysomelidae > Diabrotica > Diabrotica undecimpunctata. Next base: position 138,712,455 of record NC_092809.1, read on the forward strand.
CAGCTGGACATAGATCTCCCTCATAATTTTCCATCTATTTCGATCTTGTGTCTCTTGCATCCAATTCCTATGACAACGTTTTAGATCGTCAGTCCAACGTGTTGGTGGACGACCTCTGCTTCGGTAGGCATCATCTCTTGGTCTTCATTCCAGTATCCGTTTTGTCCATCTATTATCTGTCATTCGAGCCACGTGACCTGCCCAGTTCCATTTCAGTGTTGCTACTCTCTCTACTGCATCAGCCACTCTTGTTCTTTGTCGTAGCTGGCGATTTGGGATCTTGTCTCGTAGTGAAACGCCCAACATAGCACGCTCCATCGCCCTTTGACACACACGGATCTTTTGAACTGTTCTCCTTGTCATGGTCAACGTTTCCGCACCGTAAGTTAACACTGGCAAAACACACTGATTAAACGGCATTTAAGCCGTTTTTCTTTTAAGGCATATTGGTATATCAGACGATTTGAAAATATGGTTTAGCTTGCCGAAGGCTGCCCAAGTCAGTCTTATACGACGGAGAAGCTCATCGGTTTGGTTATCTTTTCCTATGCGGATCTCATGACCTAGGTATTTATAGGCCATTACCTGGTCTATGGATCTTGTTCCTACGTATATATCTTCGCTGACTACAAGATTTGTCATCATCTGGGTTTTAGATATATTTATTTTCAATCTTGATCTCTATTTTCTGCTTGATATTATTACCTAAATCCAATTGTCAGATATGTAAATATTCTTAAAATATTTTTTCTGTTTCTCTATCAAGCCGAAGTCTTGATCACATGCTAGGTATGAGTGTCCACTTACAAAAAACTTATGGTCTATCTGTTCCACAACATAGTCTGGATGACTAGTTATATATTGACAGAGAAGAGTCATTTTAATATTTCGGTTTTAGCCACCAATTGATCAGAATATAAAATTAATTTTTTTTTCTTAACACTTTCTTTTATGTAGTACAATAAACAAGACCCTACCTTTTGTGGACCCCTTGAAGCTGTAAATTCATCCCAAACACACATAGATGCATTGTCATTAACAGCATCATGTATACCTAGGCAGTAGGTCCAGAGCTACCTCTTATAATAACACGCACCAGTAGATACTACTGGAGTAGGTAATGTTTTCATAAGATGGAATATAGTGACAGTTCCATCTTAGGTATCTTTACCCAGTTGTTTGTCTTTTAAGTAGTTAGCTTTAGCAGAGTCAGCTTTAGCTAGGTGTAGATTTTTTGCACTTCCAGCTTACGTTTTTTTTGTAAATGTGTAATGAGATTCATATCTGGGGAATTTATCAATGAATTCTTTCACTTTTTGAAGGTTTAGGTGACTCGTCTTGTTGACAGGCACATGTTTTCCTATTAACTCAATCGGTGAAGTAGATATAATTAGTTTAGTTTTTAGAACCCTGGATATGCGTTCATCAGAAACAGAAAACACTTTTTTAAAAAATTCTTTGCATACTGTGGTGAACTGTCCGCTTGAATTAGGAGGAGAGTATACTTTGCTATTAGAGTGTCTGGATTCTAAATTTTCACGCTTACTGGTTAAACTAATCTTTTTTTAGCTAACACCTTGACCAAAGAGAAGAGATATGATGATTGTAAGTCAAAGTTCTCTATTACATAAAATCTATCAAAAAGATGCTTCTACTGTGCAGCCTCGATTTTGTCATGTTATTTCTGTTTACAATTACAGGGAACATCTATATTTAAAATTTTAGATGGTATTAAGGTACCTTTAGAATTAATATATTCCTGTCCTTTAGCTCGCTTTTCTTTGCGGGTATTATTCTTCCCCTTTTCTTTCTGTCGTACACGTTTATTTGATCTTCTTTCTTAAGTTTTTAAGATTTTTGTATTATTTTGTAGGTTAGTATTCGGAGATATGTTTTCTAGACCAACAATATTAAGTAGCTCTGTAGAAATCGGTAATGATAATTTTGAGGGTACGTACTCTGAACCAGAATCCTGATATGGATCATCTTGATGTTCACCAAATATTTCTGGAAATAGAAATAATACATAGAAAATATTACATTTTTAGATACCTACACCACGCAAAAAATTAAAACTGTATTGTTACAATTACCTTGCATTATTTCTTCCAAATTATCCATTTTGGTCAATCTTCAGGTTGTTAGTAAATTTAAATTCGTATGAAGATGATTGCTTGATTGAACGAGCACGATTCAAATAAAATACAAACAAATATTATTTTAATAGTTAACGTGAACTTAGGCCTAAGTGTCAAATCTTAGACAACATATTAGTTATAACAGTGGCCTTACTCACATAGGCCACTATAGCGCTAGTCATGTTTAAAAATTACACTTAAGCAAAAGTAGTTCTGTGCTGTCATCTACCGTATTTTATTTTAACTAACTTTAGGCCACTGTGGCAATATCTGTTTCAACATTTACTTATCGCTGGTTAAATAAAATGGATATTAAAAAATATGCAGTAAGGCTACTCTGGTTATAATGACCTCAATTGACCTTAGATGTGAAAAATATATGCTGAAGAGTGTATATAATGAAGAGCGGAAAAGAAGAAGTTAAAGAAAGAAAATTAAATCACATAGAAGAATAGAGACCAAACAAAGAAGAAAGTTTGAGATCTATGTTAAATATTGAAATACCTAGAGATTTAGAACGAAAAGGATAACGCAATTCTAACATGGTTCAATATGGATACAAAATACCAGGAGGTATTTTACATATAAGGGGAAAATGGTAGAAAAAATTAAACATACTAGAAAGAATTAAATTAGCATTAAAGATAGAAAGTGTCTGTATCAATTTAAAGATTAAGATGAGAAGGCAAAACGAATGCTTAATAAGAAAATATTGAGGAATTTTAGGGAAGAAATGTGTATATGTTTGACAGACACTCAGATGCTTTCAATAGTGGCAGCCAAAGAACAGACGAAAAAAGTTCTAGAATTATTAAACCGCTTGAATTATCTTCGTTGAGCCAATCTGCATTCTCAGGCGATATGTTATTGTAGCGCACAATGCAGAGAAGTCCATTTGCCCTTTTGGCAGCAAGTCTATGTGGGATGCACTACTGTGGGATGTCAAATAGATCCTACTGGTTGCACCTATTCTGTTCTTGATGTCGCATTGCAGTGACGGACAAAATTAATCGTAGGACACCTGCTTAAATGTTTTTAATGGAGGCGACAGTTCAAATTAAAACCTCCCAAGCAGTGCTAAAACTGGCCAAGTACCACGAAATTACTTAAAGGATTGAGCAGGCCGGCTGCAGGAAATCCGGAAAGACAGATTTCAATGCACTCTTCAAGTAGTAGCCGCCGCATTCGTCGGCTTATTTAATCACCTCCAAGGAATATTGTGGTTTACGGATCTGAGTGCTATATTATAGCAGATTAAGTTCTGGTGAACTCCGAAAGCCATCTTCAGGCTTACTGCATTCCGCCGAAACATCGCAGTTGTCAAGTTTCACGTTTTTTTATTGCATTTTTTGATGAAATTACAGTATAAATTCAATTTAACAACACTTACTACAGCAACGTGTTTATATGTAGTACTAACAACGAAAATAAAATAAAAAGGACGTACAATAGAGTCTAAGGATCTCCCGTAAAACATAAACAAAAAGTATTGTTAACTTGAGAGATTTTTACATAGTTTTTTTAAGTAAAAAAACAATGTTACGTATCGCGTTGATCGAACTCTCTACCCCTTAGCGTTAATTTGTCAAATACATATATAAAAGGGGTAATATTTCCAATGGTTGGTATACATCCATGTTTATTCCATTAAAAAGACAGTTTTAAACAAAGAAGTGAAATCAGACAGATAACCTTGATAAGCTGAGTGTCCAAAATCCTCCTTAAAACAATTAAGACCAATATTATTAAAATAAATTGAAGTAATATGATTGCAAAAATCCAAAGCAGATAAACAATAAAAGAAAAACAAGACTAAGATTATAATTATTAAGATATGTGTATTCAATTAACTACGTGAATATGAATTCAATACATTGGATAATTCGTAATACTTAGGTAAAAGGTAATCATTTTTAATTTATTTTTTTAACTCTAATTCCAATAAAGACAATAATATATCGTGATTATTCGAGAAAGCGAAAGTCAGAGAATTACAGCTCTAGTGGTATATAAAAAATCCCGCTCTTCGAATCGAAACCACTAAGGTTTCCCCAGACTCTCATCAAGAACCGTGATCCTTGCATTTAGGAAAACCGCATGGCGCTATTTAACGATCGCTGTTAAAATAACATGATTGAACAATCAATTTAAACCGGATTTATTGGGAAATCTATTGGGTGAAATGGACCTTGTATCTTACCGGTAATAGCGAAGCAGTGAAGTATGTATCAGGTATTTAAACCTTATAAAATTATAAAATACTATTTTATTTTTTAGGATTTTTACCGTTAGTAGAAACATTTTAGTGAACAGAGAAATAAGCTAAATACAAATCGTTGTAAATTATATTTAAGTGGTTGAAAGGGTTTACAAATTTACTAGAAAAAGTCCGAATTAATTTTAGATTAAAACCGAAGGTTTTGTTAGAAGTTTAGTCGTCGGATATTTGAGATGCAAAAATTATGGAAACAAGCTAAATTTTGCTGAGACAGTCAATTTTGGGACCCCAAAAAGATGCAACAAAGTTTATCACTCCTACCCACGGCTTACCCTTAAAAAACTACCTCGGAAGGGGGAAGAAAAAATCGATTTACCAAGAATCTGTACGCCGTCGAAAAAAATGTTTATATGAAAAATATAGCTGAGATAATTTTTAACAAAAATGTTTAATAACACTTTTTGTATAGAGAAACCGTTCTCTCAGAAAGAAGGCTTGAAGCGACATGCGATTTTGAATGTCAGTTACGCCCGCGAAATCAATTTTTAAATAAAATTTGAATTAAATCGACCGTAAAAATTCGATATCTTTTGATCAGAGTGTCCTATCGCAGTTTTGACGTGACAATGTCTTAAATTAGGTTGTGGCTCGGAGTCATTCATGAAAAAGTGTAACGCCCGCTCACGTCTGTTACAGTGAGTCATCGAACGAGAGAGAGGCCCGCCGGACCGGCGAATGCCTTGCGTCTCTCTCCCACTCAAACATGATCGGTCCGCTGCGCGCGCAGTACTAGAGAATTAGGCGCGTTGAATCGGTGCGTGCTTCCGTGCTTGTGTCTCTGTCAGTGTTGTTCCGTCTACCGATTTTTCGGTAGATCTACCGAATTTGATTCCTATCTACCGATCTACCGAACTGCCCCTTGAATCTACCTAATTTTAAAACAAATATCACAATGACTTGAAAATAAATTCGGATAATACAATTTACCTTTTTATTTCTGTTACCATCAAAAAACTTTTCAGTGTAACCTAATACTTGGTATTTTTAATACGTTTGTATTAAAATTCATTTGATACTTCCCCATAGTGTTTAAAAATATATTTGCAAAGATGCAAAGAAAGCGAAATATCCCGAGATTCAAGTTCGTAATTTTATACCTAATAATAACATATTGTATAAACATCATTCCGTAATCATAATCATTCACACACGTCTCTTCAATTCTCAAAGAATCTCAAGTATCAAGTAATAAATTATTAGCTAAATGACGGTGTGTGTGCTGTCGGTTTTCTTTGACTGCCGACTTAATCCATTAGCAGATAATGGTTGTTACATCTATTTGAACCAGAACGTTTTAACTTTCTGTAAATATTATGACCTATAACTATTTCTCAAAATATTATTAAACCTTATTTGTATCATAATAGCTGATGTGATCATTTGGTCCCAATAATTTGATTCTTTATTTATTAAACAAAATTCAATGAATTATGGTTATTTCTAATAATTAGTTCAGCATAATTATTTAAGGTCTTTAACTTTTAAACCATTAAGTCGCCACCATAATGGGAAACTTTTCTATTTTTAGTTTTATGGAATAAAGTTATTCTTTCTAAAAAGTTCTGAATGATCTAAAACTTAGAATACAATCATCAGATATTAAATTTTTTTAGTAATATAGGCAGTTTATCAAAAAATATGAATTTTATGTTCATATTTTTTGACAAACCTCGTGTATATGGCTCAAAAAATTTAATTGATGATTGATTTTAGGTTTTAGGTCATAAAACTAAAAAAAATTCCATTATGGTGTTCACTTAATTGGACTAAATTATTATGGTATTATAATATATATATATATATATATATATATATATATATATATATATATATATATATATATATATATAATTTACGTCATTGCATATGATCTACCGAAATCTACCGAATTTAGCCGAAGGCATCTCCCGATATTGGAAGCTCCACGGAACATCACTGGTCTCTGTCTTTCTCGAGCGTTCTTGGCGTTCAAGACACATTACAGCAGAAACACTTCCTTTCATTTCATATTTCTCCTATCATCGTCCTATCCTCAACAAAATCACTCAAATAGAAATTAGTTAAGTTTAAGTTTACATGTACAATGTTTTAGTAAACAAAATATATTTCTATAGTTAAAATTTGTGCAATTCTTATTTTCATTCAATTCCTTGTTCCTATTGTGCAATTTAATAATATTCATATCAATAAATATTCTACCGAGAAAAAGACGTTGTCACGTAAAATCTTCACCCGTAAAACCGACTTTACAGGCAACCGATTTTTTTTTAACAAATTTTCGTTAGAACAAGTAATTTTGGCTCTATCATATAAGGATTTAACGATTTCCTTTTTAATATTGATATTGTGATTTGATTTGTAATTTAGTTGTAATCTGTTGGTGTGTGTTGGTTTTCTATACACCTGAGTCTCATATATAGTATCGTTGTTAGAGATTAAAACATCCAGGAAAGGTAAGTAGTGTGGTTGTTATGTTCGTTTTTCATGGTAAATGTTATTGTATTTTCGTTATCTTTTGTTAAGACGTCATTGTATTGCTGATCCATTCGTTTCTTTTCCTATTTTTTCTTTTGATGTTTAGATCCATGGATCTTTCTGTTTTTATATTTAGTTATCAGCTTATACATTAAATAAAGTAAAAATATGGAATTAAGGGACATAAATGTATGGGGTTTATTATTTACGTTAGAAATGTCTTATGTTATTCTAATTTTGTTTATATCAGTGGACTCTATTTCTTCCTTGTTATTTATACCGTCAACCTGTGCGTTTTCAAGTTGTGGTTTTAAGCTCTTTATATTTTTTCTTTTAAATTTATTAAATTATTTTTTCCGGGGACATATAGTTTTCCTTTTTTATTTTTATTAATAGGACTTTTTCTTTTCGTTCATGCTAGGTATATTCTCTCTAATTTTCAGTTTTTATATCTATTTCTCTTATTTAAGGTTATTCTTATCTAGTTTTAGGCTTGCTTCCGTATTCTTGTTTGCTTCAAACTGACTCGGAAAAGCTTTTGGTTATAACCAGTTAAGAACGAATTTTATACTGTTACGTTTTTAGTGATAATTATTTCTGTTGTAGATAATATATGTCTCTTCCAAATCTGTTTATTAATGTATATCTTCTGTCTTTTTTTCATCGTATCCATTATATTCTTTTGTGTTCTTCTTTATTTACTTCTAATTTGATATTGAAATCCTTCTAATTTGATATTGAAATCTCTGAAAAATTGATAATTTTTAACGTAATTTAGTTTTCTATTCTTCCATAGCACATGTTAACTCTCCATAAAAATTTTAATATCTTTATATGTATTTTTTATTGCATAGACTTGTATGATTTCTAAAGAAGTTTCTTTAAGAAAGTTTCTTAATTTAAGCACAAGCTACATATTATTATATGTCTGATATGTCCTTGGTAGACTAGACTTATGTTTCCTCATTGTTGTGTATATAAGTTAGTTTATCTTCAAAGTCGTGAAGTTTGCTGTCTTTGTTTATGGATTTTATATAAGTTTCTACGTTTAGCTTAGTCAAATATTTGCCTTCACCAGAATCATTGAGGCAGACTCTTTTACCGGTGTGGGACTTTGAGTTATTGTCTCTCCCACCTGAGGTTATTTTTTGTTTATTTTGTGATTTAACATATTTAATAAACAGAATTTTTGACATTTAAATGCCAGCCTTGTTAAAGGGGTTTATAAGTATTAATTTCTTCCGCCTATTCTAGCTCAGTCTCTATTTTCGAAGCTTATGTATCGGAAATCGCATTTTTGGCGTTTCTAGTTTTTGCTAGAGGAATAAAAGCCAATTCCATTGGCCAGGAATTTTACCTGTCTTATACATGTTGTAGAATAATTTAGCAAATATTTTAAAATTTTAAGAATCGTAAGAATAGCTCGAGATAAATAGGTAAAAGTATAAACCCGACTCCGAAAAAAGTGGAGCCACAGGCTGAAAGTTGATGTATGTGGATGAAGTTTAAATAGGCTGCTAAATAAAGACTAAAGAGAAAAAGAACTTTTATTTACTTTTGTATGTTTATTTCATCACAAATTGTCACTTACATATTCTTTTTGTGTTTCTAATAATTTTTCAGTAGCTTCGTGTGTAGTTTTATTAATATTGTTATAGGTTACTCAAAACGCGATATCTTGAAAGTTTAGTAGTAGCCTATTACCTAGTGTTTGTTAATATATTTACATATACTATTATGTACAAAGCAATCAAAAATATATTTTCTATGGGCTACTTAGTACTTTTAGCAGTCGTAATATTAATAGCTAGTCTTAGTATCCTGAAATAATTTATATGTAGAATATACCTTCTATCAAATTATGCGCTGATTGTACCTTGGTGTATCGGTAAATATATTTGATTGAAGACGCCATTGGTGATTTTCACGTGGTTTCTCGTAATTGTATAAGTCTGTTGCCATTATCATTCGTTTGTTCTTACTATGCTATATTACTGTAAGGTAACTTTTCTGTTCGGCTGTTGCCCATCGTTTTTAAACGATTTCTTTAGAGTTATTAGTCTAATTAAGAGTTTTATTGAGGATATAAGCGATTAATTTATGCATTAATAAAGCACAGGAATCTTGAGATCTATTTTTAGAGTTTTGTTACAAAAGAATTGTTTCTTTTGATAAGTTTATCATCGTAACCGTTTGTTAATTTTATTAAACAACCAACAATTGTTAATTTCTCTCAATTTAAGTGCCAAGTCATTTGTAGTAGTAAACATGCACAAAGGTATGCACGTCAGTTATTGCATTTTGGTAAATACTGGGAATTTAATTCTGATCAGGTTCATACCAAGATGAAAAAGATGTGTACCCCTTTGACATAATTTTTTAAAAATCATTGCGGATTTCTGCCATTACTACCGTACCATCCACACATTATAAATTATTAACTTAAATTCTATTTACGACCACACCAGATTTTTATTTTGTGCAGTTTTCCCTGAAGAAAACTTTCCGAATATAAGTTAAAAACTAGAGGGTAGAGGAGACCTGCGTTCCTCACGCTATGTACAATTTTGATATTTTTTGGTAATATGTTCCCACTTTTAGGCGTTTTCTTTGGCTATCGTATATACATATATATATATATATATATATATATATATATATATATATATATATATATATTATATATATATATATATATATATATATATATATACATCTCTTTTTACTAATTTGCCTTTAGATTTAATCATAAGTAGTGTTGAAAAACATTGGAATGAGATTTCGCAACATACTAATATTGACTTATTACATTTCAAAACACTTATCAACTTTGTTTTTGATTCTAATATTTTTATATTTAATGGTGTATTTTATAAACAAATTTTTGGTAGTCCTATGGGATCTAGTCTTTTACCCATTCTAAGTAGCTATGTCATGGATGATGTTATCAGTGATTGTATCAGTAATTGCACTTCTTTCATTCCTTTTATTAAGAGATATGTAGATGATTTAGTTTTGGCACTTCCTAAACACAAAATTTTCAACAGTCATAATCAACATATACAATTCACAGTTGAGGAAGAGGTAGATAATTCTCTACCATTCCTTGACATGAGAATTGTAAGAAATACAGACAATATGTTGAAAACCAGATGGTTCAGAAAACCCATATGTAGTAATAGATTTATAAGCTATTACTCTCACCATCCAAATAAGATGAAAATGAACCTTATAACAGGATTAAAAGAACGTGTTTTAAAACTTTCTCATCCAGATTATCTACAGGAAGATCTTCAATTATTAAAAAATATTCTAACTGAAAACTGTTATCCTCCAGATATGCTACATAGGATGCTTTTTTCTAATATTGGTAATATAAATAATTTAACACCATTTTTTGCTCAATCTCAAAACATTGTATCTAACCATCAGAACATCTATTATCATTCACTACCTTTTATACCATCATTAACACCTAAATTAATACAAACACTAAAGGTTATTGACAATATAAAAATAGCAACAAAGAACATCAAAACTATTTCATCTTTAAATTCTAAAACTAAATATCCTATAGACAAATTTGAAAAAACGAATTTAGTATACAGCATTAGTTGTACTCAGTGTGAGGCTGAATATGTTGTTGAGACCGGAAGAAATCTTTCAAATCGCATTATTTCTCACAAAAGTGATTGCAGAATTAAAAAACCATCTTGTGCTTTGGCAGAACATGTAATGGATAAAGACCATATTATGGATTTTGATAACATTAAAATTTTATGTAGTGAAAGTAATAAATTTAAAAGGACTTTTTTGGAAATGGTTTGTATTAGCAAAAATGATAATAGTTTAAACAAAAGATCTGAAATTCAAAATTTAAGCAAAATTTATAATTATATTCTTTCTTTATGATTTATATATAAAACTTGTAAAATGTCATATTTAATTCTCCATATATATGTCACATTCTTTCAGACATCTGTCAACGGTGAATAAATCTTCTTCTTTTTGTTACTAAACAAAAAAGAATGTTTAAACGAAATTTTACTTTTGGCAATATAATTGTCAAAAATAAAAATTTTATGTTGGCATTTATGACATTGAGGCTATTTGTAATTGGTTGCTATTTGAACTTATTTATAAATTCAATTATTTTTATATTAAAAAAATGTTTTCAAAATTATAAAAATTTTCGGAGAAACATTTATTAGATAAAAACATTTTTGTATTAAATATTTTGAAGATGTAAGCAGTGATTTTTACTTACCAAACTAATTTTTATTTGGTAAGTTAACAAAAATTGTTTTTTCTTTTTAGTTCAACCTTGTAAGTATTTTGTCTTTTTTAGCTCTTGATAATATTTGTAAACACAATTGAAAGCTCGAGAATAAAAAAAATAGTTAACCAATAGCCCTATTATTGACTCCAACCCATCCAAAACAGTTATATATTTGTTCCAAACGAGTCACAAGTACTTCTTTTTTCTTATATATATATATATATATATATATATATATATATATATATATATATTCTCTGTATCTTTGTATTCTTTTTCAAAATTATAATGAGATGATCATGGCTCACTCTACAAACACTTTCCCATAATACCTATCCTATACAAGCAGTGTTTTTAAGTATATTTAATAAGTACAGAGAATATGGCATCTATCTTTGGTTTGTAAGCAATTGATGAAACCGTGCTGGCTATTATTCATGTCTCTACCCTTTTTTTATAAACTATTGTGATCTTGATAAATGTTTAAGTATTTCATTAAACTTATAGAAAAAATAGACGTGTACAATCTGTGTTTATAAAAATATCTTCATTATAAGGAAATTTAAATGAAAAATTTAAAATAGCTTTTAGAGAATGGAAAATATAGAGGAAAAAATATACGGTCTACGTTTAGCATTTGTGCGAAGCTCTTTATTAACTACAATTTGATACAGGTTGTAAATTTCCAAATAACCAATAATGTCCACTTCCACGAGAAACGTTCATTTGAAAATCATCAAAAATCGAACATGCTTAATTAATCGCAATGAAATATAGCAATCTGACAATTGAGCATGGAACAGTTGATCACAAATCACATGTCAAATGCACTTGTCTCCTACTGCCGCGGCTCGGATGGCTATCTACAACGTCATGCTATGCTTTCGTATGTAGAGGTGAGACGGGTCCCAATGAATCAGTCAAAAAGAACGATACCGTATTGGAAATAAAAAAAAAACGAGTCTGATCGTCTCGAATATCTTGAATATTAAAATACACAATTATACTTTTAACTGTGTCGTTTGTTTTCCAATAAAGAACAATATTAATTATTTTTTCTTAAGGACTATGCGGGCAGTTAAGGTTGCTTGGTTCTAAATTTCCTGAATAGAAAGAAACATTTTTTACAAGATCCTTTTGACATAATTCTTGTGATAATTCCTTACAAATAATAAAAATGTATGCAGAAGCACTAAGTAAACTAAGGGCTAATGTATGATTGAAAATAAATTAAAGAAATAAAAGACAACGAATCTGAAGAGCACATTCCGTAAGATGACTCTCGTAAGTTTGGCATTTTTCAGATTTTTCTTCTTCCTACACTGCTTCCCACAATATTTATATGAAATTTTATACTCCCATTTTTTCGTTTTTACTTTTTTTTGTTATTTCATCCATAATAAGGTTGAAAAATAAAGGACTTAGGGAATCTCCCTGTCTTATCCCATTGCCAGCTTCAATAGGATCGGTTAGTTCTTCTTCTACTTTTACTTTTATTGGGTTCTTTTGGTAGATATTTTCGATCGTTTTGATTACTCCTAGAGGTATCTCTCTTGCGTATATTAAGTGGATAATGTCTTTTAATTTGACCCGGTCAAATACCTTCTTAAGGTCCACGAAACATAGATATGCTGGTTTGTTGTATTCTAATAATTTCTCCTGCACTTGCTTCAATATAAATATAGCGTCGGTGCATGATCTTCCCGACCTAAAACCTTGTTGTCTTAGTCTACTCAACAGCTATTCTTTAATACAGTGTTAGTACTAGATGCACGTTTAACTGTTAACGTATATCCTAAAAGTTTTGGCACAAAATATTTATCTTATTGTTTTAAGAAGAAAATTTATTTAAACATTTACTAGTTATCATAAAATTATAACTCAATACTTAACTAAAATATAATATCAAATTAGGCGTGATAAGTTTTTCATAAGTTGGCGGTCTTAGTTGTTCTTCATCATCGGCTTCCTAGTCTCCATGATAAACGTTTCTATGGAGTAAAGCATAAAAATCCTCTATTGGACGAGCCAGATTATTGTTTTTTGGAACAAAAGGTATATGGTGTTGTCAAAGCCAGTTTCAGGTAGCTCTTGTGCATGATGCTAGCTTTGGTTAAAACATGAAATTGTAATTAGCATGACGTTCGTGGCCAACTGAACCAACTTCGAAAGGTACTAATCAATATAGCTTCACCTATTTAAAGATTCACTACTCAATTTTTCCACAAAAGGTCGGGGTAGACCCTGTTAGAAATTGCGCTGACAACGGTTTTATGATACATAAAAATATTAGGGATATGTAGTACTAACATTAATAATTAATAACAAGAATATTTTGACTATTAATCTGCAATTAATAATAATTAAAATTCAGTTGATTTTAACAATAAACACAAACAAGTCTGGCTAACTGGCTCTGCCAAAGCCATTATTCAGAGAAAAAAAAGGTTTTATGATAAAATTTTGCTTTATGTTTATATCTAACATTTTCAGGGCATTCTTCTACGTTGTCCGTATAAAATTTCATGAATTGTTTCCATTTATTTCACAATTACTCAAAGTGAAATACTTTTCGTCATCTTAAATACTAATTTTTTCATTGACAAATTGTACCCGCCTTAATTGACGTCAGCATCTGTGTATACGAGTTGCGTTTGAGAGTATTTAGGGCACTTACATCGTTTTCGATAGTTAAGACCATTTCTCCTCAATTACAACGATATCGTACTCTAAGAAGATCTGTATTGACGAGGCAGTCTCCTCGTTAACATTGCAACCTTGATTTATACTCTTCTTGCACGCCCCTATTGACTTTTAGGTAATTTTGAGTGAAATGTTTTCATTCTGGAATATTCGATAAATTTCAGCGTTAAGTATCCTCCCAATCAACTTACTTTTTACTTTTTTTTCTCTCTAATTTGTACCACATGTTAAAGCGCAAGCTTTAAAACAAATAAATGCCAACTGGTAGTAAACAAAGTAAACAAACTTTTGTTTCTAAAGGCAACTTAATATTATTCTGTTTTTGGTATTATTAATGCTAAAACTTTTAGGACACGTGAATTTTGTTTAAAGAAGTTATTTAAAAAATTTGACCGATGGATTCTTGGTACATAGAGACGTCATTGTTCTCTTCGTCATAAATTATGCTCTCCTATTTGTGTAAACAAACGCACATTCTTTTGAAGCTGGATTTCATAGGTTATGTGTATTAACGTAATGCAAAAGCAATAAATAAAGTAAAGAATGAATTAAAGGGTAAGGAGTTAATACTAACGAATCGAATCATTAAAAGAAACGATCCAGTCCAGTTCTGCCGGTCTGCCACGCCGGTTCGGGAAATTATTATAAATATAATTGATTAAACTGTATAATTAATAGCACCGTTGTAACAGCCCAATTTAAAATTCGTTCTCCACCAGCCCTAATTGATATTTAGTAATTAATTTCGCAATGTCATTTGTTCTGTAAAGCCGGAACAAAGGGTTTTCTATTCTGTTCTGCCTGGCTTCCAGTTCCGATTCGCTGACTCGGATATTTTATTAACAAATTTGTGACTTTTATTGTACAATGTGCTGGTTTGTTCTACGCTTACGTGTAGTAATTGCTGTTATTGTTTTTATTGACAGAATACACTTCCGCGTTGATTTCGTCAGTCAGTGACGTCGATTATACGAAATTACGCCTTTTTCAATTAGGCACGTTTGCCACTATGTAACGCGTAAAACGAAAAGACAATAGACGTGTTGACAATGTTGTTGATGTGTTTGGTGTTTTCTTCTTCAAACAGTCGAAATGCCAATAGTCAAATTTTTATCTCTATTTACATTTTTCGATGCGGCCTGTTAACTCTTTATTCAATCTTTTAAAATAATGATAGATAAAAAACTGTATTCTCAGTAAATCAAAAGTTTTTTTGAAATATAAAAACAAAGTATTTTAAAAATCTATTATACAAGTGACGTTAGAAAGGATTATTCCATAATCATTAAACAATAAACTATGTTTACATTAACATTACCTATATTTTTAATTCTTTTGCAAGGTAAGCTTTTCTATTAATTACTATTTAACTGGGAATAAGCCACAATTAAAGGTTAAAATACGTTTATTGACGTTTCAATTTCCACTTCGGAAATCGTTCTCAAAATACAAACATGTATTTTGTTTGTATTTTGAGAACGATTTCCGAAGTGGAAATTGAAACGTCAATAAACGTATTTTAACCTTTAATTGTGGCTTATTCCCAGTTAAATAGTAATTAATTTAAAATGCCACAAGAAAATAGCTTCAGAACAATAGTAAGCTTTTCTAATTATATTTTTTCATTAGTTTTTATCTCGGGTCATACGATTATTAATCACCTTTATAGACATGTTCTGCCTAAGCGTGTCTCACCAGCTCTTCTTAAATCTTCCTCTCCTATTTCTTTCAGGTGCTCGTAGCTCAGAAAATCTTGATTTGTATTTTATTTATCCTTCATTGTCACTCTACTTATTAATCCACCTTACAGTCTGTTCCAAACCCTTGTTTCAGTGCGTCACTAATTTTGACGTCATATAGGATTTTAAGAATGTCGAGAATTATTGCATGACATTTTAGTTAAATCTGACATGTTGAAGGATCGTAATTGGCTAAATGTGAAAAGGTTATTTTTTGAAATGTGGAGTAAAAACTTTAAGAATTCAATTTTTTTTAATTTACATATTAGAGGTCCCGTCCTGTATAAAAAATTTTTATTGCGCATTATATTGGAATGGCAGTTTGTCATAATTCCTATTCTATACATCCCAATAAAAGTGGTTAATTAGCTAAAATTTATTTATGTATTTATTATTATTTATTACAAACACTATGGCTAAAATGTGTAGTATTTAAACTACTAATATGAATATTTTTTAGAATAATTTAAAACTTACTTCACGAACGGCAGAAACTGGTAATAAAGGTGTCCCAGCCTCTTTTTCTAATTAAAAATAATTTAATAATTTTAATATTAGCCTTTGTTAATTCTCGATATATCTCGGCATATTTAAAATTTTTTTATGACAATAAATACAAAATTAAATTGTCACTGAAAAATGTCTGAAAATACTAACCTGGAGTGACAATTATCATTTTACCAGTTGACATTGTCAAAGTACTGTCACTATCGAGACCATCTGCGTCAAATTATATTTAGGCGCATCGTTGATTGGATACCTATTTAGCGTATTCTAAATTCCAACCAATTATTGTAACGGATTCGCTTTAATATGCAAATACCTGTGAACGATATATAATTTTCTAAGTTCTATGTATAATAATCACAGACTCACGTTTTTTTCTGTCACTTTCAGCTTAATGCATTAGAGAGAATTCGATCCACTGTGACGCACTGAAAGAAGGGTTTGGGATGAACTAGACTTCCAGTTATTAATAGATAAACCCAACATTTCGGCGATTATCTGAATTTCAATTATATTTTAAAAGGCGTCAATGTAAAATATTAACTAAACCTACACCAGCAATACACCAATAAGAGAAGAAGTATCAAATTCCATCAAAATAGAAAGATAATAAATCCTTGGCGATCAACGAAATCTGCTCTAAAATATGAGGAATGTGGTGACAAACTTTCGGAAGCAATCCATAAACTAATAGTTTATATGACAGTTGAAATTTCTAAGTAACACGTAGGTACTTACATCTATCGTTATATTTCTAAAGTATTCAACTAGTGAATTCAGAGGTTTAATCGGTCATTCAGGTTGGCAAATAAAAAAAGAAGTCAACTACTTCATAAGTTTATCGAAGACGTTTCGCTTTATATTTCTAAAGCTTCATCAGTTCTCTAAAATATAACAAATGACATAGAGTTTATAAGAAATACAGATGTTTATAGTTCATAACTTACAACTCAATATGTAGTATATTATCGATGTTATCATATATCTACTGTACACTTTACTCATTATTTAAAACTAACTTAACCAAAAAATAAAAAACAAAAAACAAAAAACAACACACAAACTTTGCCGAAAATAATGTTCATATTCGTAGATATGAATATTTAAAAAATTTTAAACGAACATTTGGCTTCATTTAGATGGTTCTCCGCTGAAGACCAACAAAGTTCTGATTTATTGCAATCTAGCAAACAACTTGACGCGATACCGAAAATTTTTTTATTTAACCCATTTACGGCCAAAGGTGCGTAAACGCAACCTTTATTGTTAATTTTTTTTTGGCCCGAAAATAATTTTTTTAATGTTTTCTTTTTATTGAAGTAACATCTCAATAGATTGAGGTATATAGTATCATTTTTCTTTTGACAAAAATATTACTTTTTAAATATTTTAAGATTATTATAATTTTGCATAATTTAATGATTTATGCACATCTTCATACAAAAAATTTTTCCGATACTAATTATAAACTTAATTCATATTTTGTATTCTATAATTATAAAAATATGTTGAAATTTTTATTATTCTAAAAACTTATTCATTCATACTTTAAAAATAAGGTCTATAATTGCATGTTTATACGATGGATTCGTATACGCACCTTTGGCCGAAACCATATTATATTTTTTTTGTAGACTAAACAATCTAAAATTACGATCTCGTCAATAGTCAATACACTTCATTGCGTTAGATTTGGTTTTAAACTATGGTGTTTATGTTCTGATACTGGTTATTTGTTCAAATTTATTCCATATGGCGGAAAAACTGAGAAAACATAATAGTTTTAGCTTAGGAACGGCAGTTGTTTTGAATTTACTTTCGATAGTTAAAAACCCACAGCAACATAAGGTTTTTTTCGACAACTTCTTTACGTCATATGCTCTTTTTGAACTATTGAAAAAAAAAGGATTCTTTGCAACAGGAAGAGTAAGGGAAAATTGCACTGCTAAGTGTCCTCTAGAAGAAAACAAAATTATGAAAAAAAAAGGAAAGAGGTTCATATACATGTGCATTTGATTCCAATTTAGAAGTTTTGATGACAAGATGGAACGATAATTCAGTAGTGAATTCATGTAATGACAAATACATGTGACGTTTTACCCCTTATGCAAACTAAACGTTATAACCGTAAAGAACACAAAGAAATTCTTATCCCTCAGCCTAATGTAATTCACCAATATAACCAATACATGGGTGGAGTGGATCTGCATGATAATGGCATTGCGAATTACCGTATTAAAATAAGAGGAAAAAAGTGGTGGTGCAATTGTTTACTAACATGATTGACAGTATGGTGGTCAATAGTTGGAAAATTTTTAAAATTGCGAATGATTCTAAAATTTCCCAACTGGAGTTTCGTACGAGATTGGTTCTTAACTTACTAAAATATAGTGGACATGCAGAGAATAGTGAAGAATCCGCTACATCATTGTCAAACTCAGTATATGGACGTCCATCTAAATTTGCTTTACCAGATGAAACTAGATTCGACAATATTGGCCACATTATAAAAAGAGACGATAATAGTGCAAGAAGAAAATGTCGGATGTGCAAAAGTAATACTATTTATTTATGTAAAAAGTGTACAGTGCATCTACACCCTGAATGTTTCGAAAATTTTCATCTTAAAATTTAATTTACAGTTAAGATACAATATGTTCCTTTTTTAAAAATTGAATGCGTATTCGGCCAAAGGTGCGTATACGCACCCACCTGTTTTTTCTTTCATGAGAAAAAAAAATTCTTTTTGGTTGTAAATTAGTCTTAATTTATGTGTTTTTAATCCAATCTAATAAATCAATTGTCAAATTTCTCTTTGTTTATTGTCTCGGCCCTTAATAGGTTAAGGGCCATGTGTCACCAAATTCCAAGGTTTGAGACAATTATGAACTTCTACAGGGGACATTGCATAATTAGTTGGACGGGTGGAATTTGTATGGCGGAAATATTTTGATATATTATTTTTAATTTATGTTTTAGTGAAACTTGGAAATAGGGGATGATTTTGTTATTATTTTGAATGGAAAATACGCCAACTTTTAACTGAAGAATAATTGGTATCATTTATTTCGTATATTATTTTGGTAATTTCGTATATTAAATTGGTATCATTTATTAAGTTGAGATCCTTGCTGTGCTGCAGTGATCTCAGTTTGGGAACCAAGATGCGAATAGAGAGGTGCTACGTTCTTCCAGTGTTACTGTATGGAGTTGAAGCCTGGACACTGACGCAAGCCACTGAAAAACGAATCGAAGCCTTCGAGATGTGGATATACAGAAGGATACTAAAAATATCTTATGTGGACCATGTCACCAACGTTGAGGTCCTACAGCGCATGACAAAAGAAAAAGAAGTGCTTAATTTAATTAAACAACGCAAGCTTGAGTACCTCGGCCACGTGATGCGGAACGAAGAAAAATATCGAATTCTTCAACTTGTTATGCAGGGTAAAGTATTTGGCAGAAGAGGACCGGGACGCCGTCGTATCTCGTGGTTGAAAAATCTCCGACAATGGTTTGGGATGACCTCAGCGGAGCTGTTTCGCAGAGCAGTCAACAAAACCATGATAGCCTTGATGATCGCCAACATCCGGACCGGATAAGGCACTGAAGAAGAATAAGAAGAGAGTGGTAAACCTGGCTCAAATTGTCGATGTCGGTTCTTTTGTTTATTGCCGATGAGTTCTTGAGGATCTCACACATTTCAATAAAGGAGCGTTTCTGATGGTTGTTTTGTTTCGCCAGTATTTTGGTATTTGTGAAATCAATGTGATGTTTAGTGGAAATGGCATGTTATGCAAGGGCACAAGAGGGTTTGGAAAGTCTGATGTCACTTTTGTGTGAAGTTATACGCCCTAGAAGAGATCGACTAGTCTGGCCAATGTAGCAGGAGTTACATTCTGAACAGGGTATCTGATAGACAACATTAGTGTGCTCTAACGAGCTTAGTGGAGTTTTAGACTTGGAGAATAACTTTCCAATGGTTTTAGTATTTTTTAGGGATATTTTGACGGGTAAGTTTTTGAATAGTTTAGTAAGCTTGTTCGTAATTTGTGGGAAATAGGAAAGAGAAGCATATTTTGTGGCTGGTTTTGGGGTTAACGGGGAAATGTTCGTCTGTATGCTATTGGATATGGAGGCTAGTATTGCACCGTTAGGTGCTTCCGAAATAGAATGACCATAGCTTTTAGAGAAAAGATATCTGTTGATGATGGATATGGGGTAAGAGTTATCAATGAGAATGGATTTGAGTAAATCCAAAGATTCCCTCTTGTACCGCGTATGGGTCAACGTGTGTACTCTAAAGCTAAGAGCTTGTACAAGGTTATGTTTGTATCTTATTGGGTGTGTAGAGTGGTAATTTAAGAACCGGTTGCTCGCCATGTCTTTCCTGTACCACGTAGTGCCCAATTTGTTACTATGTGTGCGTATGATTCGCATATCCAAAAACGGTATGCTGTTATCAACCTCCAATTCACAAGTAAATTGCAGGTGAGGATCAACGCTATTGAAGACTGATAAGGTGCTTAAAATCTTATCAGGTGGTGTTGCTAGGATCAAGTCGTCGACATAACGCTTTACAAAGGGAACCTGGAAATCTAACTTGCTGATACTCTCATTGATAAGGTCATCTAGTACGAAATTAACTAGAATGGGGGAAATGGACGATCCCATGGGAGTTCCAAAGATTTGGCGATAATATTTGTCATTAAATATTAGATAATTGGTGTCAAACGTCAGTTTTAATAATTCCGAGAATATTTCCCATGATACTGGACTGTGTGGTTGGATTTCATTCCAATGGTTCCGGAGTGACGTGACGACGCTGGAGAGTGGGAGGTTAGAAAACAGTGATACTACGTCGAAGCTTACTAAGACATATTCTCTTGGTAACTGATAATTATTGATAAATTCACTGAACTGGAAAGAGTCTACTATGTTAAACTCGTTCTTATAGTTGTATGCTTGTGAAAGAATGTCCGTTAGGAATTGGGCTACATTAATGTTAGGAGCGTTTATTGACGATAGTATAGGACGCATACTCAGTTGGGGCTTATGGATTTTAGGAAGACAATAGAACCTGGGGGCGTTGCCATTATAGTTATGGAGGGGTTTGGCCAGTTTATCATCGATGATTTTTTTATTTTTTAGTTCAGTGATGAATTTATTTATTTTATTTGTGTAAGTTGAGGTGGGATTGCGGAGAAGTGGCTGATAATATTTATTATCATCTAGAAGTTGTTGGCTCAGGTTTAAGTACTGCTCTCTCATCATTAGTACTGTTGCATTGTATTATAGATATGTCGATACACGTTGCTGACACAAATTGCATGCAATAAGTGTCAGATTTTAACGTACCTTAAAGGAAAGGGAGTCGGGTTTATTATAAATATATTTTTAAGATTTTTTTTGAAAAATTTATTAATATAAATTTATTTATAACATTAGTACATTATATTTTAACATCTCAAGAGAACTATCTAAAATTTTGGTACAAAAATATTAAAAATTAAGAAAATGACAGCTAATTTTCCAAGATGAAAAAAAAGTTACTTTGCGGTGTTCATAGTAACTTACAACTGGGTCATCTTTTGACAAAAAAAAACAAGAAGATTCCGTTAGTTTATGAGTTTCCTAGGTCACAACATCTAGCTTTTTCATTTTATCGCATTTTAAATTTTAGAAGTAAAAAAAGACAAATTTTTTAAATTTTCGAAAAATTTTTGTTGAAGTGTTACTAATTTGATGTGGACTCGTAATTTATTTATGAAAGTAGTCTGTAAAATTTAAGAAGGATCAAGCAAGTAGTTTGTGAGATACAGTGAACACCGTCTTAAACAAATCTACTCCGAACAAAACGCGTTTAAAAAAAAAAAAGATTATTTTTTTATACTCACACAGCATCGTCTATTTCAGGTCCATATAGCGACTTACTTTCTGTTAAAATAGCTAGAGCATCTTTTTGCTCCTACTTTCAACAAATTTTGCTTGTTTTTTGTTGCATCTGCAGCCATTTTATCCGCTCTAGTAATTCGAATATTATATATTCCGAGTGCATAATTTATGAGAACTGGACACTGTAGTTATTCCAATTTCGATATGAGTGCCTACTTACGTCACTCACTCATCTCACTTACTCACTCACTCACTCACCACAATCCGTCACCTCAATCACTCACCTCACTCATTCACCTCGCTCACTCACCTTATTCACTCACGTCATTCTGTCACCTAAGTCACTTACTTCATTCACCCACTCACGTCACTCACTTAACTCACTCACTCCTAAATGTCTAAACTTCAATAATTTTGCAACGATCACTCTAAAATTTTAACTGAATACTCTTGAAGAGTTCTACTATCGAATTAAAAAAATTAAAAACGCTAAAAATACCCTATCACCCCTTAAGACAGGGAGATGAACTGACGTATTATTTTCTTGGAAAATGCAGTTAGGTAGATAAATATTATATTAAATAAAATGAATATTGTTATGGTTTGCAGAAGTATGAGAGACGTTGTAGTGTAGTGTTTGCAAACGCAGCAAGTAAACTAGCACTTGTTGTAAATAAGAAAAACACCAAATATATGTTGGTTGCTAAAAACTCTCAAATTATTCAACAAAGAATCTAGATTAATAACAATACTTTTGAGCAAGTGAAAAAATTAACATAGTATCGCTAGTAAACAAAATAAACATGACAACTGACGAAGTAAAAGGAGGCATAGCAATAGCAAACAGAACTTTTCATGGTCTTTGGGAATATCTAAGAAATAAAAACACGTGTAGCAAAGCTTAATTTACAAGTTATTAATAAGACCTATTTTGATATATGAGGCTGAAACATACACTTAATTTCAAAATGATGAGAGATTACTTAGTACCTTTGGGAGAAAAATACTAAGCAAAGTTTTTGGAACCGTAAATGAAAATCGGCTATGGTGGCGAAGATATAACTTTAAATTATACCAGCTATATACAGATACAGATATTATAAAATTAATGCAAAGTGAATAGGCTGCGATAGGCGAGAAAAATTGTTAGGGTATCAGATAATAAGTTCACGAAGAGATTGCCATTTTTAAACCCAGAGAGCAGAAGAAGAGGACAACCGCGTAAAAGATAGATTAATAACTTAGAGGAAGATCTTGAGATTCTAAAGATCAAAATATGGAGAATAGTTGCTAGGAATAGACGGGAGTGGCGACTTCTCCGCGAGTAGGCCAAGATCCGCAAAGGATTTTGAAGCCAATTATGATAATCATTCTCACTTTCACCAAATGCATTATTTGTTTTTTTTTCCTTTTTAACTGCCCAACATTATGTGGCCTTATATTGATATTTTTATTCCTTTTTGCGTAAATCCACTCCGATTTTCGGACATTTCGCTATTTTACCTATCCGTCTATCAGTTACTTATTCTTTCTCATATTTTCATAATGTGACTAAAATATTTTTAAATTATGTTTTAAATCGATATAAGGATTACACAGTCCATAAAATGAACTAGATTCAGAAGAATTTCCTACTCCTAGCCCGGGAATTTCAGTGCGTATTGTCCTCTTAATGTGCATCCTTTAACTCGCCGTGATATGACTTTATTAATGTGATCATGCATACAAAACTGGAATATGAGAGTGATATAGGCTACATGCTTAGAAAACTGGAAGATGAGTATACCAAATGGGGCCTCACAATTAATATACAAAAAACTGAGTTCTTAGTTGTAGGAGAAAAACCAGAAAGCCTACAAATCGAAACATGAACTATAAAACCAAAAGACAATTTTAAATACTTGTGAGTCCAAATAACATCAAAAGCAGGAAGTAGCGAAGAAATACACTCCAGGATTGGCCAAGCAAGATCAGCCACCAGACAGCTACACGGACTATTATGGAATAAAAAAATAACAAAAGAAAATAAAAGAAGAATTTATAAAACAATAATAGATGGTATTGGGCTGTATGGCGCTGAACTCTGGGAAATAAACCAAAAAACAAATCAAAAATTAAGGCCATGGAAATGAACTACTGGAGACGATATTGCCAGCTCACTAGACTTGATAGGGTGAGAAACGAAGATATTCGGAGAGAAATGGAAATTGATCTAGACATAATAGTTAAGTCAAAAGACTTAACTGGTATGGACACCTTCAGAGAATGCCTGAAAATAGATGGCCAAAAAAAAAATAGAAGAATGGACTCCGCCAACTAGAAGAAAACGAGGTAGACCAAGACGATCCTGGAGAGACGATGTCGACGATGCAATGACCGCCAGAGATCTAGCAACTGAAGATTGCTTCGACAGAAAACTCTGGAAATTAGGATGCGAGAAGCGGCGCCAGCTGTAGAAGACTCGCTTGTTATATTATATATAATGTGATCATTGACTTTCTAAAGAATTAAGTTAAAACTAAGTTGTTATTTTGTCAAGCTGGCCAGGTAGGCGAATAGTATTCACTTCACCGTGTAAGATCTAGCGGACAATGGTTCAGGTGTTGGACAGAAAAAATATGTGGCCTATATTGAACACTTCTTCTTCCTCTTTATAAGCAATTTTGCTTGTTCATTGGCGGATTAATACCTCTATGGAAGGTTGTCACTCCATCTTTAGCGCGGTCGTCCGATACTTTTTTTGCCGATTGGTGACTTGCTCTTTTAACGACAAGGGTCTCCTTGATTCCCCTTAGGTGGTTATTTCATTATTTTTTTCTATTTTTTGTCCATTAATTTATATACTGTACATTAAATTTTGTGTTATTAAGGAATCCTGCCAGTCTATTTGCTTTTTGTACTTTATCTCTCACTTCTTTGTCTAGGTCTCCATAGCTGGACAGTGTAATTCGCAGGTATTTTATTTCCATTACTTACTCAATACTGATGCCATTAATTTCTATTTTACATCTGGTTGGTTCTTTGCTGACTACTATTTAGTTTTAGTTTTCTAAGATGAGATTATCATATTCAATTATTTTGCTCTTACGTTAAATCTGTGCATCTTCATATTGGGCTATCAGTATTGCTTCGTCTGCATATCAGAGTATTTTTTTTTTTTTGTTTCCCATTATGTATCCTCTTTCTTTGTTAACGCTTTTGATTATTTCATCCATGATTAAACTGAAGAGCGTGGGGCTTAATGCATTGTCTTATTCCGTTGCCTAGTTCTTAAGGTTTGTAAGTTGTCCATCTATTCTGGCTTCCATTTTGTTGTTGGTACATGTTTTTGATAGTTTCTATAATATTTAAAAGAACTTCTAGATTATGCAGAAGGTGGATTACATCTTTGAGTCTTACTTTTGTCAAACGCTTTCTTTACGTCAATCACACCCAGACATGCTGGTCTATTATACTCTAGTGATTTCTCAGTAATTTGCCTTATAACGAATATTGCGAATATCGAACACCTTGCCAGTATTTTGCAAATAGACGAAGCTCTCCAACGTCAGTGAAGACGGCTTAATTAGGGAAAGGAATTCATTATTTCAGGTCCTAAAGGTTTGGGATTAGGCACATCCCTAACAATATTACTTTGGCAAACAACTTACTTACTCCATGGCGTTACAAGCCTTCATGGTTTTTAGTCGACTTCAAAACATGCTTCCATTCCTCTCTGTTTTGTGCAATCTCCATACAATTCTCCACGCCCATAGCTTCCAGCCTTTCTATTCTTTCGTTTTCGTTATTATGTTGACATCTGAATATAGTTTTTCGAGCTCTTTGTTAGTTCTTATATTATATTGTCTTGCTGCTTCTTCAAAAACAGCCCCAAAGATCTTCCTTAGGATTTTTCTTTCCCAACGAAGTTCACGTTTCGCTTCTATACATCACTACGGTTTGTATGATTGTTTTGCATAGTTGTATTTTTGTATGTCTTGTTAGTTGTTTCACTTTTATAAGGTTTTGAAGGACACAAAGATATCTGTTGCCGACTTGTATCCTATTCTCTATTTTTGCTGATCCTTATTGTCTTCGGTTAATGTGGTTCCAAGATACTTAAATTATCTGACGCGCTCAAAGTTAAAATCATCGATGGTGATGTTCTGTCTGATTCTATCTCTGTTTTGGTTATTATGGCTTATAATATGTATACATTTAGTTAAATTTTTATTGATTAGGAGCCCCTCTTCTCTGCTTTCTTCTCGAACCTGGCGAAAATCTCATTCATCCCCAATCTGTTGTTTGGTGTCTTTAACCTGGCGTTGGTAAACCAATTTTCTTAACAAATACTTCAAATGAGCCTCGTGAGCAGAGTGGATTTTTTGATAATGCGCCTAACTATATTTTAAGATAGAAGTTACAAATGAGATTTTAAAGTACAAGGAAAATGTGACAGAATTGCAAGAAACTACGTGGGATGGAAAACGCGGGATAGATGAAGGGGATCTTTTTTTTATTTTTAGTGTATCAGAATATAGGACAGAACTAAAAGAAACAGGATTAATTATTTTTAGTAAAACGAGAAACATTTTTAAAACGTCATGTGATAAGCTGTCCAAAATCAGATTTAAAAGGGCTGTATTTTTGCACTGAAGTTGCAGGTGGATCTGATAAAAGTGATTTCTACGACAAGATAGATTTGTACTTTGATACCTCCTATAACGTCCTGCTTCTAGAGGAATATTTAACTGTCAAAACTAGAATATAACATTTTATTGAAACAACTGGTGAACCTTACTCCCTTAACACAAAAATTAGTGGAAACCTATGTCTTTTTGGACAAGTATGCCAAGGTTAATAAATTGGTGATTCAAGATACGTATTTGGAGGTTAAAAATATTTTTTAATTGACCGCGTCTTAATATATAAGAAAAACTATTTATATGTAGTGAAACTGTAAACTTTACGGAGGTTAAACTACGATTTGGATGACAATATGGTGCAAATAAAAGATATTATATCTGGTGAATAAAACTGTTATTAATTTAACTACAAAGGAGATAATAGAAGTAGATATTAAAAAAAGTAATAAATAATAGTTTAATGAAAAATGTAGGAAAAGCTTGTGTAATGTATACCTCTTTAGGACTGTTGGACATAACATAAAGCTTATTTATTAAGCTTTATAAGTATTGTATAAATTAACATTGTTTCAGTTCACATGTAGTCCATAACCTGTCTATTGTCATGTGTGGTTGTCATGTCACCGCTGTCACTTGAGGTTCCGTTTGCCAAGTGCAACGTTGCCAAGTATATCCGTACATGAAAACCATACATAACAGCTTGGATACAAAATAAGATTTCGCGGAAAACAATAATGCATTGAAATTCAAGTCAAAACAGTGTAAATGTAAAACAATGTCAAAACAGTGAAATTTAAAAAGAATGATACTATGAAGGGTCTCCGAACAAAGGGGAAAGGTTTTCCGTAAAAAGTAGGAGAAACTTTAAAAATTGGTAAAAAGGTATGACTATAAAAAACGCAGCTGAAGAGACTACAGAAAAACTTTTGTAGAAAATAATAAAATAGAAAAGGTAGAAGAAGGATAGGTACACAAGGGAAGCAATGGTAGAAGAACGTAGAGGAGACTTGAAAAGTGTTGCAGGTTAGTCGCTAGAGAGATGTAGTGAAGGAAACAGGAGACTGGATTGTGAAGGAAGCTAAAACCTTCTACCACAAGTTGGACCTCTGAAGATAATGATAATAATTGTAGTATATAGTATATACGTAGTATATATTTGGTACTTATTTTTAAAATAATTATTTGAGCTGATTTTCTTGAGCCTTTCAACATAGTGTTGGCTAAATCCAGCACATCATTGATATATATTAATATATCTTGCATCCACCATACATTAACTTTATTTATTCGCAATTTCATACACGGTTACTTATTTTTAAAAAACAAGTAAGCATGCTCATAATTTATAACAACTTGCTGAAGGTATGTAAGGATCGCCCTTGCAATTTATTACTTGTTAAAACTAATGCTCCGCCTATGTAGAAACAAAAGGTGACATACAGAATTCTGGGGCGCTCTCAGTCTGAAATCCCGAAATCAAGAACTCAAGGTACACATGTGTCACGGGAAGGATTCGCACAGGATTCGACGGGCTGAGTTTGATTGGAGGAGAAGGCACCAGATGGAGCATATCACGATTATTATCTATTCATCCGGATTTGACATAAATGTCGTTCGTCTCTCTGCCTTATAATCACAAAGAAAATGCTCTCTCTTCAAAATGGCATCTAAAGGATTCGTACGCGATTGATATGAAGAGAATAGAATTTATTTGATAATGCGCTGATACGAATCCTCCGAGGGAGGATTCGATCGGGATTAATTTTCAATTGAGAATAAGATAAGGGAGTGAGCAAAGGTAGTAGTCTATTTACTGTATATTCCTCAATTTATTATAGCGATCTGGTAAAATGGAGCTCTTTTTATAATATAAGTCTAACTAACCTGTTATATTAAATTATGTAGTAAGATCGAAAACGAGATCTTAGTTTATAGTATTTAATAATAATTTCTAATATGTTAGGAATATTAAAGTTATAGAACAATTATGGTAAATTGATTAGTGTCGTCACTGGCTCCGTCTTTTTCTTTTAAGGTCTTATGAGCACTAGCCTTTACAATAATTTTTTTAGTTCTTCTCTCTGTAAAGCACGTCCCCTCAATGTTTAGTAATAATTGTTATTAATGTCATCTTGACATAGTTTTTTTTTACCTTATTTGTTTCTCCCTTTCAATATTTACCGAGGCAATATAACTATTTTTGAGGCTATTTTTTGTAACCGCATTGCTTGGCTTTGTTGTACTGGGCGGATAAGCTGACGTGTCTGACAATGTTTGTGTTTTTGTATATTTGGTACAATTTAAAATTAATTTTATAAAGATAGGTTATGTATCCACAGGTGCTTTGTACATTTAGGAAGAAATTAAGAGAATATTTTTTTATCATACATAAAGTATTTCTATTTATATTCATAGTCGTTATACTGTTGTATCCCTAGGTACTTCTGTTGGTCAAATTTGATAAGATACCAAAATATCTATTTTGTTGTCTACAAGCTCAGCATATCTACTTATAGCCCAGTCTGGTTAAAAAAAAGGTGGAAAAATGTTTCGCAGATATCTGAAGCTTTTAAGACATAGGTGGGGGATACTAGATGATGAATGGATGAAAAGATACTCCTAGTTTTACCTTGCGTTTTTTTTAAGCAATAATTTATGGTCACAATTTGATTTTTTGTCTATAAATTTTTCCCTTATATTTTAAATTAACAATATTTATGTCATTTTTTTATGTCAAGAATATCTTTATTTTCCCGTTTTTTTAATTAAAATTGATAAATAATTTACAGAGATATTTGCAAAAAAGTAGTTTTTTTGGACTAATTTATAAATTTTATTAATTTTTTTATTGACAAAATAAAATGGTATTAATACCATCTTTTAGATTTGTGCGAAATTTCCCCCCGATCAGTCAAATATTTTATAAGTTATTTAATTTGTTTATCCCTGAGGCTAATTATTTAAACTATTGAGCTTGCCCTATGCATGATGCTAGACACATTCAGCAAATTTCATAGGATTCTTTAAGACTTAGACTATCTCAGAAGTTAAATGCATATTGAGTTTTCATCGAAATTATTTACAAAATAAACGTTTGAAAAAGGGGTATGTTTTTTACTTTGGTAAAAAAGCTCACATTAAAAAATAAAACACCTTCTATAACCAATAGGAACGAAGTTAGTGACTATTTTTAAAAAAATCATATCTCCATTGTTTATACACATTAAGAAGTAAAATTTGCACAAATTTTGAATGAAAATCTAAACTTTATATTGAAACTTATAGCTATAAAATTTATCTAATTTTTCGAAACGACGGTACTTTCGAAAGATCGACATAGGAAAGTGGAGAGGATATCTGTTTCAGCTCCGTTTTTTTTTTCGGCATCAGAACTTCAAATTGCAGCACGTGGGAAAAATTTACATTATCTCGGCTTCCTTTGCAGCTGCAAGTCTCTTTTTTTATTATTCTGGGGTAGCTCGTCGAAATATGAATAACTACATACTTTTCACTGGCCGGAAAATATGGAAAAACTCGGAAAAATTGAGTCCATTTGAAATTCACCCTAAATACTTACTTTTTTTTAATTTGCTCGAATAGTCTGTCGCAGTATTAATAATGATGACATAATTTTCACCCCCCATAAATCTCGGAAAATCCCGGAAAATGAACATATGTTTTTTTGTTTTATATCAATAATGTAATAATACTTATATATTTTATAAATTAAATTTCAGGTAATTTTTTACACAATATATTATTATATTCGTTATATTAATTATAATTGTTGGTATTTTTATAATTAACAATATTGATTTTTATTCTATTTTTCTTACAAATATGATATACAATATTAATCTAATCTGCTTTACTGCTTTGATAAAATAAGTCGATTTTTTCATCACTTGCCTTATTAAATTTTGCAATGTTTATTGAACTTATTTTCTTTACATACATTGGTTTAAAAGTTAAAATTTGGTTCATTTATTCGACTTCACTGTCAGGTCTGAACCTTCTTGTTGCAGGTTGTTTATCTTCACTTATTAAGTCAGTCTTTCCATACATTAACATATTAATGGGCGATCTTAATGCCAAGGTGGGTCAAGGTAAGGTAGAAGAACAAGTAGGAAAATATGGGCTTGGAAACAGAAATGACAGAGGAGATCGATTGATTCAATTTTGCCAAAGTGAAGACTTCGTAATACCAAATACCTACCTTTTTAAAATTACCTCCTCGACGGTTATATACATGGACATCTCCACAACATATCAAAGAAAAAATAGTGAGAAATCAAATAGACTACATTATGATAGCAAGGAGGTATCATAATGCTGTTAAATGTACTAAGACGTACCCAGGAGCTGATATAGGCTTAGATCATAACCAGGTAGTTACTTTGATAGAGGCGAGACCAAAAAAGATTAGAAAACCACATAGAAAGGCACTAGATTTAAATAAACTTAGAAACAAAAATATACGACAAGAAACAGGAGAAGAAATAAATGAAAACCTCCGTTCAGTGTAGCAACAAATTAACGATACAAACAACGTTAACCAAAAATTAAAGTACATAAATACAGCTATACAAACAGTAGGAAAGAAACATTTTACAAAAACAACAACAAAGAATAAGGGGTGGATGACACAAGATATACTAGACTTGATAGAACAAAGAAGAAAGATGAAGAATTACCCAGACAAATACAAAGAAATAAATAAACACATAAAAAAGAGAATAAAAGAAGCCAAAGAGGAGTGGATTAAAGATCAATGTGAAGAAATGGAAACCTATGAGAAAAAGTACGATGCGTGGATAAGTAAACTTAAAGACAAATATGGAAACCTTATTGTAGATCTAGAGAATAAAATTAAAAGATGGACAGAATACCTGAATGAATTATTTGAAGACGATATAAACAACTTAACTCAGATAATCAATTCAACTGGGCCAGACATATTGAAAGAAGAAGTAGAATACGCAATAAGAAACGCTAAAAATCGAAAAGCAAATGGACCTGATAAAATTTCTACAGAACTGTTGAAGCTTTTGAATGATAAATCTGTAACCATAATATTAAATTTTGCAGCAAGGGGCTAAAACAGTTTCCCCTACACTTCCTTATGTCGATCTTTCGAAAGTAACTTCGTTTCGAAAGGTTTTAAGTTTCGAAAAATTGAATGAATTTTAAGTAAAGCTATAAAATTCAATATAAAGTTTAGATTTTCATACAAAATTTGTGCAAATTTTACTTCTTAATGTTTATAAACAATGGAGATATAATTAACAAAAAAATTGTCGGTAACTTCGTTCCTATTGTTCATAGAAGGTTTATTTTTGTTTGTTAAATGTGAGTTTTTTTACCAGCTATCTAATGGTTGTACGTACAAGTCTGTAGCTTAAAAAATATAGAAGTTATTATAATTGTTTATAAGTAAAAAACATACCCCTTTTGCAAACGTTTATTTTGTAAATAATTTCGATGAAAACTCAATATTCATTTAACTTCTGAGATAGTATAAGTCTTAAAAAATCCTATGAAATTTGTTAAATGTGTCTAGCATCATTCATAGGGCAAGTTCAATGGTTTGAATAATTAGTCCCAGTGATAAACAAATTGAATAATTTTTAAACTATTTGACCGATCGGGGGAAATTTCGCACAAATTTAAAGGACTGTAATTCCTCAATGTTGAAATGTATTAATAACATTTTATTTTGTTAATAAAAAGATTAATTAAATTTATAAATTAGTGCAAAAAAACTGCTTTTTTGCAAATATCTCCGTAAATTATTTATCAATTTTAAGTGAAAAAACGGGAAAATAAAGATATTCTTGGTATAAATAAATGGTATAAATATTGTTTATTTAAATTATAAGGGAAAAAACTTATAGATAAAAAATCAAATTCTGATCATAAATTATTTTTAAAAAAAAAACGCAAGGTAAAAATAGGAGTATCTTTTTATCTATTCGTCATCTAGTAACCCCCACCTATGTCTTAAAAGCTTTAGATATCTGTGAAACATTTTGCCGTGAAATCGATGATTTTTGTATAACCCGACTGGGCTATTAGG
Organism: Diabrotica undecimpunctata; assembly: GCF_040954645.1. Lineage (NCBI taxonomy): Eukaryota > Metazoa > Arthropoda > Insecta > Coleoptera > Chrysomelidae > Diabrotica > Diabrotica undecimpunctata. The sequence continues at coordinate 138,745,170 of NC_092809.1, forward strand.
ACAGTGTGCTTTATGCGATTTGTAATTACTTCTAAACATATTGACTATCTGATAAAATTTTCTATAACTAGGTTCCTTATTTTTTTTTTATTTTTGTTCAAGGAAGATTTTTTGTGTTTTTTTTTGTTTAACCTCACATAAAGGTATGTTTGTTCTTGTTCCATCTTTGTCCAACCTCCATCTACATCTCTAGCATTCTTTAGTTAAATAACTCTTTGTTTTTCCCAACCTCGGTTTTTTATATTTTATTCCATTTTTAGCACTTCAATATTGTAATTTTCTCCTCTGTGACTACATACATTTTTTGCATTGAATATGAACACCATAATCTTATCTAAATATTAGTTCTTCCGTCAGATGACATTCATATTAACAGCTAAATTCTCATATGTTTAAAGCAGGTACTAGCCGCTCTCACAGTTACTGATGCAGTAAAATTTATAAATTTCATAGATTTGTCATTTGTTAATTTGTGTAAGATATATTTTTCACTGGTTGGCCTATGGATATGGTGAGAAGCATAAGACTTGACTGATCAGCATTTGGGAAAATAACTTATACATGACGTTTCACGTAGATTACATATTAAACTCATCTTTGAAAATAATCAGATCTGAAATCTAAAAATTTGAACTTTAGTATATTTACAGCTGGCCTATACGTCTAAGATACTCGCAACGCCCTATTATTGTCAATTTATGAGTAAAGTTTAATTTTGACAACTAAAAGTATGTTATTTTAATTACAATGACGTCGGCGTCGAATTCAAGACCATCAGGTTTGAAAGAGGAGGGTGCAGGAACCCAGGGCTCCAAAGAAGATGTAGCGCCAAAAGTTAACGGTAGAAAGAAATTGGTGAGAGTCTATAAGAAGAAAGTAACCTTGTAAAAGAATAGTGTATAGTCAGCATAATAATACAATAATAATGGTTAACACCGTACTCCTCAAATATGAAGAAGAATCTATTGAACAGAAAGACTAGAGAAGTGTCCAACCAACACGCACTTAACTAGCACTTAAGCTATATATCTATCTATCTATTAGCCTTAAGACATTTAGTATGGACCTAAACCTCACCTTCGCTCATTCATCTTTTTCTATCTCGAACCATGTACATTCACCTTAAACCAGTGTGGTGTTTCAGGTCATCCACCCACCTCATCTATGATCTCCCTCGGTTTCGTTTATATGTCCAGATTCTATAATAATATGTAAGAATATTAGTACATCTTTCACCTTTTTGTCTAATAGTATAATCGGCGGTTTTCCACTTTAGTTTTACTAATTGGCTGATAGTATCTTTAACTCTTATGACTTTCACAAGGAAACTAATTTCCTGTAGCTGGCTGTATACCATGTATCACAAAAAATTTGTTAAAATCCTTTATAAAAGGTATATAATTAAAAAACCCAATCGGGCTATGTCATGAAGACAAAACGTTTTCGGAATCCATATTCCATCATCAGTGTCTAGGTGTACTTAGGTATGTTTTGAGCCACTAAATATGTGGGTAAAAACCCGTTAAAAGTTATAGGTTACAATTTAGTTTACATTATTCTATTTTATAAGATTGAATAATGTAAACTAAATTGTAACGTATAACTTTTAACGGTTTTTTACCCAGATATTTAGTGGCTCAAAACATGTACACCTAGACACTGATGATGGAATATGGATTCCGAAAACGTTTTGTCTTCATGACATAGCCCGATTGGGATTTTTAATTATATACCTTTTATAAAGAATTTTAACAAATTTCTTGACTTTCTTGACTTCAAATGACTTTCTTATCCAGATATTTCCCTTTCTATCTGATAGTCTTATGTTGATCATTTCTCTTTCCATTGATCTTTTGTCTTCCCTACTAGCAACTAACAATTTAGTCTCTCTAAGTCATGATAAAGATGATATATTTTCCAACGGCCGAAGTAATGAAACTTGGATATTAGTTCCATCCGTATGTTGTCTGTAAAAATACCATTCCCGTAATTTAGATTGCGTGCGACAGCCAACGCTTTTTTTTAACTACAACCTCGTACAGCAAAATTTCCAATTAGCAATAATGGAAATCCAATGCCTAATTATTCTATTTATTTTTCGTATTCGTACAGTAAGCAGTAGAGTAACTTTAGCTTAACAACCGTTCGCTGCAGTTCTTTTAAAAATTTTTAGTAACAGCAAAATTCAGCTTTAATTAAAACAGTGGTGCGTTTAGTTGGTGTTTCGAGCATAGCAATTAGCCCTTGAGTTTTGCATTAATGAATACAAATTCAAGCGTACAAATTGTTTTCACAAACTTTTCCAACGTCGATTGCAAATTTTAAAAAATCACAATAGACTCTGGAGAGTTGTTGTTTGCAGAGAGCAGGGACAAAACTTTTTCTTTCTCGATTCGGTCGGATTGAATAGAAAAAACAGGAAACTTTTGTAAATTTCCATTCGAAATATAGAAAAAAAGGTAAAGGGTGAAAAAAATCAATTAGTCGCCATAAGGGTAGTAACAATTTGCCAAATAAGTTCCCTTAATTATTACTTCTTGTACTAAATTTATCAGAATAAAAGATATAATAATAAATAATAAACATTTGTGTAATATCTTTAAATTTAGTTTTTTTTAAATTGTCTCATAGTTTCCTGATAGAACACATCTAGAAAAGAAAGTTGTTGAGAGATTGCACAATAGATTTTATGCTACTGGTAATGTTTTTTTACAAAGAGGTAAATAAAAATAATCCAGTTAATGGTGGCAACCTCAACGAACTTAATGCCCTGCTTTTTGTTACGGGAAACCCAAATACTAGTACTAGACAAATTTCGGGTGAATTAGAAATCAGTCAAACGAGTGTATGTAAAATACTAAAGTCAAACCACCATCATTCGCGTGACACTTAATTACACTAGAATTTGACAAAACAGGATTGTAATAAACGTTTATGGACTTTAGATAACGTTGGAGAAGATTCTGATTTTTTAAAAATATATTGTTTACAGACGAATCTACTTTTTACAATAATGGTCTAGTAATTAGGCATAATTTTTATTATTATGATACAGTAAACAAACATTTATTTCTTACGTTTGATCGTCAACACCAAAGGAGTTACAACGTTTGGGGCGGCACTATGGGCGAGTATGTTATCGACCTGTATTTTTTTGACGAAAATTCGAATGGAACATCTTTTTTAAATTTCCCTAAGAGGATTTCTGGATCATTCTTAAAAATCTTACAATTTCTGTCCGAACAAAAATTTGGCACCAATTGGACAAAGCTTCTGCTCGTTATTCACATGACATTAGGAACTACCGTATCAGACAATTTTAAAATTTTTGTATGTGGGTATATTTTATTTTATAAAAACCCTTAAAAGGGCAACATTACAAGCACGAACGTTTTCGGAACAACTGTTCCATCATCAGGTTAAAATACAGGTTACCATGCCTGAGCCACCAAAATATTTGGGTAAAAACCCTTTAAAATGAAATGTGTTACCAAAGATTGTACATGATGTTGATAATATTATATGATGTTTAATATTTTAATTAGATTTTACTTCAGGTAACATACACCCATGCTTAAGTGAGTTCCAGTGTCCGCATGGGTGAGTTCCACTTAAGCATGGGTGTATGTTACCTGAAGTAAAATCTAATTAAAATATTAAACATCATATAATATTATCAACATCATGTACAATCTTTGGTAAAACATTTCATTTTAAAGGGTTTTTACCCAAATATTTTGGTGGCTCAGGCATGGTAACCTGTATTTTAACCTGATGATGGAACAGTTGTTCCGAAAACGTTCGTGCTTGTAATGTTGCCCTTTTAAGGGTTTTTATAAAATAAAATATACCCACATACTAAGACTAACCTCTTTTGTTATACGTGGTATACAGCCAGCTACAGGAATTATTTTCCTTGTGGATTTTTTTTTAAATTTTAAAATAAATAAATAGGTAGAGGCGGTCCATATAATTGGCCACCTAGGTCACAAGGGTTGACCAAGATGAATTTCTTTAAATGGGGTTATATTAAGAATATTGTATATACTACACCCCCTACTACTCCAGATGATATGAAATTAAGAATTTCGAACGATCGTGCACCTATAATACCAGATATATTAAATAATGTAAGTAAATCATTTGAAGATACTTGTTGAATTGCACAAGATGGCAAACATTTTGAATATCTCTTACATAACCGATCATTTTGTACTTATAGTAAGTTGTGGTTTGTTTTGTACTATTTATGTATTTTATTTTATCCGATTTCCTTCTTTTTTGTTATGTATTTAATTATTTTCAATAACGAAAAAATTTATTATACAAATCAGCAACTAAAAGTATATATATATATATATATATATATATATATATATATATATATATATATATATATATATCCTGCCCTATTAATGACTGCAACCTCAAAATAAAACTTTATTTTACATAACGTGTCAGTCAATAATACCTAACTACTATATATATATATATATATATATATATATATATATATATATATATATATATATATATGTATATATATTTACATCTACACTGGTTTCATTTATAACAACTATGCCAAGATGATGGGTTTAAAAATCCAGGGTATCTATCGATGATAATCGATTTACCGTTTAAGAAAATTGTAAATTACGCAAAAATTATGACACCTAGGTATCTTCTTTACGTGCCATCTCCGCGACGAAGGTTGGCAATCATCATGGCTATTCTGACCTTCGAGGCAGCTCTGAACAATTGCCTTGGGCTACAACCAAACCACTCTCTCAGGTTCTTCAACCAGGAAACGTGTCTTCTTCTTATGATTCTCCTACCCTCTTTTCATCACATGTCCGAGATATTGCAATTTCCTTTCTTTTATTGTATTTTCCATTTCCTTCTCTTTGCCTATTTTCCTTAATACTTCTGTATTCATGACTCTATATACCCATGGAATCCTTAACAATCTCCTAAATGTCCACAATTCAATCGCGTTAAGTCGATTTATTATATTCCGGTTTAATGTCCATGATTCAGCTCCATAGTAGAGTACACTGTGTACATAGCATTTGATTTGCCTTATTCTGAGGGCCAATGTGTCATAGCTTTGCTGCATAAAATCTCTTTCATTTTCACGAAGTTAACACGTGCTTTTTTAATTATGACTCTTCTTTCTGCAGTATAATCGTTATCTTCTGTTTCTAAAGTAAGTATATCTTTTTACTCTCTCAATCTGCCGGCCGCTTACCGTTAATATTTCGTTTGTATTTGTTGTTTTTGCTCATTTTTATGAATTTGGCTTTTTTATGTTAAGAGAGAGTCCGTATTCTCCACTAAACCTAACCTAACCTAACCTAACCTACCTTATACTTGCGCAATGTGCAGTCAGTTGTGCATCTATTCCGGCCTGCATTTTGTTGTCCTTGTATATATTTTTAATTGTTTGAATAATATCTAATGCCTAATTTGTCTATTGTGTAAAAGTTCTTCAACTTTATTTTCTAAAAGGATTTTTTAAGTCAATCAAGCAAAGTAACGCTATTCGAATATATTCTAGTGCCTTTTTTGTGATTTTTCTTATGACAAATACTGCGTCTGTACATGATCTTCCTATTTGGAAGCCTTTTGATTGATACTCAAGCGATATACTCTCGGTAATTTATTTAGTTAAAATTGTTGTCGTTAATTTCGCGTGGTGTTTAATAGATTAATTCCTTTATAGTTTTCCTCTATAGGTTCTTTTTTGTCACCTTTTTTTAAACATCAGGATTAGTACGTTAATGTTTTATTTTTTAGTTACCTTGTTGTATTGTATTATTTTGTTCATAAGCTGTGTTAATTGATCTATCATCATTCTTCTTCTTAAAGTGCCTATCCGTTCCGGACGTTGGCGATCATCACGGCTATCTTCACTTTGCTTATTGCAGCGCGGAACAGTTCAGTGGTAGTCGTGTTATACCACTTTCGCAAATTTTGAAGCCAGGAAATGCGTCTTCTTCCCGGTCCTCTCTTACCATTTACTTTCCCTTGGAGAATCAGCTGGAGAAGGCCGTAACGTTCTTGATTTCTCATTACATGACCTAGATATTCCAACTTTTTAGTTTTGACGGTCATGAGAATTTCACATTATTTCCCCATTCTACGCAGGACCTCCACATTAGTAACTCTGTCAACCCAGAATATACGTAAGATGCGCCTATAACACCACATTTCGAAAGCTTCGAGCCGATTCATAGATGCAACAGTCAGTGTCCATGCTTCCATTCCGTAGAGCAGAACTGTGAATATGTAGCAGTTCAATAGACGGCATTTTGTTTTTAATGATATGTCTCGACTGTTGAAAATAGTTCTTATTCTAACGAATGCTGCTTTTGCTTTTATTATTCGCTGTTTAATTTTTGTTGAGTGGTCCCATTGGCTATTTAAATTGGTGCCTAGATATGTATATTGCTCGACTCTTTCGATATTCTGTTGGTTGATTGTAAGTTGAGCGTTTAGTATTGGTTTTTTACTAATTGTCATAAATTTGGTTTTCTTTATGTTAAGAGCTAGTCCGTATCTGTTGCTGACTTCTGTTATGCGATTTGTTAATATCTGTAAGTCATTCAGATTATCGGCAAAAACTATAGTGTCATCTGCATATCTAATGGTATTCAACCATTCACCGTTTATTAGTATTCCTTTCGCACAACCGTCTAAAGCTTCCTTAAATACCCATTCAGAATAAATATTGAACAACAATGGAGACAAAATACAGCCCTGTCGTACTCCACGCAATTTTATCAGTTAACTGGTCTTCTATTTTGATTTTGGCCGTTTGATTGTAGTAAATGTTTCTGATAATTCTAAGATCTTTGTTGTCAATTCCAATTTCTTGCATTAGAGTCATTAATTTGTCATGTTTTACTCTGTCAAATGCCTTCTGGTAATCTATAAAGCATACGTATATATCACAATTCACATCCCTGCATCTCTGAAATAGCACCTGTACAGCAAAAAGGGCCTCCCGTGTTCCCAGAGCATCACGAAATCCGAATTGTGTTCTTGTTAGTTGTTCCTCACATTTTGTATATATTCTTTTGTGGATGACCTTTAGAAATGTTTAAAGTAAATGGCTCATAAGGCTTATAATTCTATAGTCTTCGCACTTTCTCGCATTGGGTTTTTTTGGAAGATTTATAAAAGTTGACACTAACCACTCTTGGGGAACCACGCCCGTATCATATATACTGTTAAATATATTTGTCAACCATTTTATGCCATCATAGTCCATAAGTTTTAAGAATTCTAAGTGAAAATTATCAGGGCCTACTGCTTTACCATCTTTGGTGCTTTTGATGGCATATTTTACTTCTTCGACTGTAAATGGTGGTCCAGACTCGCAATTGGTGTTTGTTGTAATACCAGTGTTACTTCGTATATCTTCAAAAGTTTTTTCCACGTATTTGATCCAAATATCTCTTTTATGCTCTATTTCCAGTACTATGTTTCCCTGATTATCTGTCAGGAATCCAGTGTTCTTGTGTTTATATAAGCCTGCCGCTTCTTTAATCTTTTTATGGAGGTTAAATGAATCATGTTTTTGTTGTAATGACTCTATCTCTGTACACTTCGAGCTAAACCAATTTTCTTTTGCTATTTTAATAGCCCTTTTTATTTCGTTATTTATGTTATTTATGTCATCGTTGTTCCGCAATATTTTAATAACTCAATTGCTATTCTGCCTATGTCTGCAGCTTTTCTTTAATTTTCTTTGTACTTCCTCTTGCATTTCTCTTTTACATTATTACAGAAGCATGGCGTGTTGTCCGTGATTTGGTTGCTGTGTATCGCGCTTTTTGAAGTCTTCTTGTGAAGTGTCACTGTCGGTACAATTGGTACCAATATTGGATAAAAAAGGAGATAGTCTTCAGACTAGGTTAGCAGTCTATCTGAGGACTATAAATATGGCAGTGCTCATAGAATGTGCCTCAATATGAAATATAATATAGGAAGAATGTCTGCAAATCCAAAAATAATATTGTTTAATAAGTAACAAAATGTGGTGTACGCACACAACTTAAACTTAATGAGCCGAACCGCAAATGATATTAAAAGACTTTATATGGAACTTAGTAAAATGCGAAAGAAACAGGTTTAACTATCTACATAGGTAAAATTTAAGCTATAGTATAAACACAAAAACAATGATATTGTTCTGAAGCTATTTTCTTGTGGCATCTTATAGTAATTACGGTTTTAATGGAAATAACCACAATTAAAGTTTAAACTAAATTTATTAACATTTGAATTTCCACTTCGAAAATCGTTCTTAGAATACAAACAAACAACTTTTTTTGTCCAAAAACATGTGAAACATGAAAGCAAAGTGAGTTCAAAGAACAGAAAAAAAATATTGCGATCTGAGCCTATTCACTATCCTATCTATCAGGAATATTTACTCCCAAAATACACTAATTTAAAGTATCCACATCGCATGCCACCAATTAAAAAAAACTTATTTATTAACAACATTTGGACTCCATTGCGTGGATAGATGGATATTACCGGAAATAAAAATGTAGACCAGGCGGCTAAAGTGAATTTCTGATTCTGATGCATCAATAGAAACTCAACTATTCAACATATAGTTAAATAAATGTACTTGAGATCCTGGCTGAACCTCTGGAATAAAATAGAACTAAAACTTCGTGATATTTAACACATAATTCCTACCTTAAAAATACAAGCACTATGTAGAAGGGAAAAAGTTCTCATAGAAAGACTCATAAAAGGACATCAAAGTAATCCTCCTTGGGTTCTGCAATATCCGTGTCACCGTTAAACACATACTAGTTAAATGTCAGCTACAGAAAAAATATATAAAATTTAATTTATAAACAACGGGAAATTAGTAATTGAGCCACCGTATAAAAAGAATAATATTGTCCAATGTACCAGATGCCAATTGTATGGACACTCTAAGATATATTGTAATAGACCTTATCACTGTGTCAAATGTGGAGGCAACCATATGTCAGCCGATTGTAAAAAACCTTGGGACACACCTGCCATATGCGCTCTCTGTAATGGAGCACACACCGCAAATTACAAAGGATGCATGGTATATAAAGAGTTAATTAGCAGTAAAAACAGAGCAAGAGGAGTATCATCGCATACTCCAGCTAACAATCAATTGCAATATAACAGAAATACACTACAGAATAATCCGAATTTAAGCAATCAAAATCACGCGACTTACACAAAAGCAACAGGTGGAACAAATTTAAATAATGTCCACAATAATACGAACTCATACAACCAAAATCATGCAACTTACGCTCAAATAACAAGTGGAACACATGTAAGTAATACGAACAGTGACATTGGAGAGATGATGAAGAGTTTCCTTAACGAATTGGTTAACATGCTTTCCACTGTAATAAATAAATCCAGTAATGGAACTTAAGTCACTACGAATTGCACAATGGAATGACAACGGCCTAGGCAACCATAACACAGTACGTTAGTAAAAAAAACACTGCATGATGACTTTGGTATACCGTTCATTGAAGACGAAATCAGCAGACTAACAAGAAATTATTTAGAACATCTGCCAGCCCACCCTAAGAAGGAAGCAAGACTACACCTCTAACCAGAATTCAGACGAAGATTGAAAAGACAGTGGCCAACATACTTTATTAACTAATTTCAATTTTAAATATTAATTTTCATTTTAATTTTAGTTTCAAATTATAATCCTACATTAATTTAATTTGTTAATAGTGGGAGTGATATCAGTGGATAATTTCTCCTCTCATGTATTTGCAATACTCACTTTTACTAATAGCTTGTAATAGCAGATGATAAATTTGCAAATTTAATAAATATATATATATATATATATATATATATATATATATATATTTATATATATATATATATATATATATTTATATATATATATATATATATATTTATATATATATATATATATATATATATATATATATATATATATATATATATATTGATTTAGAGTATCAGCAATCGGTCAGGAAATAAAACTCTATTTGTTCAGTCTCAATATTTCGTCACGATTTTGTGACTTCTTCAGGAGAAAACTGTAAATTTATTAGAATAATTAATGATTATATGTAAACAAAATGAATATTTTAATACTTACAACTATAAGAATGAAAATAAGAAAAAATCATTTGAAAAATATATATATATAAATATATATATATATGTAAGGTTTTTTATCAGCAAACTTTAAAATAAACTCAACTGCGTTTCTCTGTAAAAAAGTAAACTTTATTATTTTTTGTACAATAATAATTATTAATAAATACATTACCTGTAAAAAAGAAACAACATTTAAAGCTTATATTCTAATTTTACAAATTACAGGCAAAAGTAATAATGGCCAGACAATTGACAATCGTAAGATTAATGAATTGTCACTGTCAAAACACCTCACAAGTATGTCTAACATAAAAACAAAAAGAAGAACTTAATGTTTTGACAGTGGCGTAACAAAATGAGAATATAAATAGAAATATTATTAAAGGAAAACAAAACAATAGTTTTTCTTTACATCTCCCCCCCTTGGAGAAGAAATTTTAAAACAAATATTGAACGTTCACTAAATATTTGTTTTCAATACTGGAGTAAGCTTAGTGATATGAAAGAAGTTTGATTCTGTTTTCCTATGCCCAGTATCGATTTCATAAATTGAATTGGAAATCTTCTTTAATATTTTGTATGGTCCAATCCTTAATTCATCTAACTTCTTTCTATTTAGGCGGTTACCGTTCTCCACATATACTAAATCCCCAATGTTTAAATCAATTTCCTTCCTATGTAAATCGAACTGCTTTTTATTATAATTATGTGATTTTTTTGTATTTTCTAAGGCAATTGTTCTATCTAGTTCGAGATCAGCATGTGCGACTTTAGATGATAATTCATGTGGCAGGATGCTTATATTTTCTCCTTCTATTAAATATTTTGGTGCAAATTTTGTGATGGTATGTTCAGTTTCATTATATTTCTCTACACATTTTTGAGCAATTGTTGTCCATGCTGTTTTCCTGCCACCTTCATTTATTTTGCATCTAATTTTATTAACCAATGTTTGATTTAATCTTTCATTGATACCGTTTGAAAATGGTGCATCAACAGCAGTAAATATCATTTTGATATTATTGATCTGTAGGAAATCTTTGAATTCTTTTGAGTTGACTCCAGGATATTGATCAGTCATAACAGTTTTAATTTTGTGATCTTGTGTTACCATTTTAATTATCTTTATGAAGTCATCAGAGTTTTGTGTTTTTGATGTCAAACAATAGGCATATCTTGAGAAATGGTCTACTAATAGATGAAGATATTTTTTTGTTGAATGAGATCCTCCAAAACCACCAATGGTGTCAATGGAGACAATTTCAAATGGATATGTAGCTGGTCCTAATTGTGACATTAAACCATAGTTAGGTTTCCGTCTTGATTTATTTTTAATGCAGATATCACAGTTATCACATATTTTCTTAATGTTTGTAGTCATATTTTTGGCTGTATAAAATGGTGATATTTTATTTAACATCTGGTTTGTTCCTAAGTGACAGTAAGTATTGTGTACATTTTTTATCAATGTTTTACTTAAAGCTTCAGATAAAATAATTTTGTCTTTTCTGTTTGACTTTTTATAATATATATCATTTTTAAAACTGTATTTACTTTTATTATTTTGCAAATCAATATTTGAGAGTTGGTCAATTTTTATATCTTCCAGATTGATCAGGTTTACTATTTTTAATACTTCATCTGTATTTTCTTGAGATTCTAAAACTGGATTTCTGCTTAAACAGTCTGCTTCCTGGTTATATTTTCCTGGATTATACTTTACTTTAAAATTATATTGAGATAAGTAAAATGTCAAGTCTCCCAATTCTTCATCTGTTCTAGCTTTTATGTTTAAATTTTCTAAAGGTTTGTGATCTGAATATACTATAAACTCTTTTCCAATGAGCAGATGTTGCCAATATTTTATAGCTTCTTTTATCGCTAGACATTCTAAATATATTGCCTTCTTTTTCTTTTGATTTTCCATTAATTTTTTTGAAAAATATGCCACTGGCTTGCTACATCCGTGTTCATCAATTTGTTTTAATACAGCTCCTACTCCTTTTATGCTGGCATCTGTATATATATTAATTGGTAAATCAGGGTTGAAAATCCTTAATATTGGTTCTGAACAAAGTAATGACTTTATTTTATTGAAAGATTCTTGACACTCCTTAGACCAAATAAAATCAACATCTTTTCTTAATAAGTTGTGCAGAGGGTCTAAAATTATTGCAATATCTTGGACAAACTTATGATAATAATTGATTTTTCCTAAGAATTGACGTACATTCTTTCTAGTTTCTGGAACAGGGAAATTTTTCACAGCAATCAAGTAGTCTTTTAAAGGTTTTATGGAACTATTTTCTATTATGTGTCCTAAGTATTTTACTGATTGTTCTGCAAAGGTACATTTAGAAAATTTTAGTCTGAAACCTTTATTTAATATTGCATCAAATAACTTGGACAAGTGTAATATATGTTCATCAAAGGTTTTTGAAAAAATTAGGATATCATCTATATAATTGACTGTAAAGTCTGAGAGTTTATATTTTCTTATAAGGCTGCTTAAAATCCGTTGAAAAATTGCTGGAGCCGTCTTCAAACCAAATGGGAGACAAGTCCACTGGAAATGACCTTCTTGTGTCACAAATGCTGTTTTTTCTTTATCTTGTACTCTCATTGGAATTGACCAAAATGCTGAATTTATGTCTAAAGTAGAAAAATATTTACAATTGTTAGTTTTTAACATTAAGTCCTCGATCAATGGAAAAGGTTGTGATTGAGGAACAACGATTTTATTTAGTTCCCTGAAATCTATGCACAGTCTTGTCTTTTTGTCCTCTCCTTTTTTGTATGCTAGTGTCACTGGAGCCGCAAATGGACTATATGACTCTTCAATTAAATTATTCTTTAAAAGTTCTGCTATCTGACTTTCTATCTCCTTTCTATCTTCAATGGTACATCTATATGGACGTTTGGAGCAGTATTTATCTACAATTAAGTCAATATGAGCTTCATACTCTCTTATAGTACCTACATCATATTTGTCTTTAGCAAATGCTGATTTATATTTATTAATCAGTTGTTCAATTTCTGATTGCTGATTTAAATCTAAATGGTTAATTGCTATTTTAAAATTGTCAGTATTTATACTCTCATTAAAATTTATTTCATATTTGTATATATCACTAATATTTTCTTTAGATGCATTTAAATATATGTTACCTGGAAACTCAGGAATACTCATATTATCAATAATTGACAAATTTTCAAATTCTTTTGAGTTGTTGTATTGTGTGATTCTTAGATCTTCATTTTGAATTAATCTGAAATTCTTAATACAATCTAACCCAACTAAAAAATCATAATTGAAATTTTCATTATCTACAATAAATACATCCATTTCTTTTTCAATATCATAGATTTTTATCTTAAGTGTTACTATACCATTTGTTTTTTTAACACCATTAATTGTCCTCAAGTTTACTATTTGAAGATCACCTCTATTATGTGCTTTTATCTGTAATAATTTTGCATTAATCAATGACACATTTGCTCCTGAATCATATACTCCATAGATCTCTAAAGTGTCATTCAATAGTAACTTGATTCTAATTAGTGGTGGTATTAACAGTTTTTTGGATTTGTTTCATTTAATTCTATTTCTAATTTATGGTTGTTGACAGTTCTTACCTGCTGATTTTTCGAAATATCACTTTTGCTTCTGAACCAGCAACTTGATTCCAGGTGGTAGCGTAAACCTTTTCCTTCTTTTTCACAAATTTTGCAGGCTTGTTTTTTCTCAAAGTAACATTTTTCGTTTGTTTTTGAAGTCTTAATTTTGATTAAGTGTTCTAAACCTCTAATTTCATTGAAGAGATCTTCCGTTTCTTTCAAAGTGTCTCGATCAATTCTATCAGCTATATAATTTGGAAGTCCAATAGCTATTAAATCAATCATACTTTTTTTATCTAATGATTTGTTTATTTGTAGTATGAGTCTTTCCTTTTTAAGAGCATATTCTAATAAGGAACCATTTTTGTATTTGAACTGAAAAGCATACCTCACTGGAGTCCACCCTTTGTCTGCATATGTGTCACAAAATTTGTTTTTCCATTCATCCCAATTAGAATTTATTGAATATTTTATAAGCATTGACCTATACCAATCCACACATGATCCTTCTAAAAATAATCTTAGAAGTTCAATTTTTTCTGTATTTTGATCTATATGTAATCTTGTGCACTCATTTTCAAATGTTTCCATCCATTGTAAAACGTTCACATTTTTACCTGTATATTTTTCTATCACAAATTGTTACCAGTTGTGGATGTTAGAGATTCTTTCCTTTGAATATCTTGTTGTTCTAAAAGAAAATCATTGAATTGTATATTCCCATCTTTATCCATATAAACTTTTAAAATATTTTCATCTGCAATCCAAACTTTTCTTGTAGTACCCCGTTTTGTTAGAGCCCTTTTTACTTTCTGAAAAGCTACTGTCGTCTGGATTTTTTCATGATAGGAAATATTTTGCATATCATGGGGCATTGCAAAAATTTCATTTTCTTCATTCTCAATTGTGGTTATGCTAATAATATTTGTTTTAGTATCTGTTTGCAATGATTTAACAGTAAATTCAAATCTCAGTTTTGCCATTTTGATAATTAAAAATTATTATACCTTTTTCTGTTAGCAAAAATGTTGTTTTGTAAGGTTTTTTATCAGCAAACTTTAAAATAAACTCAACTGCGTTTCTCTGTAAAAAAGTAAACTTTATTATTTTTTGTACAATAATAATTATTAATAAATACATTACCTGTAAAAAAGAAACAACATTTAAAGCTTATATTCTAATTTTACAAATTACAGGCAAAAGTAATAATGGCCAGACAATTGACAATCGTAAGATTAATGAATTGTCACTGTCAAAACACCTCACAAGTATGTCTAACATAAAAACAAAAAGAAGAACTTAATGTTTTGACAGTGGCGTAACAAAATGAGAATATAAATAGAAATATTATTAAAGGAAAACAAAACAATAGTTTTTCTTTACATATATATATATATATATATATATATATATATATATATATATATATATATATATATATATAAATATATATATATATATAAATATATATATATATATATATATATATATATATAATATATATATATATATATATTTATATATATATATATATATATATATATATATATATATATATATATATATATATAGTAATTTTTTACTTTTTAACCGTATTTGAGATCTTTGTCGTTGAGACACGTTAATTAAAATTAAAAAAATCTCTTTGTCTTCTGTAAACTGCTTCTAAATAAAATATATTAAAATTATATTTAAAATAGTTCACATTTGAATTTAACCATACTTGTGCTTCATTATCAGGATATTAACAAAGATGCTTTTATTCTTTACGCTTACATTCGGATTTCTTTTCTATTCCCGATAACTTCTCGAAACTAAAACTGTAACTTTGAAAACTTGTTCAATTAAATCACCGACAGTAATTCGGCCTCTAATCAGAAAACTCGAACCTACATATTTTCCCGAAAAAACTTCCTAATTACAAAAAACGCAGGAGCAATTATTCTTGAACTCTAATGATTGAAAAAATAAAGAGAAAAGGTAAAATTTTTACCTTTTCGTCTTTTTTCGTCGCCTCGAGTTCAAGCCTTTAAAAATAGAATTTCTTGTTTGAGCACGTATAGTTCATTAGTTTCGTTTGAAGTAGTGTAGTTCCAATCACCACTGGGATCTAAAGAATTCCGCCCTGAATAGATGTGAGTTGTCTCTGGAGAATTACTTTTTTCTAATTTTTTTCATACGCGTTAAATGCTTTCTCCATGATCGACTTTTTAGAATCTACACTCAAAAAAGGTATCACTATTTCTAATGTACTAACTTAAAACTGTTTATTTCTAACTTAAACTAACTGTTTATTTAATGATAAACGATAGTTTTTTGTTTGTATATAAAGCATATATTTTTTTAGTAATTACACACCATTTCCAACTATTTAGTCAACATACATATATATAAAACCATCCAAAAAATTTAGGTAGGCTATTCTTCTTCTTTAATCTTATTTATATCTATATCTCTTTTTAGGTGGAGCCAAGCTTCTTCTTACGGTTGGTGACTTATCTTGGTCTATTCTGTTTTATGTTCTATGATACTTTTAACTAATGCATTTTACTTCTATTAATTTTGAAATAACCTTCATTAATATTGTTCTAAAGCTATTTTCCTGTAGCATTTTAGTATTATTTACTTATTTTATAAAAATTAAGTTTCAAAATTCATCTGTTTGTGTTGTCTCGTGATCGTTTTTCTGATGTAGTTGCTTTTGGATCTGTCCATCAGTGTATCTTCTATTCTGCTTCTTTCTCCTGCTTAGTCGTTATTTATTTTAGAGATGTGGTGCCACCATCACCTTTTTCTTATATTTTGATTCTCTCTGTCCTGGGCTAGTTTTTTGTCTTCGTGTAACTATTGCATAATCAGTATTTTAATTTGATATACCCAATGGTTTGTTCCCTAGGTATTTTTTCTTATACTGCAAATATGTCTGTTGTATTAGTTTGAGCAATTTATCTTTTACTTTAGGTTGTTCCAATACTGATACATTTGTTTATTAATTGTATAATTTGAATGCTCTACGGCCGGATTTTTCAATATTGATATGAAATGATTAGATGTCAAATGATGTGGTGTAAATGATTTATTATCATGAAAAAGACAGAAAAGATTTGATTTCACGTTCAAAGCGTCTATGTATCTATTGATACGTATTTCGACTTAAAAAGTCTCATCAGAATAGTTATTCATAGCCGTTCTTCATTTTAAATCAGTTTAATGATATTTTTAAAATGAGACATTTTAATAAAAAGTGCTTAGGTAAAGTATTGCTTGTTTCCGAAATGCAGGTTTCAGAAAGCTAATGAAAATTGAACAAAAAAAAGTCAGTATAATTTTCATAAACGTGGTATACAATATTACGACATGGGTAAGCAACTCGGTTTTAATTTTAATGTACGCTACTGATTCTTTAATGGAACACCGGATTCTGAATTCCCTCTTCTTTATTTGCTGTCATTTTTAAGATGGTTGGCTATCAATACGCCTTTGATACTGCTGCTCTAAACAGATCAACAGAGTCTGTTATATCATTCTTTCAAATTATTTAATCAGGATTTAAGTCGTCTTCTAGACTTCTTCTGTAGAGTATCTTTAACTGTAGAATAACCTGCATCAACACATATCTCTTCCCTTTTATGATAATGCCCAGAAACTGCAATATGCTTATTTAAATTGTATTTAAATCATTATTCATCTGTTTCCTTTTTTTCAAAACATCGTTGTTTGCAATCTTAACCACCTAACTTATTTTTAAGTTTGTCCTGTGCTTAGTCCATATCTTACATGCTTTAATTCTGTTACTAATGCCCTTTTTAGCTTTTCATACCAACGTTCTATACATATATTTAATATGACAATATCATCTTAGAAAACTAAAACAATAGTAGTCAGCAAAGAACCAACCAGATGTAAAATAAAAATTGATGGCATCAGTATGATGCCCCAAATGTCGTCAAAATAGCAAGAGATAAGTCACCAATCGGCAGAAGTATCGGTCGCCGCGCAAAATATGAAGTGACAACCTTACATAGAGATATTAATCTGCCAATGAACAAGCAGACTTGCTTATAAAGAGGAAGAAGAAGAAGAAGAATATTCTATATATTAACATCGAAAACACATAACATCTCAATATTCGTACTTTGATTTGCAGGCTAAAATCATTGCAGCAAAGTATTTTTCTCATATTATTAAACGTTAATCGGGCTTTTCCTATTCTTGATTTGATTTCATGCGTATAATCATACGCGTATCCCTTATTATTGATGGGTTATTCGTTGACTTTAATTCCAATCAATTATTTTTTTAACGCTTTCTGAACTATTTGTTGTGAGTACAAGTTGAAGAGCAGCGAAGTACGCATGCACCACTGCCTTAGCCCTTGTTATATCATTATTTCATCTGACAGTTCATAACCAACCGTTACAGAAGCAGTTTAATTAAAAAACTGACTCGATACACTTGTCTTTAATATCTAGATTTTTATCTCCAAGTAGGAGGCGGTTATGTCGAACTTTGTCAAATGCCCTGTTGTTATCAAGAAAACAGACATATAGAGGCTGGTTAACATCCATGGCTCTTCATTCATTCATTTTGGCTTTACAACCCTGTGTGGGTCCTAGCCTCCCCAAGAATTTTTCTCCAGTCGTCCCTATCCATCGCCTTCCTCCGCCAAGCACGTATTTCCATATTTCTCATGTCTTCATCGATGTTATCTAGGAATCTTGTTCTGGGTCTTCCTCTTCTTCTTTGACCAATAGGTCTATCTAGGAGCGTTTTTCTAGCTGGGTCGGTTTGCTCCATGGCTTTTTGTACCAATATATTAAGGAAGAAGAAGGTCTCCTGTATACTCATTCAGGATATAAAACCAAAGTTACAAATTGTTAATAATATCTTGTTCAAATTTTCTGTAAATCCCTATATTATGTTCGATTTTCAAAAATACCTCTAGAGTGTGGCTTATTAAGCTAAAGGTAAACTAATCACGAAATTTTCTAGTAATTAGCTTTTTTCGGTAAAGTAACGAACGTCAACTGAAGCCATTCTTTTGAATTGCACCTGTATCATAATGGTGTTCTTCTGTGATTAGTTTATTGATTTATGCTGGTATCTCGTCAGGACCTGTAGCTTAATTATCTATTAATTTGGCTGCATGTGTCTATTTATCTTCTTTTGTTATATTTGGCCTAGTGTCTCTACTGTTGTCTAGTTAGATCTCTCATATTTGAATCTCCTCTTTAAATAACTCCTGGACGTATTGCTTCCATCTGTTTCTGACTACATTTGTCATTGTTACCATGATTTTGAAGCGAAGCTTCTAAACTGGCGTTATATTAATTTTTTCTCTATAGTAAAATGTTGAGACGAGCGTCACGGAACTTGCACCACAAGATGGCATCGGTACAGACCTGTCGCCACAAGATGGGGTCGTCATGGGTAGTGTTACAAAATTCAAAATAACTACAAAAATACACAAATTAAATGAGCTACAATATAACAATATACATAGTTATAATAATAACTACATTTATTATTTTAACACATATTATTTAGTTTATACACTCAAGGACAAAAATATCGAATATTTTGGAATTTTACAATTTTTTGATACTAAAATAATTTTAGATTACTGATAATACTCATATAGTAGGCTGATGTACTAAACTGGTTTG